>NC_134478.1:39567885-39718370 GCF_964194025.1 Convolutriloba macropyga | reverse complement strand
ACAATACTACATAGAAACATCAATTTTGCTCACATAACATATATAAGTTATCAAATGTCACTTGTACACCATTTGTTTCCTCCTAATGTACAAATCCTAGAGACAAATTTCTGAAGGAATTTTTGTTCCATTAGTGAAAGCTAACAGAAAACTACCCATGTTTTGCCCATATAACATATATAATGAGCCATCAAAGGTCCCCTCTTAAGGTACAAGTCCTAGAGAAAAACTTCATGTGGAAAAGTTGTTCCATGAGTGAAAACTAACACAAAACCACCTAAAAAAGATCAATTTTGCTCACATTCACTAACATATATGAGACATCAAAACTCAATTGTACGTCATTTTTTCCTGTTAATGCACAAGTCCTAGAGAAAAAATTGCAAAATTTGTTAAAGAAAAGTTGATCCATTAGTGAAACACGAAAATAATTAAAAAACATCAATTTTGCTCACATAACATATATATGAGTCACCGAAGTACAATTGTACATCATTTTTTTCCTCTTAGTGTACAAGCCCTAGAGAAAAAGTTCTTAGGGAAAAGTTGTTCCATTAGTAAAAACTAACACAAAACTACCTAGAAAACATCAGTTTTTCTCATAAAACATTTACAGATATAAGTAATTAAAGGTCAACTGTAAATCATTTTTCCCTCTTAATGTACAAGTCCTAGAGAAAAAATTGCAAAACTTGTTAAAGAAAAGTTGTTCCCTTAGTGAAAACTAACACAAAACCACCTAAAAAGATCAATTTTGCTCACTTACACTAACATATATCAGTCATCAAAAGTCAATTGAACATCATTTCTCTGCTAAGGTACATTTCCTAGAGAAAAGTTGCAAAAATTGTTAAGGAAAAAGTTGATCCATTTGTGAAAACTAAAACAAAAATGTGTAAAACATCAATTTTGCTCACATAGCTTATATATGAGTCACCAAATTGCAAATGTACATCATTCTTTCCTTTTAGTGTACAAGCCCTAGAGAAAAATTTCTTAGGGAAAAGTTGTTCCATTAGTAAAAACCAACACAAAACTACCTAAAAACATCAGTTTTGCTCATAAAACATATACATATATGAGTCATTAAAGGTCACCTGTAAATCATTTTTTCCCTCTTGCTGTACAAGTCTTAGAGAAAAATTTCAAAGGGAAAAGTTGTTCCATTAGTGAAAACTAATGCAAATCTACAAAAAACATCAGTTTTGCTCATAAAAACATTTACAGATATAATAATTAAGAATCACCTAAAAATCGTTTTTTTCCCTCTTACTGTACAAGTCCTAGAGAAAAATTTCATAGGGAAAAGTTGTTCCCTTAGTAAAAAGCTAACACAAAACCACCTAAAAAGATCATTCTTGCTCACATAAACTAACATATATGAGTCATCAAAAGTCAATTGCACATCATTGTGTTCTGCTATTGTACAAATCCTAGAGAAAAATTGCAAAAACTTGTTATGGAAAAAATTGATCCATTAGTGAAAACTAACATAAAAATATTTAAAACATCAATTTTGCTCACATAACATATATATGAGTCACCAAAGGGCAATTTTACATCATATTTTCCTCTTAATGTACAAGCCCAAGAGAAAAATTTTTTAGGGAAAAGTTGTTCAATTAGTGAGAACCAACTCAAAACTACGTGAAAAACATCAATTTTGATCATATAACATATAAATGAGTCATCAAAGTTCACCCGTAAATTATTTTTTTTTATTCTTATTGTACAAGCTCTTGAGAAAAAATATTCAGGGGAAGTTATTCCATTAGTGAAAACTAACACCAAACTACCTAAGAATGATCAATTTTGCTCACATAACATATATGAGTCCTCAGAAGTCAATTGTACATCATTCTTTCCTCTTACAAAACCTAGAGAAAAATCTCAAAACTTTTTAGGGAAAAAATTGTTCCCTTAGTGAAAACTAACACAAAACCACCTAAAAAGATCAATTTTGCTCACATAAACTAACATATATGAGTCATCAAAAGTCAATTGAACATCATTTTGCTCTGCTATTGCACAAATCCTAGAGAAAAATTGCAAAACTTGTTATGGAAAAAATTGATCCATTAGTGAAAACTAACACAAAAATATTTAAAACATCAAATTTGCTCCCATAACATATATATGAGTCACCAAAGACCAATTTTACATCATTTTTCCCTCTTTATGTACAAGCCCCAGAGAAAAAATTTTTTAGGATTAATTTGTTCAATAGTGAGAATCAACTCAAAACTACGTGAAAAACATCAATTTTGCTCATATAACATATAAATGAGTCATCAAAGTTCACCTGTAAACTTTTTTTTGTTCTTATTGTACAAGCTCTTGAGAAAAAATATTCAGGTGAAAGTTACTCCATTAGTGAAAACTAACACAAAACTACCTAAGAATGATCAATTTTGCTCACATAACATATATGAGTCCTCAGAAGACAATTGTACATCATTCTTTCCTCTTACAAGTCCTAGAGAAAAATCTCAAAATTTTTAGGGAAAAAGTTGATCCATTAGTGAAAACCAAATAATCAAAAAAACATCAATTTTGCTCACATAACATATATATGAGTCGACAAAGAGCAATTGTACATAATTTTTTTTCTTCTTAATATACAAGAGAAAATTTTCTGAGGAAAAGTTGTTCCATTAGTGAAAACTAACACAAAATTACCTAAAAACATCAATTTTGCTCATACAACATGTAAATGAGTCATCAAAGGTCACCTGTAGATAATTTTTTTCTTTTTAATTTACAAGTCCTATAATAAATTTTATAAGTGAAGAGTTGTTCCATTAGTGAAAACTAACAAAAAACTACCTAAAAAACATCAATTTTGCTCATATAACATATAAATGAGTCATCAAATGTCACCTGTAAATTAATTTTTTCCTCTTACTGTACAAGCTCTAGAGAAAAATTTCTTAAGGAAAAGTTGTGTCATTAATGAAAACTAACACAAAGTACTTAAAAAATATCAATTTTGCTCATATAACATATATATGAGTCATCAAAGTGCTATTTTACATCGTTTTTTTTTCAGCTTAATGTACAAGTCCTAGAGAAAAATTTCTTAGGGAAAGGTTGTTCCATTAGTGAAAACTAACACAAAACTAGCTAAAAACATCAATTTTGCTCATTTATCATGTATATGAGTCATCAAAGGTCACCTAAATATAATTTTTTTCCTCTTAATGTACAAGTCCTAGAGAAAAATTACATAGGGAAAAGTTGTTCAATTAGTGAGAACCAACACAAAACTACATGAGAAGCATCACTTTTGCTCATATAACTTATAAATGAGTCATCAAAGGTCATCTGTAAAATAATTTATTCCTCTTAATGTACAAGCTCTAGAGAAATATCTTCAAGGAAAAGTTGTTCTATTAGTAAAAACTAACACAAAATTGCCTAAAAACATCAATTTTGCTCATATAACATGTATATGAGTCATCAAACTCACCTCTAGATCATTTTTTTCCTTTTAATGTATAGGTCCTAGAGAAAAATTTATGAGGGAAAAGTTGTTCCATTAGCAGAAAATAAACTAAAACTACTTTTAAAACATCCATTTTGCTCACATAGCATATATGAGTCATCAAAAGTCAATTTTTTATCATTTTTTCTCTTAATGTACCAGTTCTACAGAAAAATTTATAGGGAAAAATTGTTCCATTAGTAGAAAATAACACAAAACTACCTAGAAAACATCCATTTTGCTCACATAACATATATGAGTCATCAAAAGTCAATTTTACATCATTTTTTCTGTTAATGTACCAGTTCTAGAGAAAAGTTTCTTAAGGAAAAGTTGGTTCATTAATGAAAACTATCACAAAGTACCTAAAAATATCAATTTTGCTCATATGGCATATATATGAGTCATCAAAGTGCAATTTTTTCTATCATTTTTTTCGCTTAATGTACAAGTCCGAGAGAAAACTTTCTTAGGGAAAAGTTGTTCCATCAGTGAAAACTAACACAAAACTACCTAAAAAAGCATCTATTTTGCTCATTTATCATGTATATGAGTCATCAAAGGTAAACTAATTATCAATTTTTTTCTCTTAATGTACAAATCCTTGAGAAAAATTACATAGGGAAAAGTTGTTCAATTAGTGAGAACCAACACAATTCTACGTAAAAAACATCAATTTTGCTCACATAACATGTATATGAGTCATCAAAGGTCACCTGTAGATCATTTTGTTCCTTTTAATGTACAAGTTCTAGAAAAAAATTTCTAGTGAAAAGTTGTTTCTTTAGTAGAAAATAACACAACAGTACCTAGAAAACATCCATTTTGCTCACATAACATATATGAGTCATCAAAAGTAAATTTTACATCATTTTTTCTCTTAATGTACAAGTTCTAGAGAAAATTTTCTAAGGAAAAGTTGGTTCATTAATGAAAACTAACACAAAGTACTTAAAAATATCGATTTTGCTCATATAACATATATATGAGTCATCAAAGTGCAATTTTGCATCGTTTTTTTTTTCCGCTTCATGTACAAGTCCTAGAGAAAAACTTCTTAGGGAAAGGTTGTTTCATTAGCAAAAATTAACACAAAAATACCTAAAAACATCAAGTTTGCTCATTTATTATGTAAATGAGTCATCAAAGGTCACCTGTAAGTTAAATTTTTCCTTTTAATGAACAAGCTCTAGAGAAAAATTTCTTAACTAAAAGTTGGTTCAGTAACGAAAACTAACACAAATTACTTGAAAAATATCAATTTTGCACATATAACATATATATGAGTCATCAGAGTGCAATTTTACATCGTTTTTTTCTGCTTCATGTACAAGTCCTAGAGAAAAATTTCTTATGGAAAGGTTGTTTCATTAGCAAAAATTAACACAAAAATACCTAAAAACATCAAGTTTGCTCATTTATTATGTAAATGAGTCATCAAAGGTCACCTGTAAGTTAAATTTTTCCTTTTAATGAACAAGCTCTAGAGAAAAATTTCTTAACTAAAAGTTGGTTCATTAACGAAAACTAACACAAATTACTTGAAAAATATCAATTTTGCACATATAACATATGTATGAGTCATCAGAGTGCAATTTTACATCATTTTTTTCCGCTTAATGTACAAGTCCTAGAGAAAAATTTCTCCGGGAAAGGTTGTTCCATGAGTGAAAACTAACACAAAACTACCTAAAAAGCATCAATTCATTTATCATGCATATGAGTCATCAAAGGTCACCTAAATATCATTTTTTTCCTCTTAATGTACAAGTCCTAGAGATAAATTACGTAGGGAAAAGTTGTTCAATTAGCGAGAACCAACACAAATCTACGTGACAAACATCAATTTTGCTCACATCACATTTATATGAGTCATCAAAAGTCAATTTTACATCATTTTTTCTCTTAATGTACAAGTTCTAGAGAAAATTTTCTTAAGAAAAAGTTGGTTCACTAATGAAAACTAACACAAAACTACCTAAAAAACATCAATTTTGCTCAAACAACATGTATATGAGTCATTAAAGGTCACATGTAGAGCATTTTTTCGTTTTAATGTCTAAGTCCTAGAGAAAAATTTATAAGGAAAAAGTTGTTCCATTAGTGAAAAATAACACAAAACTACCTAGAAAACATCCATTTTGCTCACATAACATATATGAGTCATCAAAAGTCAATTTTACATCATTTTTTCTCTTAATGTACAAGTTCTAGAGAAAATTTTCTTAAGGAAAAGTTGTTCCATCAGTGAAAACTAACACAAAACTACCTAAAAAAGCATCTATTTTGCTCATTTATCATGTATATGAGTCATCAAAGGTAAACTAATTATCAATTTTTTTTTCTTAATGTACAAGTCCTTGAGAAAAATTACATAGGGAAAAGTTGTTCAATTAGTGAGAACCAACACAATTCTACGTAAAAAACATCAATTTTGCTCACATAACATGTATATGAGTCATCAAAGGTCACCTGTAGATCATTTTGTTCCTTTTAATGTACAAGTTCTAGAAAAAAATTTCTAGTGAAAAGTTGTTTCTTTAGTAGAAAATAACACAACAGTACCTAGAAAACATCCATTTTGCTCACATAACATATATGAGTCATCAAAAGTAAATTTTACATCATTTTTTCTCTTAATGTACAAGTTCTAGAGAAAATTTTCTAAGGAAAAGTTGGTTCATTAATGAAAACTAACACAAAGTACTTAAAAATATCGATTTTGCTCATATAACATATATATGAGTCATCAAAGTGCAATTTTGCATCGTTTTTTTCCGCTTCATGTACAAGTCCTAGAGAAAAATTTCTTAGGGAAAGGTTGTTTCATTAGCAAAAATTAACACAAAAATACCTAAAAACATCAAGTTTGCTCATTTATTATGTAAATGAGTCATCAAAGGTCACCTAAATATCATTTCTTTCCTCTTAATGTACAAGTCCTAGAGATAAATTACGTAGGGAAAAGTTGTTCAATTAGCGAGAACCAACACAAATCTACGTGACAAACATCAATTTTGCTCACATCACATTTATATGAGTCATCAAAAGTCAATTTTACATCATTTTTTCTCTTAATGTACAAGTTCTAGAGAAAATTTTCTTAAGAAAAAGTTGGTTCACTAATGAAAACTAACACAAAACTACCTAAAAAACATCAATTTTGCTCAAACAACATGTATATGAGTCATTAAAGGTCAAATGTAGAGCATTTTTTCGTTTTAATGTACAAGTCCTAGAAAAAAATTTATAAGGAAAAAATTGTTCCATTAGTGAAAAATAACACAAAACTGCCTAGAAAACATCCATTTTGCTCACATAACAAATATGAGTCATCAAAAGTCAATTTTACATCATTTTTTCTCTTAATGTACAAGTTCTAGAGAAAACTTTCCTAAGGAAAAGTTGGTTCATTAAGGAAAACTAACACAAAACTACCTAAAATCATCAATTTTGCTCATATAACATGTAAATGAGTCATCAAAGGTCACCTGTAAATTATATTTTTCCTCTTAATGTACAAGCTCTAGAGAAAAATTTCTTAACTAAAAGTGGGTTCATAAATGAAAACTAACACAAAGTACTTCAAAAATATCAATTTTGATTATATAACATTCATATGAGTCATCAAAGTTCAATTTTACATCATTTTTTTCCGCTTAATGTACAAGTCCTAGAGAAAAAATTCTTCGGGAAAGGTTCTTCCATTAGTGAAAACTAACACAAAACTACCTAAAAAAGCATCGATTTTGCTCATTTATATTGGATATGAGTCACCAAAGGTCACCTAAATATCATTTTTTTCCCTCTTAATGTACAAGTCCTAGAGAAAAATTACATAGGGAAAAGTTGTTCAATTAGTGAGAACCAACACAAATCTACGTGAAAAACATCAATTTTGCTCACATAACAATTATATGAGTCATCAAAGGGCAATTGTACATAATTTTTTCCTCTTAATATACAAGCCCTAGAGAAAATTTTCTTAGGAAAAGTTGTTCTATTAGTGAAAACTTACACAAAATTACCTAAAAAACATCAATTTTGCTCATAAAACATGTATATGGTCATCAAAGGTCACATGTAGATCATTTTTTCCTTTTAATGTACAAGTCCTAGAGAAAAATTTATAAGGAAAAAGTTGTTCCATTAGTGAAAAAAAACACAAAACTACCTAGAAAACATCCATTTTGCTCACATAACATATATGAGTCATCAAAAGTCAATTTTACATCATTTTTTCTCTTAATGTACAAGTTCTAGAGAAAATTTTCTTAAGGAAAAGTTGGTTTATTGATGAAAACTAACACAAAACTACCTAAAATCATCAATTTTGCTCATATAACATGTAAATGAGTCATCAAAGGTCGCCTGTAATTTATATTTTTCCTCTTAATGTACAAGCTCTAGAGAAAAATTTCTTAACTAAAAGTGGGTTCATAAATGAAAACTAACACAAAGTACTTCAAAAATATCAATTTTGATTATATAACATATATATGGGTCATCAAAGTGCAATTTTACATCATTTTTTTCCGCTTAATGTACAAGTCCTAGAGAAAAAATTGTTCGGGAAAGGTTCTTCCATTAGTGAAAACTAACACAAAACTACCTAAAAAAGCATCGATTTTGCTCATTTATATTGTATATGAGTCACCAAAGGTCACCTAAATATCATTTTTTCCCCTCTTATTGTACAAGTCCTAGAAAAAAATTACATAGGGAAAAGTTGTTCAATTAGTGAGAACCAACACAAATCTACGTGAAAAACATCAATTTTGCTCACATAGCAATTATATGAGTCATCAAAGGGCAATTGTACATAATTTTTTCCTCTTAATATACAAGCCCTAGAGAAAATTTTCTTAGGAAAAGTTGTTCTATTAGTGAAAACTAACACAAAATTACCTAAAAAACATCAATTTTGCTCATAAAACATGTATATGAGTCATCAAAGGTCACATGTAGATCATTTTTTCCTTTTAATGTACAAGTCCTAGAGAAAAATTTATAAGGAAAAAGTTGTTCCATTAGTGAAAAATAACACAAAACTACCTAGAAAACATCCATTTTGCTCACATAACATATATGAGTCATCAAAAGTCAATTTTACATCATTTTTTCTCTTAATGTACAAGTTCTAGAGAAAATTTTCTTAAGGAAAAGTTGGTTCATTGATGAAAACTAACACAAAACTACCTAAAATCATCAATTTTGCTCATATAACATGTAAATGAGTCATCAAAGGTCGCCTGTAATTTATATTTTTCCTCTTAATGTACAAGCTCTAGAGAAAAATTTCTTAACTAAAAGTGGGTTCATAAATGAAAACTAACACAAAGTACTTCAAAAATATCAATTTTGATTATATAACATATATATGAGTCATCAAAGTGCAATTTTACATCATTTTTTTCCGCTTAATGTACAAGTCCTAGAGAAAAAATTCTTCGGGAAAGGTTCTTCCATTAGTGAAAACTAACACAAAACTACCTAAAAAAGCATCGATTTTGCTCATTTATATTGTATATGAGTCACCAAAGGTCACCTAAATATCATTTTTTTCCCTCTTAATGTACAAGTCCTAGAAAAAAATTACATAGGGAAAAGTTGTTCAATTAGTGAGAACCAACACAAATCTACGTGAAAAACATCAATTTTGCTCACATAACAATTATATGAGTCATCAAAGGTCACATGTAGATAGTTTTTTCCTTTTAATGTACAAGTCCTAGAGAAAAATTACATAGCAAAAACTTGTTCAATTAGTGAGAACCAGCACAAATCTACGTGAAAAACATCAATTTTGCTCACATAACATTTATATGAGTCATCAGAGTGCAATTTTACATCATTTTTTTCCGCTTAATGTACAAGTCCTAGAGAAAAATTTCTTCGGGAAAGGTTGTTCTATAAGTGAAAACTAACACAAAATTACCTAAAAAACATCAATTTTGCTCATATAACATGTATATGAGTCATCAAAGGTCACATGTAGATCATTTTATTCCTTTTAATGTAAAAGTCCTAGAGAAAAATTTATAAGGGAAAAGTTGTTCCATTAGTGAAAAATAACAGAAAACTACCTAGAAAACATCCATTTTGCTCACAAAACATTTATGAGTCAGCAAAAGTCAATTTTACATCATTTTTTCTCTTAATGTACCAGTTCCAGAGAAAACTTTCTTAAGGAAAAGTTGGTTCATTAATGAAAACTAACACAAAGTACTTAAAAAATATAAATCTTGCTCATATGACATATATATGAGTCATCAAAGTGCAATTTTACATCATTTTGTTCTGCTTAATGTACAAGTCCTAGAGAAAATTTTTTTATGGAAAGGTTGTTCCAAACTAACACAAACCAAATTATAAAACATCAATTTTGATCATATAACATATAAATGAGTCATCAAAGGTCACCTGTAAAATACTTTTTTCCTCTTAATATACAAGCTAGAGAATTATATCCAGGGAAAAAGTTGTTCCATTAGTGAAAATTAACACAAAATTATCTAAAAACATCAATTTTGCTCATATAACATGTATATGAGTCATCAAAGGTTACCTAAAAATCATTTTTTTCCTCACAATGTACAAGTCCTAGAGAAAAATCACATAGGGAAAAGTTGTTCAATTAGTGAGAACCAACTCAAAACTACGTGAAAAACATCAATTTAGCTCATATAACATATAAATGAGTCACCAAAGATGACCTGTAAATTAATTTTTTCATCTTAATGTACAAGCTCTAGAGAAAAATATTCAGAGAAAAGTTGTTTCATTAGTGAAAAGTAACACAAACTTACCTAACAAAGATCAATTTTCCTCACATAACATATATGAGTCCTCAGAAGTCAGTTGTACATCATTCGCTTCTCTTACAAGTCCTAGAATAAAACCTATAATTGAAAAGTTGTTTCATTAGTGAAAACTAACACAAAACTACCTAAAGCATCAATTTTGCTAATATAACATATATGAGTCATCAAAATCAATTCTATATCATTTTTCCTCTTTATGTACCAGACCTAGAGAAATATTATTTAAGGAAAAAATGGTTCATAAATGAAAACTAACACAAACTACTTAAAAAATATCAATATTGCTCAATTAACATATATATGAGTCATCAAAGTGCAATTCTACATCAATTTTTTCCTCTTAATGTACAAGTCCTAGAGAAAAATCTACCTAAAAACATCAATTTTGTTCATAAAACATGTATATGAGTCATCCAATGTCACCTGTAAATCACTTTTTTCCTCTTAATTTACAATTCCTAAAGAAAAATTTTGAAGGGAAAAGTTTTTCCATTAGCGAAATCTAACAGAAAACTACCTAAAAAACATCAATTTAGCTCATATAACATGTATGAGTCCTCAGAAGTCAATTGTACATCAGTTTTTCCTCTTAAAAGTCCTAGAGAAAAGTTTCTTAGGTAAAATTTGTTCCATTAGTGAAAACTAACACAAAACTACCTAAAAAACATTAATTTTGCTCATATAATATATATATATATATATATAATATATATATATATATATATATATATATATATATATATGAGTCATCAAATGTCACCTGTAAATCATTTTTTTCCTCTTAATTTACAATTCCTAAAGAAAAATTTCTTAGGGAAAATTTGTTCCATCAGTGAAAACTAACACAAAACTACCTAAAAAACATTAATTTTGCTCATATAATATATATATATTTATATATGAGTCATCAAAGGTCACCTGTAAATCATTTTTTCCCTCTTAATGTACAAGTCCTAGAGAAAAATTTCTTAGGGAAAAGTTGTTCCATTATGGAAAACTAACTCAAAACTACTTATAAAATTATGAAACATCAATTTCGCTCATATAATATATATATATATATATATATATATATATATATGACTCATCAAATGTCACCTGTAAATCATTTTTTTCCTCTTAATTTACAATTCCTAAAGAAAAATTTCTTAGGGAAAAGTTGTTCCATTAGTGAAAACTAACAGAAAACTACCTAAAAACATTAATTTTGCTCACATAACATATATATGAGCCATCAAAGGGCAATTGTATACCATTTTTTCCCTCTTAAAATACAAGTACTACAGAAAAACTCCTAAGGGAAAATTAGTTCAATTAGTAAAATCTAACACAAAACCACCTAAAAAACATCAATTTTGCTCATATAACACATAATAATGTACAAACTAACACAAAACTACCTATCAAAAGATCAATGTTCTCACATAACTAATATGAGTCATCAAATGTCACCTGTACATCATTTTTTTTCCTTTTAAGGTACAATTCCTTGGGAAAATTTTCTTAACAAAAATTTGTTCCATTAATGAAAACACGGAACTATATTCAAGAACATCAGTTTTGCTCAAAAAACGTATAAATGAGTCACCAAAGGTCAATTGTACATAATTTTTTCCTTTTTAACGCATACGTTATGGAGACAAATTTTTCAAGTAAAAGTTGTGCTACTTTAAAAACAAAAATTTTGCTCACATACAATATATATATATATATATATATATATATATATATTTATATGTATAATTGATGTATAATTGAACTCAGATGACTCTTATATATATATATATATATATATATATATATATATATAAGAGTCATCTGAGTTCAATTATACATCATTTTCCCTCTTAATGTACATAACCTAAAGAAAAAATTTTAAGGAAAAGTTGTTCTTTCAGTGAAAAGTAACAGAAAAAGATTTTGAAAAAGATCATTTTAGCTCATATAACATTTATATGAGTCATCAAGGTCAATTGTACGTCATTGTACATGTCCTCCTAATGTACAAGTCCTAAAGAAAAAAATTCTTACAAAAATTTCCATTAATGAAAACTAACAAAAAACTACTTTAAAAAACAACAACTTTTCACAGACAACATAAATATGAGTCTTCAAATGTCAATTTTAACATCATTTTTTCCTCTTAGTGGACAAGTCCTAGAGACAAACTTCTCCAGGAAAAGTTGCTCCATTGGTGAAACAAAAAACTACTTAAAAAATTATCAACTTTGCTCAGATAACCTTTATATATTTATATATATATATATATATATATATGTATATATATATATATATGTGTCATCAAATGTCATTTGTACATCATTTTTTCCCCGCTTGTTTGTATCAATTTTCTTCTCTTAAGGTACTAGTCCCAGAGAAACGAATTTCTATAGTAAAATTTGTTTCATCATTAGAAATTTACACAATTACTTTAGAAGAATGTTAATTTTGCTCACATAAATTATATACGTGTGATCAAAGGTCATTTTTACATCATTTTCACCCATTTAGTGTACAAGTCAAAGAGAAAAGTCTCTTAAATAACAATTGTTTCTTAAGTCAAGACTAACACAAAATTATCCAAAAGTAAATCAATTTTTGTCATACAGAATATTGAAATGAATTAAAAAAAAACAAACTGTACATCATTTTTCTTCTTAATGTATATATCCCAGTAAAAAATTTTAAAATTAAAAACTCTTTCATATGTCAATATTAACACAAATTCACTTGAAATATCTAATATGCTTGGATAGAGCAATTATGAGTCTTCAAATATCAGTTGTAAAAAATTTAGCTCTTAATGGACGAGTAATACAGCATAATTCAATTAGTGCAAGTTTTTTTACATTTGAAAAATTTTTTTTTTCAAAATTTCATGACAATTATGCTCTTACAATAAAAATGAGTAATCAGCGGTTAATTGTGCGGCCTGAATCTTTTTCTGTTTAAGTAACGCTGAAAAGTTTACTTTTTGAAAAAGGTTTGATGGAAAAAATTCTAAACAGAAGACTGGAAAAAATATCTGATTATGCACCTTTTTTGAGTCATAAAAGATCAATTGCAAATTTTTTAGGGTTCTTTGTGTGCATGCAACAGCAAAATATATATGATGAAAATTGTTTTTAAATCAAATCTTCAAAAAAAGTAAAATGCATAATTTTGTTGGTCATGAACTATTTATGAATGATTGGATGCCAAATTTTACATCTTTTCAGATGTTTGAATATACAAGTAAAAAACCAAACAGTGTTGAAACAAAGAAGTTTTATAGGTAAATTTTTTTCAAAAATTCTAAACAGTGCGTCAATTTTATGCTCAAACGCACTACTTTCGTCCTGAGGGGTTCATGCTAAACCTGTTTATTTTAATGAACAATTATTGCGGCAAAGTTTGCTCAGTGAACCTTGTTTTATATGTAAACACTAGGTAAAAAAAACTTTTCATGCTCATTCATTGTGTATGAGATATCAGAGGTCAATTAATCATTTTTTTGTACCTTTTAAGGTTTTATGCGATATAACAAAGTTAACTTAAGGAAAAAATTTTATACGGGAAAAATTGAAGGAAAATCTATTAGCAAGCGTTACTTTCATACACCTACACTGTAGACATGTTGTTGAAGATTAAGTGCTTATTTCTTTGTCTCTTTATCATCAGATGCTAAAACAGTTTTTTTAATGATAAATTTTCCTCAAATGAAAAAGTAAACAATATTTTTTCTATTATGCTTCAATACCAAACTCCAATTTATATGATTGCCATCAGTGGCATACTGTACCATTTTTTGTCTCCTAAATCATAAGTAATGCATCAAAGTTTACTCCATGAAAGGTTTTATATAGCTGAAAATTCGATCGAAAACCTTCCAAAGTGTATCAATCTCATCTTTCTACTCTGTTTTACCCTTCTTTAGTCTTCTGATCTTTTTCATATCTCTTAATAAACAAGTAATACAACAAAATGTGCTGTATAAAAACAAAAAAAATCTTAGAAGGAGCATCACTCTCATACTTCGTATGTACAATTAGTTCAGCAAAAAGTTCGCACTGTTAAGTGTTTTATGCAATGCTGCTGAAATATTTGTAATGTTACTTGAGTCTCACTCACTAATTGTGAGTCATGAGAAGTCGACTGCAAACCACATTTATTATATCTCATTGTTCAAAAAATGCAGCAGATTTCAAAGTTGATTTATAGTTAAAAGCTTAGACACAAGTCTTCATCAATGCATCAATTTCATGCTCATACACTTTTTATGTGTTATCAGAAATCAGCGGTTTATCATTTCAAATATCCTAATCTTAACCAACCATCAATTTCATTCTAATCAACATTATATAGAGTAAGGATCAAAACAAAAAGGCTCAAAAAGCATCATTTATTGAGGTTATACCCTTCATGCTATGTCTGTCTGGTTAATCGAGTGCTCAAAGCACATCAATTCAGAGGTTGAAAATTGCAGGTTTCGGAGCAAAGATTGCTTACTTTACAATAGACAAAGATTGCCTAATATACAAAACTGCTTAAATATGCAAAAATTGAATGAACATTTTGTACTTTTTTCTGATATTCTGATAAAAAGCTTGGAGGCAAATACTGTTAGTTGAAACGGTTCAAAGGACACACTCTTTGGGAACAAACTGTCTGTTTGCGGTGCGCAGGGTGACGGGTGTTAGTACACTACTGCGCGCCGAAGACACACGGTATGTTGCCAAGGAATATGTCGTCGAACATTTTCAACTAATAGTACATGTCTCTGAGCTTTTTATCAGATAAGGCATACCAATTGTTCATTAAAGCTTTTGCTTTTTTGGGCAGCTTTGAGTTTCTAGCTTTGTATATCGAAAGTTGCAGGTTTTGGAGCAAAGATTGCCTACAGAAAATACAAAGATGCTTAAAAAAGTGAAAATTTAATGAACGTTTTATATGTCCTATCTGATAAAAAAGATTAGAGACCTGTACTATTACTTGTTCGAAGGAAATGTTCCATGGGAACAACCCGTCTGCCTTCGGCGCGCAGTATTGTTCTACCACCGGCCAACCTGCGCACCAAAGACAGACGGATTGTTACCGAGGATTATGCCCTTCGGACCGTTTCAACTAAGAGTACCTGTGTCTAAGCTTTATAGCAGAAAAGGGTACCAAATGTTCATTAAATTTTAGCATTTTTAGGCAATTTTGTATACTAAGCAATTTCTGTCTATTGTAAAGTAAGCAATCTTTGCTCCGAAACCTGCAATTTTCAACCTCTGAATTGATGTGCTTTGAGCACTCGATTAACCAGACAGACATGGCATGTAGTGTATAACCTCAATAAAGGATGCTCTTTGAGCGTTTTTGTTTCGATTCTTACTTTACACCATGTTAATTAAATTGAAATTTCTGTGTGTTAGTTTTTAGGAGATGTGAAAGGATAAACGACTGATCTTTGACAACACATAATGAGTGTATGGGCATGAAACTGATGCATTGATTATGACTTGTGTCCAAGCTTTTCTTTTACGTATAAAACAACTTTGATATCTGTTGCATTATATGAAGATTGAGAGGAATAAAAAACATGGATTTCAGTCGACTTTTGACTAATTAGTGAGAGAGACTCAACTAACATAACAAAGTTTTTATCAGCATTGTATAAAACACTAAACAGTGAGAAAATTTTGCTACACTATTTGTACATTAGAAGTCCAAGAAAATTATACATTTACCTTTGTCAACTCGTATGTAGTTTTGTCGTATGAGAGTGATGCTCCTTTTAAGATTTTATTGTTTCTATAGAGCAAATTTTGTTGAATTACTTGTTCATAAAGAGATATGAAATATACCAGATGACTAAAGAGGAGTATGATAGAGTAGAGATGTGAGATTGGTACACTTTGAAAAGTTTTTGATCAAGTTTTCAGATTTATAAAAAATTTCATGGAGTAAACTTTGTTGCATTACTTATGATTTAAGAGACAAAAAATGGTACAGTAGGCCTCTGATGGCACTCATAACAATTGGAGATTGATATTTAAGCATAATTGAAAAAATTTATTACAAAGAAAAAAAATTTAGCATCACATGATAAGGAGGCAAGGAGATAAGCCCTTTATCTTCGACAACACGTATACAGTGTAGGGAAATGAAAGTTACGCTTGCTTTAAGATTTTTCTTCACATTTTCCCGTTAAAAAAAATTCCTTAAGTAAACTTTGTTATATCGCACAAACTTTAAAAGTTACAAAAAGATGATCAATTGACCTCTGATATCTCATACACAATGGATGAGCATAAATAATTTTTAACCTAGTGGTTACATATCAAACAAGGTTCATTGAGCAAACTTTGCCGCAATACTTGTTCATCAAAAAAAAGGTTTACCATGAAACTCTCAGGACTAAAGTAATTCATTTGAGCAAAAATTTGTATTTTATAACATCTGAAAAGATGTAAAAATGGGCATTCGATTTCTCATACATAGTTCACGACCAACAAACTTATGCAAATGAATTTTTTTGAGAATTTCACCTGAAAAAAAAATTTTCATTGTGTATATTTTGCTCTTAAAAGCACACAAAGAGATTTATAAAACTTGCAATTGATATCCTATAACTTAAACAAAACATAGGAGCATAATCAGATATTTCCCCAATCTTCTGTTTGAAATTTTATCTATCCAACCGTTTTTAAAAAGTAATCTTTGCAGTGTTACTTGAACAGAAAAGATTCAGGCTGCACAATTAACCAATGATTACTCATTTTTAGTGTAAGAGCATAATTGTCATGAAATTTTGAATAAATTGTTTTGTTTCAACTGCAAAACAACTTGCACTAAGTGAATTATGCTGTATTACTTGTACATTGGGAAACCAAAAAGTTGTACAACTGATCTCTGAACACTCATAAACTCTCTATCCAAGCATATTGTCTTTTAGGTAAATTGGTTTATATATAGACATATGAAAAAACTTTTAAATTTAAAGTTTTATACTGGGATATATACATTAAGAAGAAAAATGACGTACAGTTTTTTTTAATTCATTTTGATATACACAAAAATTGCATGACAAAAACGGATTTACTTTTGGGTACTTTTGTGTTAGTCTTGACTTAAGAAACAACTGTTATTTAAGAGAATTTTCTCTTTGACTAGTACATTAAATGGGTGAAAATGATGTAAAATGACCTTTGATCACTCGTATATAATTTATGTGAGCAAATTTAACGTTCTCCTCAACTAAGTATGTCAATTTTTTAAGTTAATTTTGATATTAAAACATTTAACCTTAACAAATTCTTCTCTAGGACATTAAGTTGAACAAATTATTTACAATTCACCTTTGATGACTCCTACATGCGTTATGTGGGCAAAATTGATCTTCTTGAAAGTTGTTCTGTGTTTTTGTTTTCATTAATGCAACAAATTTTTGCTAAAAAATTCTTCTCTGGGACTTGTACAATAGGAACAAAAAGATGGTGTACAGGTGGCATTTGATGACTCATATATTTTTCATGTGAGCAAAATTGATGTTTTTTAAACAACATTTTTCTGTTAGTTCCCACTAATGGAACAAAATCTTCCTAAGAAATATTTCTCTAGGACTTGTACATTAAGAGGGAAAAAAATGATGTACAGTTGAACTTTGAGGACTCAAATTTATGTTATGTGAACAAAATTGATGTTTATTAAATAGTTTTGTGTTAGTTTTCACTAATGGAACAACGTTTCCTTAAAAAATTTTTCTCCAGGACTTGTACATTAGAATGTAAAAATCTACAGGTGACCTTTGGTGACTCATTAATATGTTATGTGAGCAAAATTGATGTTTTTTATGTAGTTTCGTCTTATTTTTCTATCACTAATGGAACAACTTTTCCTTTGGAAATTTTTCTCGAGGACTTGTACCTTTAGAGGAAGAAAATGATGTACAGGTGACCTTTGATGACTCTTATATATGTTATGTCAGCAAAATTGATCTTTTTTGTAGTTTTGCGTTAGTTATCACTAATTGAACAACTTTTACTAACGATACTTTTCAAATTTGATAGGTCATTGGTATACACTTTACATTTGATATACATTTCAAATTTGATAGGTCATAAATTTTTTTGTGTGATGCAATCTTAACAAATGATAAAAATGTGTTTATATGCTAATTGACTAAAATCAGCTAATTTCTTTACAAACAAAAAGAAAAACAATTGCTGACGACTAAGTGATGCTAATTTATAACTATTTTGATCTTTCGACTACTCTGTTTTGATCCGTGGATGAGTTATAAAAGTAAAAATAAGAAATGTTGAAGGAGCTACATGAAGTTAAAAGAAGATTTTTAGAACTAACTTTTCACAAGTTTTCTGTTTTGCATCACTTTTCTTGCTTAGGGACTATTGGTGGGCTCTGATAAAATAACAGCAAGATGCTGATACTGGTTTCCAGATGTTCTTCTCTCTTTGTTTCCTTATACTAATTTGTTTTTTGAGGGAGTCTTGATGCGCTCGGAAATTAAACAAGAGGTTTTGTTCCGGTTTTTTTCTTCTGTGTGCTTATCCTGTCTGAAGCCGTAGTAACAAGATGTTGTTCAACCCAATCGTATTTCTGGACACTATTCGATTTCTTGACAGATTATTCAAAATAAAAAACAAGAAGTATTATTACTTTTTTGCTTCCTCGAGGACTGTGTTTTAACTTCTTAATATCTTTTTAATCAAATTTTTTCAAATGAATTAACCTGATTTTTTGAGGGGTTGAAGTTGCTCTCAGCTTGCGAATAGATTTTTCTACTCGACGACTGTCTTTCCTGACGATTGATCTTTGCTGGACAAAACAACAATTAATCAGGTCAAACTTTCAGTTTTCTTAGATTATTATCTTTCGGAACTCTATTTCACTGCTCCTAAATTTTTGGTCATAAACTCTATTGAAAAATCATTTACTTTCTTTTATCGTGTACAAACTTGTTGTTGTCGGGTACGATTTTTGTAAAAACGTAATATGTGTGAATCATATAGCTAGTTGTGTAATAAATGAAAGGGAAGTCTTTTAACCGACTGAACGAGACAAGCTCGAATTTGAATTTGAGTTTGTGTTCTAAAAATAGCCCTGAGATAATATTGTCATAAGAATTCAGAACGCTCACTACCAAGACGTTTCGCATGTGTTTAGAAATAAAATCTTCAACGTGAGAAGTCTCTGAGCCTGCATATGCAATACAAATAAATAATTTAATCAAATAAGTCAACCAGATTTCCGGTATTGCGCAAAAGCGTTCATGACAAATATAGATTGGATTCATAGCCCTCAAGCATTTGATGGTTATACAAACAGTATTCTCCACAATGTGTAAATTTCCCTTATAAACGAAAGAATTAAACCTGTCAATTTCAAAATTGAGGTAAGGTAAGTCTATTACATATTCAGGCAACAATTCTAACATACAGGGAATAATTTCCAAGAACTTTCCATCCGCGCGCATGATCGAACATGTTTGGGTAAAATCAGTCAAAAAGTTTCATCAGGTGTATAGGTTTGTTACTACTAACATGTCCAGAAAAATGACAAAAGACCCACTTATATCACGTAGAATCGCCAGTTGCGTCGCAAATGTAACATGAGTACAGGAACATTTGATGACAGGGGTTCTTCGCTTATCAACTTACCAAAGTTTTATTCATCTCTCGTTGGGACAGCAACCGTTTCATAATCTGTCTATGAACAACATTGTTAGCGCCCAACGAATATGTTACGCAATTCCGAAGTATTGACAAAGATAGGACTATCTGCTTTGAGATAGGACTATCTTTTTCTCGCCAATGTTTCTTTTTAATCATCAGTGAGATAATAGCAGCGCAAAAAAGCAGTCTAATTCAGAATGATTGTAATCACAGAGAGCTGAGTAAAATCAAAAATCACACCATTGTTCTTCCTCCAGAAGTTGTTCCACAAATCTTCGCCTCGGAGCATAATAAGGTGGATGACGTCAGCAACCATGCGAAATTCAATACAATCCAATTACTGTGTTTTAAATGCAAAAACAAATAAGTTTCGTATCAACTTTCGGCAAAAGGTCATTCTAAAAATCGTCTACAAGCGTTTATAGGGCTTTTGGCACCATAGTCTTGCAATGTTAAAATATCATCATTTCTATGAAAACTTTAAAATTTCGCGTGTTTGGTTTCAACAAAACATAATAAAATATCGTGTCAGCTAATAGAAAGGAGTTTTTTGACCAACGATTCCATTTGAAAATTGAACCGATCAAAATATTTAGTTCCATAAATGGAATCAAATCTAATGCAATTTCTTCGTAAAAAATATAGCGAATTACAAGTGGAATACAATCTTAAAAGATTTTTAAAAAATCCGATGATCTGAAAAAATCAAAGTAAATAAAAAATAATTCGATAAAAATCAATGCGAGAAAACGTATCGAAAAAGAACTCCAAAACATTTTTCTATTTAAAAACTTTATGGAGGAGACACCTGATTTTTCCAACTCAAAATAGCGGCTGCTTAGCAAAAGCCGCCAAATAAACATTTTGACGTCTTTTTCCTTTCGCCTTCTGTCGTAACAATAATTGAGACAGAACGTCTATCTAAACAGAGAAGAGTTGTAGTCAAATACAATCTGCGGAAAAGGATAAACTGAAGTCCTCGCAAAAAGTATCATTAGAAGAAGTTTCTGATCTCTAAGAGTTAACAAATCCTAATGGAAAGGCACAAAAACAAACCGGCAATTTTTCTGAAAAAAGGTCACCTTTATTCAGATAACTGAACAAAAACAGAGGCTAATAAAAGAAAAAACATAGCAGGACAAGTCCTGACGTACAATTCAAAGAATTTTCATTGACTAAACAGAAAAACTAGACCTAGAATGGACTATGAGTGAATTGAGAAAACCATTTTAAAAAAATCAGATCAAAAAATAAGAAAAAAAAAACAAAAAATCAATGTCAAAATGCCGCATGTGAACAAAAAAACCACTAGCGAGAAATGAAAAATTAATTCAAACAAAAAACTAGGTCTAGAATGAGCTGTGAATGAATTGGGAAAACCATTTAGAAAAAAAATCCGATCCTAAGAATCGAAAAAACAGTAAAAATCAGAGTGAAATTGCCGCATGTGAACAAAAAACCACTAGCGAGAAAGCGAATTTTTGTTCAAACACGGTTTTCTCACTCTACTTTAAAATTAGAGCGAAAAAAATTCACGCCGCAAAACCACTCGCTTTTTCGCTCCATTTCCTGTTTCGGCGTGACCAAAATCACTACTCCAATTTGACTTCAAAAATCATGAAAATGTGTGAACAGATCTTAAAAAAAAGACAGCGCCCCAATACAATTCAAATTCTTTGAATTGTAAAAAAGACAGCGCCCCAATACAATTCAAATTCTTTGAATTGTAAAAATAATTTTGCCTCCTTACAGGACTTTGCAGACATATCATTTGTAACACTGAAAAAGAGGGGAAAAAGCAATATAAAAACTTGTGCGACTCATATAATCATTAAGTTCTCAAGGAAACGGTTCGCGCCAAAATTGAATCACTCTATGTGAATTGGGCACAATGAATAAAGATAGGTATTTATTAAGGAAGCCAAAGAAATCTAAACCTAAGGCAACTAAATGAGAGGACAACAAAAAGAACTAAAATGAATGGTCAAAAAATACACTGATTTTTAAGAATAGCTGAAATCATTTGAAATCATTTGACACCAATTAGAAAGCTCATCGGTTAACTCAAGCGTTGTGCTGCATCATTCGAGAACCACAACGTCTAGGTGACAGCACAAAAAAAGAGACAATTTTTATTTCTCAATAGTTTTCCAAAAACTAATTTTTCTTTACAAAAAACGAGAACTGCAGAAGCATGACAAATGTACTAAAAATTTGAAAAAATATCCTGAGATATTCAATGGGACCCACTTATGTTTAAAAAAAGTCTTAAGACAACAAGTAGAACAATTTTGTAAAATAAATCACTGATAGCTTTAGTAAACACATAGTGATCAAGAAATCGAAACCAAAAGATATCAACTAGAAACAATAAAAAGGTTGCTTTATAGATAACTAAGTCAACGAAAAGACAATAAACAAGGAACTGCAAATTGAACTGTGATTATTGCCGAAAAAAGTTGAAGCTCTTAAAGACGCGTCAGTTTGATCTCGTTTGGCTAAAGCCATTTTGATATTCGTAGAATAAAATGAATTTAAATAGAAAATTGAACTGGTTTTTATGAAAAGCCAACACCGAATTGAAAACAGTTGTTCTCATAGCAAGGTCGAAAACTGTAGCAAACAGCAGGAATACAGCCTATGAATACTGTTTAAAATTATACATAATCTAATGAGTTGAAAAGCAAAGGAAGGTTATGAAGAATTGACACCCATGGAACTGTAGGACAATACATGAACGAATAAAGAACCTATTTGGAAAAAAAATCTGAAAAAAGGCTTTTCGTATGTCATGAAAAGAATAGTTACTTTATATTCATCACAGCTGTCTTTATATTGAATGTAATTATGCTATGTGTCCTTAGACAGCAGAGGTTAATTTCATTGGAAACCAACGAGACAAATTGTATTGAAAGGTTAAAAAAAGCGATTAAGAATTGAAAAAAAAAACTTTTCCATTTTTTTCATTTTTGGAATTAAAGACCAGTCGAGATCCACTAAACCATGAAAACAATGTGGAGACACGTGAAAAAATTGAGCAGTAAAACATTCTGAAAGAGTTTAACGCTTCTTAGTCACTGATCATTTACTACAATTCAAAGAATTTTTACAATTCAAAGAATTTGAATTGTATTGGGGCGCTGTCTTTTTTTTAAGATCTGTTCACACATTTTCATGATTTTTGAAGTCAAATTGCAGTGGTGTTTTTGGTAACAGGAAAACAGGAAATGGAAATGGAGCGAAAAGCGAGTGGTTTTGCGGCGTGAATTTTTTTCGCTCTAATTTTAAAATAGAGTGAGAAAACGGTGTTTGAACAAAAATTCGGTTTCTCGGTAGTGGTTTTTTGTTCACATGCGGCAATTTCACTCTGATTTTTACTGTTTTTTGGATTTTTCGGATCGGTTTTTTTCTAAATGGTTTTTCCCAATCCATTCACAGCTCATTCTAGGCCTAGTTTTTTGTTTGAATTAATTTTTCATTTCTCGCTAGTGGTTTTTTTTTGTTCACATGCGGCATTTTGACATTGATTTTTTGATTATTTCTTAATTTTTTGTTCTGATTTTTTTTTTTCAAAAATGGTCTGATTTTTACTGTTTTTTGGATTTTTCGGATCGGTTTTTTTCTAAATGGTTTTTCCCAATCCATTCACAGCTCATTCTAGGCCTAGTTTTTTGTTTGAATTAATTTTTCATTTCTCGCTAGTGGTTTTTTTTGTTCACATGCGGCATTTTGACATTGATTTTTTGATTATTTCTTAATTTTTTGTTCTGATTTTTTTTCAAAAATGGTCTGATTTTTACTGTTTTTTGGATTTTTCGGATTGGTTTTTTTCTAAATGGTTTTTCCCAATCCATTGACAGCTCATTCTAGGCCTAGTTTTTTGTTTGAATTAAATTTTCATTTCTCGCTAGTGGTTTTTTTTGTTCACATGCGGCATTTTGACATTGATTTTTTGATTATTTCTTAATTTTTTGTTCTGATTTTTTTTCAAAAATGGTTTTCTCAATTCACTCATAGTCCATTCTAGGTCTAGTTTTTCTGTTTAGTCAATGAAAATTCTTTGAATTGTAGGTCAGGACTTGTCCTGCTATGTTTTTTTTTGTTTTTTACCACCTTAGCCTGTACCGCAATTTTATTTCTCTTCTGATAAAAATGTCAAAAAAGTAAGAGCAGTTAATAAGAAAAACTTGGCTGGAAAACTCCCAAATTCAATCCAAAAGCAATCTTAAAAATCTCTGATCTACCCAGCAGCCGTATTGAAAAGTGATATTTAAACAGGCCGAAAAATGGTTTATCCAACATATTAAAAATTCATTTTGGATGTCGGTTTAATTGAACAAATTACGGAAAATTTTTTTTGAGAACACTTTCATAAGAAATGGAACAATAAAAGTTCTCATTTGAATTAACGAAGATTGTTCCGACATTTTTGGGGTCTGCTTTTTCGCAACTTTGGTTTCAAATAAAAAAATTACAGTTTATCTAAAATTTTATCAAAAACCGTAACAACTGTTTTGCTTTCATTCTTTCTTAACTCAAGCTTTGTGAATTTGTTTCAGCTCCAATTCTGAAAATTATAACCATGAGTATCAACGAAACTACAAACGACATTTGTGGAATTTGTGCAAATGAATCACTATCATTATACCATTGCAACAGTTGTCAAGCAAAGAGTCGCAACAGTGCTTCGACAAATGAGCTTATTTGCGCGTTTTGTATCGGTTTTCATCTAAGATGCAACCACCATGTAACTGATCAAAAGGGATCAAAACCATTAGTGTGTCCGACGCACAAAATGTTGCAACACGAGTATTGTCGCACTTGCGATTCTGCAATTTGTTGGGGATGTATGTCCAAACACAGTGGACATAATTTCAGTTCACTGGATGATAGAGCTTCAGAATTGAAACCAAAAGTATTTGAATGTTTGAGTCAGTTGGAAAACGAAGAAAAATTGATGAACGCTGCAAAAAATAAAATTGTGGACACAATAAAAAAGCATGAAGAGGAGCAGAAAACACTTCGTGAAATGTTTTTGGCAGAAATTGAAAAAATAAAAGAAAAAGGATTGAAAACTATTGACGAAAATTGCAGTTTGATGAAGGAGCACTTGAAAGCGCTTGATGACGTCACCAAATTACAGCAAAAATTACGTGAGTTACTTTCGGTATCAAATGACCATTTGGTTGATCAGTTTCCAGAAATTGACAAAGAATTCAAACACATGTTAACTTCAAGTGACAAAATGAAGAAACAACAAAATGCTTTTATTTTGTCCTGCAAGGCGGATAGTATTGCCACTAGTTCGAAACAACTGCATAGTTACATTTCAGGAGATCTGAAATCTGTTCTCGGAGATCAAATTTGGTATTGTTGGCATAATCAGGCCCTCAGCAAGGTTTGGAAAGCTGGGCAAAAACTTTTTCTAGAAGATGTCACGATTGATAATTCTGGAAGTGTCTCGTACCTAATTTACAAAGCTCACGAGTTCAATGAAGAAATCACTCACTGCTTCTCTTTTATCAGCGCTTCTAATGATTTAACAATCGTTTTCCTCACGAAAAACAAAACTTACCTATTTAATCCCTCAGATGCAAATATGACACTTTCAACTGTTCCATATCCGAATAAAACTCATTTCTTGTGGCCTTATTATGTACACAATCAAAAGAATCAAACCCAACCACATTGGGCTTACTGGGAAGGAGGTGTGATTAGGTTCACACACAATTCTTCTTTCACTGTTCAGTGTGAATCAATTCCATCTGTCAGAATGGGACAACATGTCTGGTGTTGGCTATTCTTTATCTCATCCGACAACAGTGTTATAGTGGCAGACATTCATAATAACAGAGATACTCGATTTACAATTCCTGACATTGAACGCATCAGTTGTGTATCATTCAATTACAACGCTCTCTTCATTTTCTCTGCAGATGGCACCTATTTTTACACTGTGTACTGCATACAAGACTTCAAATTGAGTGAGCCTGTGAAACACAACTGGGACAATCAATCAAATGTTATTACTGTCAATAACCATTCAATAACTAAAGCCGCCAATCCCTCAGATCACCAACATCCTTATCTATTCAAAGTTACAAGTGTATAAAAAAGAAATATGCAGTACAACTGAGAAGGAAAAAGGTCCAGCAGCACGTTCCCAGTTGAAAATCGCCTCCCCTTTCTGTGCTATACTTTACCATAATATTTCTTGGCCTAGAGTATAGAAAGCCGAATACCAGTCTAACAATGATTGCGGGCCGCTGTTCAAGGCCATGCTTCTCTTGCGCTGTAGGATGTAATCCGGAAATCGCGGGTGGGTCATCTCAAGAAATTCTTTTTTCTTTGTATTCGAATTCGCCTAATCGCTATAGCCTGGCTTATCTTATTCTATTTAATTTAACATAGTAAGCGCATATGTGGGAAATTATTGGTTGTCTCTGATTGGTTAAAAAATTGATCAGTTAGTAATAGCCCCCTTTAGCAAAATGGGAGCAATTGTTGAAAAAATCCAACGATTCTCCTTTTTTTATATTTCTTCATTCAAGCGCGATTTACGGCCTTCGTTATTTTTTTGCGGGGCGTTTCAAATGGACGACGTTTGAAAACGAAGACACCAAAATTTTGTATCGAATGAACAATTAATACATCCGACAATTTTGTTGACTAAGCGGTGGGCGCGCTTTGCAATAACCGGCCCCAGGATGAAGTCAGGACAGGTATTGGCCAGACCGACTTGGTTCGCGGACAGGGGGGTCCGGTGCGACCGTCCACAATGGTCTGGAAAAAATTTGGGTCGCGCCTTCCGTCTGGCCAATGGCAAATTTGGTCTGTTCGGTCTGGCCAATACCCATATTTCGTTCTGTTCGGTCTGGCCAATACCCAAATTTCGGCCTGTTCTGTCTGGCCATTATCCAAATTTCGGTCTGTTTGGTCTGGCTAATACCCGTATTTCGGTCTGTTCGGTCTGGCCAATACCATTTCTCTGTCAGTTTGGTCTGGCCAATACCCACATTTTGGTCTGGCCTGAACGGACAGACCAGAAGATGGTTATTGGCCAGACCATACAGACTTTGTCCAGAATTCGGGCCAGACCGAATCGAGCAGACCTAGGGTCTGTTCGGTCTGGCCATTGTTCTGGACAGCGGTCTGGCCGATGGTCTGGACAACGGTCTGACCTAGGGTCTGTTCGGTCTGCCCAATGGTTTGGACAATGTCTGGTCAGTCTGGTCAATGGTGGCCAAAGTCTGTTCGGTCTGGCCAATACCTATCTTTGGGTCTGGTCGGTCTGGCCAATGCCTGTTTTGGGTATGGTCGGTCTGGCCAATACCTGTCTTGGGTCGCGGACTTCATCCTGGGGCCTGTTGTTTTCGGATTACATCCCCCAGTGCTCTAAAGGCATTGCCGTGGACAGCGTTCCAGTATCACCTGGCTACTCTATATTTGCCTAATTTTGGCCTATTCTAGTTATTATATACATGCGTGACTACATTATTGAAAGCATAGAGAGAAAGGACAACAACAACGCGACAACAAAGAGGTCCATTTACAATTGTCATGCATTTGAAACTAAATGCCAGTGTAACCTATTTGATTTGTCGTCTATTTGAACGGTTCCCAGCTTTTGTCGATTTACTTTTGCTGTGTGAATAATTATCATGGTGTCAGGACAATAAACCCAATACCATAATACCTAACGCCATAATAACCAATCCCAAAATACACAATGTGCCAGATTACCCAATGCCAAAATACCCCATACCAATCCACCCAATGCCATAATACCCAATTCCTCATAATCTCAACCTCCTCATGTGGATTTTTCTGTTATTGCAACCCCGATGTCTATTTGCACTCCCCACTTTTACATGTTATAGCATTTTTTGTGAAATTTCATACACTTATGCACTAACGACAATTAAGCAAGAACGGCATTTACAATTTATTGAAGCAGCGCAGACAAATGCGGAATTTAAACTATGCTTAGATTAATAAAGATTAAGTGTTGTTGCTATTTTTGCATAGGAATGGCATTATGGCACAAACCTTGACAACCGGAAACAAAAATCAATCGAATTGTCTACCGGTGCCGGCAATTCGTTGTTACCAGACCTTTTTAGAGGGATCTTTTCCGCTAGCGCCCCCCCCCCCCACTCCACTAAATTAGGCGCCTCCCATTTTTATATGTTTCAACATTTTGTGTGCATTTGAGTTATTACGTATGCATACGTGTGAGTAGGCATTTAGAAAATACTACTAGAGCGGAGGTCTGAAATTAATATGTGTACAGTAATAAGTCATTGCATATAATGTAACATCAATCAAAAACTGCGTTTTTAGTAATTACGAGTTTTATAGAGGGGTCTAGTGCTATATTTGTCCTGAAAATTGTTTCATATATGGTTGTTGATGTGTTATACCAGGAACGGTATTATAAAAACAAATAACCTGTTCAGAAGGGAGCAAAATATTGAATTTTGAGGGTTGCCTAAGTTTCGGCAATATAGGACTGGGAGGGGGGTGCTAGCGGAAAAGACCCCCTTAGAGAACCCCCTTGTCATTAGAGAATGGGGTTCTCTAGGGTACCAAAAAATATTTTCTTTGAGAGGTTGTAAAATAATGGTTATCTAGTACGGGGGGACAAAAACCGAATATATCTAATTATCTATTCATAGTTACTCAGGTGAAAATAAAAACGAGTATTTCAAACAAGAGAGAGAAGGGAAAAGCTGAAACTGTAACTGAAGCTACGATTCAAAACAATGATCCAAACAATTCAGACTTATAAGTCTGAATTGTTTTGAGTTGCAACTTTCGCTGTGTGAATTAACGCTTATATAATATTCATTCAAAATGCTCGAGAATGTACTAATTGTTCCTATATGTAAATAAATGCTCATGGAACACGTTTTGTATGATTCAGTATTAACATTTGCGCAAATGAAGACCCGGTTCATTTTGGCAAAACTTTTGATTGATCATTATCGAAGCAAATAATGCGGACGCTTTCTACCCTAGTTGGTAGAAACTGGTTCT
Source organism: Convolutriloba macropyga (assembly GCF_964194025.1). Classification (NCBI taxonomy): domain Eukaryota; kingdom Metazoa; phylum Xenacoelomorpha; order Acoela; family Convolutidae; genus Convolutriloba; species Convolutriloba macropyga. The sequence goes on along the minus strand of NC_134478.1, from coordinate 39,689,364 downwards.
ATGCCTGGAACTGGAATTAATGAAAAGACCTAATAATTTCGGGTGGAGGGGTTAAATATTGAAATTGAATTAATTACACGGCCGAGGACCCTAGTTAAAGTCGAGGCCAAATCTTTTTGTAAGTCCAGCCAAATTATTTGCATTTATCGAGTTCAAGACTTTTCAAGCAACAACAAAATAGCAACAAAAATAGCAACAACAGTGCCAGACTACAAACAGCATTGCTACACAGCAGTCCAACTTAAAAACTATTCGAAAACTGTCAAATAGTATTTAAGAGTTTTGTGCGATAATTAAGATAAAGAAGTTGTCGCAGCTTAAATGCATTGCCACAATGACTGTTTGAATCAAACTAATTAGTGTAATTGTAGCGGTCTTCTTCCCATTAACCGTGATGAAAATATGCCGTTAATCATTTTTTTATTCCATATTTATATATTTTTAAAAAATGAAATAGATTTTTGATAGATTGTTGGTTCCTCTATATCGCAAAAAATGAAGGAGCATGAATGCTGGCGTGTTGACGACGCCATAAGCAATAGTTAGCAATAAAATTGCACGTGAAATATTTATTGTTCAATTAAACTAATTAAGATTAAGGTAAATTTGCCTTAAATGAGTTCAAGTAAAGTGTTGTTAAGGTAAAGTTAAGTTAAATTTTAACTTAACTTTACCTTAAATTGAATTGAGGGGAAATTTTACTAAATCTTATAGCAAAATTATTTTAAATTACTTTATCGTTTTTGCAACGTTCTGCAGTATATAATTGCATATTTTTAGTAAAATTAGCAAACAAAATGTGCACGCTTGCTAGAAACAAGTTTGTCTGGAGGATAACAAAATCTGATGCTAAGGATTCCCAAGTCAAAATTGTATTTTGTCAAGTCAAACTGTATTAATCAAACAAGTAAGGTTGAACTGGATCAAAGACACTTTTTGTTATAAAATTAACTCATTAACGTTTTCTCTATAATAAGAGAAAAAAATTTGGAATTCTTTCCTTTTACTTTCCAGCCAACTTTTAGGACAAGTTTTATCGTCCAGTCAAATTCGAGATGCTTTATTTTCCGGCCAAATTTCAGAATATCACGAAAAGTCCAGACACATTTTTTCATGATAAAAATCTGCCGAGAACAGTCTTTTCATGACCTAAATTGGTCGAGTATGCTGTTTTAATAAACCCAGGTCTGGACTAGGGTAGACTATGACCTCTGATTAGATGTGCCAGATCAATATCACCTCTAATCTGACTAAAATCTGGAATTTTAGCAATGATATATGATCTCTTAAACCTGAGTCTCTGATTAGAATACCATCCAAACTTAGATCAGACAGTTGCTTCTCGATTCTTTTCTTCGATCAGGCTCCGGACATTCAGCAAATATCATGCCACATAAGTGTTCTCATACCCTGGCCAAGGTGCCAATGCTACAAAACGCAAAATTTTGTGAGATTCATGTTGAATACGTTGAATTTATGAAAGATCTATGTTTGAGGCGTTCAAATGAAAGTATTGTCGCTGATAAGTGTAGATCTTACATATTTTTGTTTTTCTCAGCGTAGATAATCATTTTGGGTTGCATCACTTTGGGTTGAATTTAGCGTTAATCTTACATAATTTTGCGTCTCTAAGCGTAGATCTCACATAACTTTGTGTTGATTTTCGCGTTGATCTTATTTAACGTTGCTTTGAATTGAGCGTAGATCATTAAAAATTTTGCGTTTCTAAGCCTAGATGGTAAACAATTATTCTAAGTTCCCGGGTTTATTGTTCTTCAGCACCCAGGTTGAGGTTCAGGCCCAAAATTTTCGTCTGATCAGATTTTCCAGACCGAAATAATCTCTGATCAGACTTTCCAGATGAACATTAACCCTGATCAGAATTTCCAGACCCAAGTTACCTCTGATAAGACTCTCCAGACACAGAGGGTCTCTGATCAGACTTTTCAGACCGAAGGCGTTCTCATTATGATCAAACCATCTTCAGACTATTGTCCAGACTCAAATTCAGACCATCGCCCAGATCTTAATCTGACTATGATCAGACTCAAGTGCGCTCAAAGAGGTGATGATCAGACCCTGTTGCGCTCGAAGCATTTATGGTCAGACCCAGTTGCGCTTGCAGCCATTTATGATCAGATAACAGCGCACTCGAAACCGTTTCTGATCAGACTCAAGTGCGATCGAAATAGTCTGATCAAAGAAATATATTACTTATGAACAAATCTCTTAATTTTGCGTTAAAATATTCAATTAATAAAAACTGATGTTTGCAGTGTTTAATTCATCTAACGACAAACCAATTATAAAAGTATTGCAAAAACAAAACGAAACCCAACTGTTCAGAACAAATTTTATTTAGTATACCGTTTAGTGTATATTTCTGACTCAATAGATGAGTTTAGACAGCTTTCTATACGAAACATCGTGGTCTCCAGTTAATCAAATTTGTCTTTGAAGGGGATCGGCCTTTGCTACCTGCTGAACTCCTTTTTTCTGATCAGAGCTAGCGTACTTCAGATGAGTCTTTGATCAGAACGCTGCTTTATTCTTGCCTCTTGGCAGAGCCAACATCTCTCAGTTAAAAAACCAAAAAAATGAAAAAAATAAGGCGCTCGAAATGATCTCTGATCAGACGCAATTGCGTTCAAAAACATTTCTGATCAGACCCAATTGTGCTCGAACAGTTTATGATCAGACTCAAGTGCACGCGAATACGCCTATGATCAGTCTTTTCAGACCAAGTTGACCACTGGCTAGGGGCATTCTAATTGCTCTCGGAACATTTTTCTCCTTGGCGGAAATGTATAAATTGCGCTAGGAAAGCATTGCAGATATGCGCGACAGATGGTGGAAGAGTGAAGTTTCGTAAAAGCAGACTTCCAAACAGAAACATTATTTCAGAGGCTCTGAAAGCTTCGGAAAATTGAAAATCTGGTAATCAAAATGTGCAAAACGTGAAAAAATAGATGCTGATTGTGTAGAAAAGTTGTTTTAAATAATAAGCAATAGTTTGATTCTTAGTACTGTTGTCGACGTGTTTTGGTTGAGCAATTATATGAAAGAAAAGCGCTGAATGTAAAAACATTTTCTGTGAAAATTGCAAATGAAAAAGCCGAAAATTAGAAATAAACTAATAGAATGGGATGACAAGGCGTTGAGATTTACGTAAATTTGTTTATCCGCACAAACTCAAAAATCCTGTATTTTCTCGTCATCAAAAATGTGCTTAAAATTATTATATATGGATTCATACAAAAATTGTAGAGTTAAGTAATTTTGTCTCTGCCACTAAATTCTTTTTGCCTATATTTTGCAAATACAGGGAATCAAAGATTATTCCGACAAAATACATGCAACTGTAACAATGACATAGACACAGCTGATCGATTGGAACTCTCGAAAAGATTTCAAAATAAAACTGCGTCAACAAACAATTTGTGAAAAGTAATACGCAACCAGGGATTGGTTAATAAATGAAACTTTTCAAAACATCCCTCTTTATTAATGAACGCATAAACGATTCAAAGCTGCCGCGTTCTGTTAATGTGATAAATTGGTAACATCTATTAACTGGCGCTTTAGCTTAGGTAACTTGCCCGGGTCGAGGTGTCAACGCTAAAAAACGCAAAATTATGTAAGATTGGCGTTGAATGCGTAGAATTTATGTAAGATCTACGCTTAAGCGTAGATCTTACATAAATTCAACGCATTCAACGCTAATCTTACATAATTTTGCGTTGAATTTTGGCGTAGATCTTACATATTTAGCGTTGAATTTTAGCGTAGATCTTACATATTTAGCGTTGAATTTAGCGTAGATCTTACATAAATTCAACGCATTCAACGCTAATCTTACATATTTTTGCGTTGAATTTTGACGTAGATCTTACATATTTAGCGTTGAATTTTAGCGTAGATCTTACATAAATTCAACGCATTCAACGCTAATCTTACATAATTTTGCGTTGAATTTTGTCGTAGATCTTACATATTTAGCGTTGAATTTTAGCGTAGATCTTACATATTTAGCGTTGAATTTAGCGTAGATCTTACATAAATTCAACGCATTCAACGCCGATCTTACATAATTTTGCGTTGAATTTTGGCGTAGATCTTACATATTTAGCGTTGAATTTTAGCGTAGATCTTACATATTTAGCGTTGAATTTTAGCGTAGATCTTATATAAATTCAACGCATTCAACGCTAATCTTACATAATTTTGCGTTGAATTTTGGCGTAGATCTTACATATTTAGCGTTGAATTTAGCGTAGATCTTACATAAATTCAACGCATTCAACGCTAATCTTACATAATTTTGCGTTGAATTTTGGCGGAGATCTTACATATTTAGAGTTGAATTTAGCGTAGATCTTACATATATTCAACGCATTCAACGCTAATCTTACATAATTTTGCGTTGAATTTTGGCGTAGATCTTACATATTTAGCGTTGAATTTAGCGTAGATCTTACATATATTCAACGCATTCAACGCTAATCTTACATAATTTTGCGTTGAAATTTGGCGTAGATCTTACATATTTAGCGTTGATTTTTAAAGTCAATTTTTTAACTGTTTCGTGTTTCGACCCTATACTGCACAGGTGAGAAATATCACTTTTTAGTGCTTTTTCAAAGTGCAAAATCCGTTTCAGACCATTTTACGATTTCAAAATTTTTTCAAGTTTTTTTTTCGAAAAATTAATTTTTTCACTATTTCGAACCCTATACTCCTAAGGTGAGAAACAAGAAGTCAGAAAAAAACTTTTTTAGTGCTCTTTTATAGGCTAAATTCAACGAAATATATGCAAGTTCTACGCTTAATTCAGTGCAATATATGTAAGATCTACGCTAAAATCAACGCAAAATATGTAAGATCTACGCTAAATTCAACGCAAAATGTGTAAGATCTACGCTTTATAAGGATTGCGGCTCTTAAGGAAACCAAGGTACGGTGGCGCAATGGTAGAAGAGGCGACAAGTAAACAGGAGGTCATTGGTTCGAGTCCCATACCCAGAGTTCTACGCGTTGATTTTTTGTAAGATCAACGCTAAATTCAACGCAAAAATATGTAAGATCTACGCAAAATTCAACGCTTATTATGTAAGATCTACGCTAAATTCTACGCTAAATATGTAAGATCAACGCTAAATTCAACGCAAAAATATCTAAGATCTACGCTAAATTCAACGCTAATTATGTAAGATCTACGCTAAATTCTACGCTAAATATGTAAGATCTACGCTAAATTCAACGCTAAATATGTAAGATCAGCGGCAACTAGCGTTGACAGGTTGGAAAATTCACCGCCATTTCTTACATAATTTTGCGTTGAATGCGTTGAATTTTTGTCTTCAAATTCAACGCATTCAACGCAAAATTATGTAAGAAAATTGCGGTGAATTTTCCGACTTGTCAACGCTAGTTGCCGCTGATCTTACATAATTTTGGCCCAATTCCTCGGACCGGGTGGCTGGTGTCTTAATTTTGCAATATGTTAGATGTGTTTTTGGGGGAGCCGACTCAGGCTCAAAGAAATATATTCAACCAATTCAAAATTCATCAATTTAGTAATACTCCTCGATTTTTGTAAAACAAATTAAAGGCCTGAATTAATTGTCAGAAGTTCTTCATAAATAAGAAGGGCACTACAGATTTTATATCCTCGCCAATTGTTTTAGAATGCAAAAAGTGCCCGGGTTGAATTTTTCCGCCCAAAATAGCAGGGTTTTACTTTCAACCTTTGGGACTTAAAGTTGAACTGATAGCTGTTGAAAACTTTGACCACAAGAGAACAAAACGTAAAAATGAGGCCCACTATAAGTTTTTCGCAAGCTCGCTCCAACCAGTCTTTTTGCTGCTTGGTGTCAGGTGCCTTCTTTGGACTGCTTCCTTTCGTGCCACATGTTTAAGCCGTGTGAAAATCAAAACCACAATATCCTCAATAAAGACATGAAATAGGGTCCTGTGTGCGCCGACTGATGAATCTGAAAGAACTAGAAGGGCAAAGGGCAAATACTAGCATGGATGAGACACCAAGTCCAGCCGTTGAGGAGGGTAGGACTGCTCGGAGATGCGCACATTCATCCAGTTTTACATTTGTGACTCTACTCAATCCTGAACTTATAATCATATTCTAAGACAAGCGCTTGTTCTTTGAAATTGAAGCCCCGGGTCGAATGTCCTCCCTAAAATCCTCCCATTTTGTTGTAAGAGTGGGGGGTAAATTTTCCATTGAGGGTAAATTGATGCAAGAGTGTGGGAGTAATTTGTTCAGAGGGGGTAAAATGATGTAAGAGTTGGGCTGCAATGGGACGACTTTTGAGGAATTACCCCCTGACTAAAATTGCCATGTAAGAGTGGGCTGCAATGGGAGAACTTTTGAGGAATTACCCCCCTGAATGAAATCGTCAAGTAGGAGTGGGCTGCAATGGGAGGACTTTTGAGGAATTACCCCCCTGACTAAAATTGCCATGTAAGAGTGGTGCTGCAATGGGAGGACTTTTTAGGAAATTGCAGCCCAAAACTCTTACATCTTTTTGGGCTGCATTGAGCTTCCAACGGGGGTAAAATGGTGTAAGAGTGAGGGGGTAAAAGACAAATTAACCCCCACTCTTACATCTTTTTGGTCTGTCAAGGGGGTAAAACGATTTAAGAGTTCGGGGGTAACGGAGAATTTACTCACTCTTACACCATTTTACCCATTGCAGCCCACTCTTACTTGGCAATCTCATTCAGGTGGGTTATCCTTAAAAGTCCTCCCATTGCAGCCCACTCCTACATGGCAATTTTAGTCCGGGGGTAATTCTTCAAAAGTCCTCCCATTGCAGCCCACTCTTACATGGCAATTTTAGTCAGGGGGGTAATTCCTCAAAAGTCCTCCCATTGTAGCCCACTCCTACATGGGAATTTTAGTCAGGGGGTAATTCCTCAAAAGTCCTCCCATTGCAGCCCACTCTTACTTGGCAATTTCATTCAGGTGGGTTATCCTTAAAAGTCCTCCCATTGCAGCCCACTCTTACATGGCAATTTTAGTCAGGGGGGTAATTCCTCAAAAGTCCTCCCATTGCAGCCCACTCTTACTTGGCAATTTCATTCAGGTGGGTTATCCTTAAAAGTCCTCCCATTGCAGCCCACTCTTACATGGCAATTTTAGTCAGGGGGTAATTCCTCAAAAGTCATCCCATTGCAGCCCACTCTTACTTGGCAATTTCATTCAGGGGGGTTATCCTCAAAAGTCCTCCCATTGTAGCCCACTCCTACATGGAAATTTTAGTCAGGGGGTAATTCCTCAAAAGTCCTCCCATTGCAGCCCACTCTTACTTGGCAATTTCATTCAGGGGGTAATTCGTCAAAAGTCCTCCCATTGCAGCCCACTCTTACATGGCAATTTTAGTCAGGGGGGTAATTCCTCAAAAGTCCTCCCATTGCAGCCCACTCTTACTTGGCAATTTCATTCAGGTGGGTTATCCTTAAAAGTCCTCCCATTGCAGCCCACTCTTACACGGCAATTTTTGTCAGGGGGTAATTCCTCAAAAGTCATCCCATTGCAGCCCACTCTTACTTGGCAATTTCATTCAGGGGGGTTATCCTCAAAAGTCCTCCCATTGTAGCCCACAATTATATGGAAATTTTAGTCAGGGGGTAATTCCTCAAAAGTCCTCCCATTGCAGCCCACTCTTACTTGGCAATTTCATTCAGGGGGGTAATTCGTCAAAAGTCCTCCCATTGCAGCCCACTCTTACATGGCAATTTTAGTCAGGGGGGTAATTCCTCAAAAGTCCTCCCATTGCAGCCCACTCTTACTTGGCAATCATTCAGGTGGGTTATCCTCAAAAGTCCTCCCATTGTAGCCCACTCCTACATGGAAATTTTAGTCAGGGGGTAATTCCTCAAAAGTCCTCCCATTGCAGCCCACTCTTACTTGGCAATTTCATTCAGGTGGGTTATCCTTAAAAGTCCTCCCATTGCAGCCCACTCTTACATGGCAATTTTAGTCAGGGGGGTAATTCCTCAAAAGTCCTCCCATTGCAGCCCACTCTTACTTGGCAATTTCATTCAGGTGGGTTATCCTTAAAAGTCCTCCCATTGCAGCCCACTCTTACATGGCAATTTTAGTCAGGGGGTAATTCCTCAAAAGTCATCCCATTGCAGCCCACTCTTACTTGGCAATTTCATTCAGGGGGGTTATCCTCAAAAGTCCTCCCATTGTAGCCCACTCCTACATGGAAATTTTAGTCAGGGGGTAATTCCTCAAAAGTCCTCCCATTGCAGCCCACTCTTACTTGGCAATTTCATTCAGGGGGTAATTCGTCAAAAGTCCTCCCATTGCAGCCCACTCTTACATGGCAATTTTAGTCAAGGGGGTAATTCCTCAAAAGTCCTCCCATTGCAGCCCACTCTTACTTGGCAATTTCATTCAGGTGGGTTATCCTTAAAAGTCCTCCCATTGCAGCCCACTCTTACACGGCAATTTTTGTCAGGGGGTAATTCCTCAAAAGTCATCCCATTGCAGCCCACTCTTACTTGGCAATTTCATTCAGGGGGGTTATCCTCAAAAGTCCTCCCATTGTAGCCCACAATTATATGGAAATTTTAGTCAGGGGGTAATTCCTCAAAAGTCCTCCCATTGCAGCCCACTCTTACTTGGCAATTTCATTCAGGGGGGTAATTCGTCAAAAGTCCTCCCATTGCAGCCCACTCTTACATGGCAATTTTAGTCAGGGGGGTAATTCCTCAAAAGTCCTCCCATTGCAGCCCACTCTTACATGGCAATTTTAGTCAGGGGGGTAATTCCTCAAAAGTCCTCCCATTGTAGCCCACTCCTACATGGAAATTTTAGTCAGGGGGTAATTCCTCAAAAGTCCTCCCATTGCAGCCCACTCTTACTTGGCAATTTCATTCAGGTGGGTTATCCTTAAAAGTCCTCCCATTGCAGCCCACTCTTACATGGCAATTTTAGTCAGGGGGGTAATTCCTCAAAAGTCCTCCCATTGCAGCCCACTCTTACTTGGCAATTTCATTCAGGTGGGTTATCCTTAAAAGTCCTCCCATTGCAGCCCACTCTTACATGGCAATTTTAGTCAGGGGGTAATTCCTCAAAAGTCATCCCATTGCAGCCCACTCTTACTTGGCAATTTCATTCAGGGGGGTTATCCTCAAAAGTCCTCCCATTGTAGCCCACTCCTACATGGAAATTTTAGTCAGGGGGTAATTCCTCAAAAGTCCTCCCATTGCAGCCCACTCTTACTTGGCAATTTCATTCAGGGGGTAATTCGTCAAAAGTCCTCCCATTGCAGCCCACTCTTACATGGCAATTTTAGTCAGGGGGTTAATTCCTCAAAAGTCCTCCCATTGCAGCCCACTCTTACTTGGCAATTTCATTCAGGTGGGTTATCCTTAAAAGTCCTCCCATTGCAGCCCACTCTTACACGGCAATTTTTGTCAGGGGGTAATTCCTCAAAAGTCATCCCATTGCAGCCCACTCTTACTTGGCAATTTCATTCAGGGGGGTTATCCTCAAAAGTCCTCCCATTGTAGCCCACAATTATATGGAAATTTTAGTCAGGGGGTAATTCCTCAAAAGTCCTCCCATTGCAGCCCACTCTTACTTGGCAATTTCATTCAGGGGGGTAATTCGTCAAAAGTCCTCCCATTGCAGCCCACTCTTACATGGCAATTTTAGTCAGGGGGGTAATTCCTCAAAAGTCCTCCCATTGCAGCCCACTCTTACTTGGCAATCATTCAGGTGGGTTATCCTTAAAAGTCCTCCCATTGCAGCCCACTATTACATGGCAATTTTAGTCAGGGGGTAATTCCTCAAAAATCCTCCCATTGCAGCCCACTCTTACATGACAATTTTAGTCAGGGGGTAATTCCTCAAAAGTCCTCCCATTGCAGCCCACTCTTACTTGGCAATTTCATTCAGGGGGATTATCCTCAAAAGTCGTCCCAATGCAGCCCAACTCTTATATCAATTTACCCCCTCTGAACAAATTACCCTCACACTCTTGCATTAATTTACCCCCAATGGAAAATTTACCCCCCACTCTTACAACAAAATGGGAGGATTTTAGGGAGGACATTCGACCCGGGGCTTCAATTTCAAAGAACAAGCGCTTGTCTTAGAATATGATTTTAAGTTCAGGATTGAGTAGAGTCACAAATGTAAAACTGGATGAATGTGCGCATCTCCGAGCAGTCCTACCCTCCTCAAGGGCTGGACTTGGTGTCTCATCCGTGCTAGTACTTGCCCTTTGCCCTCCTAGTTCTTTCAGATTCATCAGTCGGCGCACACAGGACCCTATTTCATGTCTTTATTGACGATATTGTGGTTTTGATTTTCACACGGCTTAAACATGTGGCACGAAAAGAAGCAGTCCGAAGAAGGCACCTGACACCAAGCAGCAAAAAAACTGGTTGGAGCGAGCTTGCGAAAAACTTATAGTTGGCCTCATTTTCAAGATTTGTTCTCTTGTGGTCAAAGTTTTCAACAGCTATCATTTCAACTTTAAGTCCCAAAGGTTAAAAGTAACACCCTGCTAATATTGAAATTGCCGAACTAACTGCCAAAAATTTCAAAGGAATTGCGCCTGGGAGCCAAAGTCTGTGAGCCTCACAAATGCGTATGTAATAAAAAAAACTTTAATACAGCAAAAACTGGCCTCAATGCATGTACCCTCAGTGCTAGAACCAAGTCACCTCTACAGACGTACAGCAGAAACGATGGGATTACACTCGTCAAAGCATCTTCGTGGGATGTTACTATAGTGGAAACCCTTGTCCCTGCTCATTTTGGGCGTTGATCGATGGTAGACCCGAGCACAGCTGAAAGGCCAAAAAACACAAAAAGACAACTAATAGGGAACTTACGGAGAACGGCCCTTTCTTTGTTTCAACCTGTAGCTTCAACCTGAGCTGCAAAGAGATTGCGGTTCCTCCAAAAAGAACTTTTTCCAAAAAATGCTTTTCAAAACTGCTCTGGAAGTTCAATAACGAACCCAGATCTGACATTTTTCTTAAACAGAGAATCTCCTTTGCAATCCAAATCTCAAATACTTTGTAAGTATTGAGAACCGTAAGTGAGAACCTTAAGTGACTTCAGGACCGGGAGTTACTCTTAATACTCTTGCTAAGCAAGATTTTCCAGACCATTACTTGGTTAGTTTATCATCCTGAATTGCATCATCTCTGAATTATTATCGAATGAAATGTTGTTGGTTGAATTCAAAATTTTTGGAAACACATTCAAGGCTTTGTTAGACGCAATTGAGATCAACCCATGAATTATTTTGGGTTTAGTCTATTTCTCTCCAGTTGTTGCTGTGGCCACATTTTCAAACAATTAGCAAGATGCATACATCCCTCATTCGATATTTTTTTGATTTAGACAAATTCAGTGAAATTTGGGAAGAGTGTCTTTGTTGGGATTTGTCCGTAGCGGGTGTCCCATCTGACAACAATTTACTGGAGCGGCTTTTTGCGTCTGAGGAAACTCCTACCTGTTTTGGATAAATAATGACCTCTAGTATACTGTCGGATGATATCTTCAGTGAGTATCAGTGAATCGGAGTGGGTTGTATTCGTAGGGTATAGGTGAGTGTCGGATGTTATCTTCAGTGAGCCGGAGAAAATTCTTATCGGTTTACAATAAAAATTGACCTCTAGTATACTGTAGGATGTAATCGTTAGTGAGTACAGTTAGTTCTTCAGTAATTGGAGCAACAATCTATTGGAGCAATTTTTGCGTCGCAGCAAACTCTTATGAGCTTTGGATACAAAATGACCTCTAATATACTGTCGGATGTTAATTTTAGTGAGCATAGGTAGTTCTTTAGTAATTGGAGCAACAATGTTTTGGAGATTTTTAAGACCCTTTTTAAATTAGATTGTCATCCTGAATTGCATCCCCTCTGAATTATTATCGAATGAAATGTTGTTGGTTGAATTCAAAGTTTTTGGATATACATTCAAGGGTTTGTTAGACGCATTGAAGATCAACCCATGAATTATTTTGGGTTTACTCTCGTTCTCTCCAGTTTTTGCAGTGCCCGGGCCGAGGTGTCAACGCTAAAAAACGCAAAATTATGTAAGATTGGCGTTCAATGCGTTGAATTTATGTAAGATCTACGCTTGAGCGTAGATCTTACATAAATTCAACGCATTCAACGCCAATCTTACATAATTTTGCGTTGAATTTTGGCGTAGATCTTACATATTTAGCGTTGAATTTTAGCGTAGATCTTACATATTTAGCGTTGAATTTAGCGTAGATCTTACATAAGTTCAACGAATTCAACACCAATCTTACATATTTTGCGTTGAAATTTGGCGTAGATCTTACATATTTAGCGTTGAATTTTAGCGTAGATCTTACATATTTAGCGTTGAATTTAGCTTAGATCTTACATAAATTCAATGCATTCAACGCCAACCTTACATAATTTTCCGTTGAATTTTGGCGTAGATCTTACATATTTAGCGTTGAATTTTAGCCTAGATCTTACGTATTTAGCGTTGAATTTAGCGTAGATCTTACATAAATTCAACGCATTCAACGCCAATCTTACATATTTTGCATTAAAATTTGGCGTAGATCTTACATATTTAGCGTTGAATTGTAGCGTAGATCTTACATTTTTAGCGTTGAATTTAGCGTAGATCTTACATAAATTCAACGCATTCAACGCCAATCTTACATAATTTTGCGTTGAATTTTGGCGTAGATCTTACATTTTTAGCGTTGAATTTTAGCGTAGATCTTACATATTTAGCGTTGAATTTAGCGTAGATCTTACATAAATTCAACGCCTTCAACGCCAATCTTACATATTTTGCGTTGAAGTTTGGCGTAGATCTTACATATTTAGCGTTGAATTGTAGCGTAGATCTTACATATTTAGCGTTGCATTTAGCGTAGATCTTACATAAATTCAACGCTTTCAACACCAATCTTACATTTTTTGCGTAGAATTTTGTCTTAGATCTTACAAATTTAAGGTTGAATTTTTTGAATTCCATTTCAGACCACTTTATGATTTCAAAAGTTTTTCAAGTGTTTTTTCAAAAAGTCAATTTTTCACTGTTTCGACCCCTATGCTTCACAGGTGAGAAAAGCGAAGTCAGCAAAAAACCACTTTTTATTGCTCTTTTATAGTGCGAAATCCATTTGAGACCATTTTACAATTTCAAAACTTTTCCAAGTTTTTTCGAAAAATCAATTTCACTGTTTCGACCCCTATGCTGCAAAGGTAAGAAATGTGAAGTCAGAGAAAAATCTTTTTTTAGTGCTCTTTTATAGTGCAAAATCCAATTGACACCATTTTACGGTTTCAAATATTTCAAGTTTTTTTTCAAAAAGTTAATTTTTTAATTGTTTCAACCCTATACTGCACAGGTGAGAAAAATCACTTTTTAATACTCTTTTATAGTGCAAAATCCGTTTCAGACCACCATTTTACGATTTCAAAACTTTTTCAAGTTTTTTTTCGAAAATTTAATTTTTTCACTATTTCGAACCCTATACTCCAAAGGTGAGTAACAAGTCAGAAAAAATCTTTTTTAGTGCTCTTTTATAGTGCAAAATCCAATCCAGACCATTTGAAGATTTCAAATTTTTCAAGTTTTTTTTCGAAAAATTAACTTTTTTACTGTTTCGACCCCTATACTGCACAATTGAGAAAAATGAAGTCGGCAAAAAATAACCATTTGCTCTCTTACGGTGCAAAAACCATTTCAGACTATTTTAGGAATTCAAATTTTTATTAAAACTTAAAAAAAATTTAAATTTTTCCCAGTACTTCTCACATGATAAATGCGTTGAATACGTTGAAATTATGTAAGATCTCGGCTAAACTCAACGAAAAACATGTAAAATCTAGGCTAAATTCAACGAAATATATGCAAGTTCTACGCTAAATTCAATGCAAAATATGTAAGGTCTACGCTAAAATCAACGCAAAATATGTAACATCTACGCTAAATTCAACGCAAAATATGTAAGATCTACGCTTTATAACGATTTCGGCTCTTAAGGAAACCAAGGTACGGCGGCGCAATGGTAGAAGAGGCGACAAGTAAACAGGAGGTCAGTGGTTCGAGTACTATACCCAGAGTTCTACGCGTTGATTTTTTGTAAGATCAACGCTAAATTCAACGCAAAAATATGTAAGATCTACGCTAAATTCAACGCTAAATATGTAAGATCTATGCTAAATTCAACGCTAAATATGTAAGATCAGCGGTAACTAGCGTTGACAAGTCGGAAAATTCACCGCCATTTCTTACATAATTTTGCGCTGAATGCGTTGAATTTTTGTCTGTAAATTCAACGCATTCAACGCAAAATTATGTAAGAGAATTGCGGTGAATTTTTCAACTTGTCAACGCTAGCTGCCGCTGATATTACATAATTTTGGCCAAATTCCTCGGCCCGGGTGGCCACATTTTCAAACAATTAGCAAGATGCATACATCCCTCATGCGATATCTTCTGATATAGACAAATTCAGTGAATTTTGGGAAGAGTGTCTTTGTTGAGATTTGTCCGTAGCGGGTGTCCACTCTGACAACAATTTATTGGAGCAATTTTTTGCGTTGGAGGAAACTCTTATCGGTTTATGATAAAAAAAATGACCTCCAGTATACTGCCGGATTTTATCTTCAGTGTGTATAGATGGTTCTTCAGTATCGTTCAATTCATTCTATTCTCGGGAAAAGAGGAGAAGGAAATTTTTGTATTCCAACGTACAAACTTTGTGGCAACAGCCTAAGTTATTTGATTCAATCTTTGTAATCAAACTTAGCAACCTACGTGGTTGCAAATGCCTCTACTCTTTCAAAATTTCACAGCATTGATTTGTTTGACTGCCAGATTTGAAAGCTGTAGAACAGGACCGAGTCAACACATACCGTAAAAGTTTGGGTATTTGTTCCCTTTGCACTTTGCTGAGAAATTTTTTTAGTTGGATATGTGCTACTAATGCATTCTTCACTATTGTAGAGCAGCTATTTTTTCAGGCGGGTTTTGGGGTGAGCATTAGCCATACTTCATGCTGTACGTTTCACCTTCTATTCTGAGGTTCTTAACTAAGGCTGTCATCTAGCCTTTAGAAGATTGCATTTGTTGGTTTTCATTTGTTTTTGGATGACCAATTTTGTGCACGTTTTGCACCGTTCATAAGTTGGCTCATTGCAGTCAAAGGAAAGAGGCAACTCACTCAGAGAATTTTTAATTAACTGGATCTTCATTGTGTTAACGACAATAAAGAAGTAACCTACGAAGTTTAACACGGTAAAAGCGCTATCGATTTCTTTTTCGTAAGCATGGAACTCCTAGAACACGGTAACGAGATAAAGATCACTAATTCATTCTTAGCAAAGCACGAACAGGTTTCTTGCTGCTTTGACCTAAAAGGCACACAAGATATAGCTGAAAACAGAAAGAAACAAATGCGTAAGTTGAACAATTGAATGAATGAACGAAAAGTGTTCAAACTCCACGAGATAACAACACAATGGACACATCCTATGACGAATTCGCCAAGTTTATTCATGAATCGACAACCGTTCTGCCTGAAAAATATCACCAATAATATTCCAAAGAGAACTGTATTTATTGCATAGGCAGTTGAAAGCTGGATGCAGACAGAGACATAAAGCAGATTCTAGTGATTTTGAAATGAAAAGAGCTTTTAGGAAACTTTGCAGGAAAAACAAAATGATGCATGAAACAGATCGTGGAATTTTCCTTATGAGAAAAGCGGAGTCAGAAAGGCGAGAAATTTGGAAAATTCTGAAATCAAAGAAAATTTTAACAAAAGTATCCGGAATTACAGTTCCAACTTGGGAACCATATTTCCAAGGGCTATTTAAAGCTGCGAGCGAAATATCGGACGAGCAAACCATGGGAAACCACGATTATCCTTTTTCAAACTGGAACTATTCCGGACATTTGAATGATCCAATAACACTGGAAGAACTTCCTGTGGAAGCTTTAAAGATAAAAACTGGTAAAACTGCGGGACCTTGTGGTAACGAACACTTGCATTAAATTAGGTTTTTAGTAAAGCAAATATACTTATTCCATTAATTTAAACTCTGCTATATATAATGTACCCCGAATTTGGAAGTTATCATATATCAAACCACTCAACATAGGCAAAGGGAGCAAAACCTAACCAAGTTCCTACAGTGGCATTAGCTTGTTATGTTGCATGTACAAGTTATTCAGGGGTATCATTTACGAGCGTTTGCAAACATTAGTTGAGCGAAATCAAATTTTACCACCAAGCCAATACGGTTTCAGACGTAAACTATCAACAACCGACACAGATTTTGACTTGAAAAAACAGTCAAACATAGCATCAGCTGCCATAGCAAATACTATGCCTGCTTCATTGACTACGAAAAATCATTCGATTTTGAAAATAGGAACCTGTTGCTTACAAAACTGATAAGACTGGGCTCCACGGGAACATGCTACACAATACAATCAGTGCTAAAATGCAACTTCCAGCAGATCCTTCATGGAGAATTCCTGTCAAATGAGATTCAACAGAAAACAGGATTAGCACAAGGAGACAAACTCTCACCTTTTTTGATTTAGTTTATTCATTGCTGACTTATAATTTAAGTTGAAATGCAAGGGGCTAAGCGTTATATTTTACTTTGATGACTTAGTACCTGGGAGCCATAGACAATGCCAACTACAACACAATTTGATAAATCTGAACACTTAGAGTAGCAGGAACAATTTGAAAATCAAGGTAAAAAGACAAAATGCATAAAATTCAGAAGAGGTGACCGATTAGCTTTCGGTGAAAGTTTCCATATATCTAAAAGGGAAGCTGAATTTACTAACACCTTCTGTTATTTAGGAGTAATTTTTTCAGGCACGTTATCCCCCAGTCATCATCTAAAGCACCTAATGAACAAAAGTTATCAGTCAATAGCTTCAATAATCCAAAAACTAAATCTTCAAAAAGTCAACATCAACTCAGCTCAACAACTTTTCAATTCAATTGTTTTTCCAGCGTCAAATTACGGACTAGAGACGTACGTCGATGAAGTTTTTGAAATCGAAATAAAACAACATTATCAAAGAATAGAAACAGTTTTTCGGAAAAGTTGGTGCGGAGTAAGCAAGTACAACTCAAACACAAAATTTTAAATAATTTGATGTTCCATATTGTTCACGGATTAAAAGGCTGCCTGCCAAAACACAGGACAATAATTGCCAAGATCTTTGCCAATGGACTGCACAATAATTTTTGTTGTATGGAAGGTTGTACCAATGGGAAGAAAACCTATGTGTGCAGATTTTGTTAAAGAACTCTGTTTTCAACCGACCATTTTGAACAATTAAATTTAATGTTTATTTTTGATAACTGTAAATAATTTTGACAATTGGTCAGTGATCTGATGGTTAATTCAATCTTCTTCTTATAAGTTGGCTCTGATTTAATGAAAAAATCTTGAAATCATCAGCAAATCTAAAACTAAAAATTTATCAATTTGACACTACGTCTGGTAAACCGTTTATCAACATCAGAAAAAATAACCTATCAATAAAGGCTCCTGAGCAAATTGCTTCTTACACTAAATGTGTCAACTATTTCCGCATTTATGTTTACGCAGTGCTCCGTTTTCCTCAAAAGGAGCTCAGTGTTTGCAGAATTTTTCCACCAATACCAAAAGACATCAGTTTCACTGTGAGAAAGTTGTGTTCTGCTTTTCCGAGTTTTATGCAATGTCCAGTTTCCTACATTGGAGACCTCATAATTCTGGTATAGTGTAGTAAACCATAGAACTTAATGTATGACATGCTCATAAAATACATAGTGAACGCACAATTCGAAATTTTCAAAAAAAATGGGAGAACAAAAAGAGATGGTTACTAAGAGTAAACCGGATTTTTACAATATAAAGAAAGCATCATAAACAATGATGGGAATCATCGCGGAATTTCATCTTGACGGGAGACGTCAAGAAATGTTTATTCTTGACGGGAATTGTCAGGCAGGTAAACCTGCTATCTTTTAATTTAAATAACAGGGACCGGTGCAGTAGAAAATAACTATGAGAAAATCCCAAAGAGATTGAAGAAAATTGGTCAAAACAACCTAAGATTAATCAATCATTGATAGGACCGAAACCAAAGACCAAATTCAAAACTAAACCTCATATAATTGAGCTGCCTTTCTCTTAATAGCTTTACACCTTCTCATCTTTTGAAACTTATTGAATTTCCAATCACTAAATCTAACTCTATATTGAACCGTTTGAATATTTACATCATAATTAAATCAAAGTATTAGACTCAGAGAATTTTCATCAGTATCCCCGAGGTTTAAAGTGCTTAAGGAAAAAAACCCAACCAAGTCCGTAACCGTACACAGTGCACGGATAATACACTGGCGATAGAGATGAGATGGGAGTACCAATGGGTGGGAGTACAAGAGAATCAATAAATACTAACACAAACAACAAAAGCAGAAGTACAAAGATACCTGCGCCTAAAGTAGCCACACAGCACAAGCGGGTTAGCCTGGTGGCAACAACCGAAAAGAGTGAAGGCAAAGAATTTCCAAATAGAAGCACGGCTTCTACTTCTACTTTCTACTTCGCAAACCGAACGACTATATCAAACAAGAAGTACGTCGGGAATAACAAGAGCACGGAAACTCAAATACTATTTTTTATTCAAGGATAACGATTCAGATGAAAAATTTGATAATTTTGTATCTTTTTAAAAAGATGATACGACAAAATGCAGAGGGCATGAAACCCACATTGGAACGTGCAGCTGAACTGGAAACATTTCCGATTGGTTATGATTTTGAGAAGATTCTGCACTCGCAAAAAGCTGCCATGACGGAACGGACGAAATGCGAAACGTCACACATAAATCAGGAGCAGGTAAATAAAGGAGGACTCATCTACGCCGAGAGCAGCAGGAGTAAACTAAAATACTGCGTATACAGGGCTGCATATACGGTAACTGTGCTAATCAAAACTGGTTGGTATGACGACGCAACTTACTTAAAAGAAAAATTACAAATAATTCCAACGTTTTACCCAATAAAAGAATCAGTCTGCCAAAACCTATGACAGGGTAACAAAGCGCGGTTACCCGGTCCTGGTGACTTTGAATTCAATGCTCCTAAAGAAGTCCTTATTGAGATGAATGTTGACCAAACCAACGCAGAGTTTGTTCAGAAGGTATTAAAAACATTCATGAAAGGCGGAGATGAAAAAGGAGTGAATTGTGTCGACCCCGTGGAGTGGTTCAATCCAAAAGGTGAAACGCAGAAAGGTAATTTCATAATAAATGTTGAAATTTTCATAGGAACTTCATTCATTGAAACCAGGGAAGCAAATGAAGGAACATGGGTATATTTTATTGACCCTCTGAAACAGAAGCAGGCCTTGTTATATCAAGGAGACACATTTGAAATAGATTCAGTACAATATTTGTTCGACCAAGACAAAAAACCAAATACTCTACCGATATTTAAATTTTCAGACTCGATAACAGCAAAAATAGTCCGCGCTGGGAACAAAAAGTACTCGACGAGCACATTAGACAGAAAAAGAAATTTAGTTGTTCAGTTGAAAAACAGGACAAAACAGATAGACAATTTTTCTGCTTTTTGATACAAACCACAGAAATTTGTTTTGCACAAAGGAAACGTTGACGGCCACGGAACAAAATTTTTCACTAACAGATATATCTGAGACAGATCTTAGGGACATAAAACTTGACCAACTTTTTGTGTGGGATTTTCGAGGCATGTTTGAAATCTGAAACAAATAGAGTTATTAAACTGTCACATAGAAACACAGCACGGAGCTATAATTTTAACAACACCAATTAATGGAAACTCACATCAAATGTTCCTAACTCAACAAAACGCTCGGGGTACACACGCAGAAAGAGCGGCAGGAATGCTTTACGTCCATAGGTGCGCTAATGTTATCGTGCATGTTGTTGAAAACCAGTTTTGTACCAAGGAATTACCAATTAGGGTGTCTTCTGACAACAGTTCAGAAGGAAGTAGATAATGGAACCTATTTCCAGAGCAGTTTATAGAAATTTCACACTAATTAATTGCAACCTCATGTACCCGAACGCTCTTGAATTGCAAGAATGGGTCATGGATAACATATGGCAGACGAATGCAACTGATTGATAAGCCCAATGATATGCCTTATTACACAGTTAACGTCAATTGGTCAACCTCCGCGCCAATGGAAGGGTTTTTCAATGACAAAGGTCTGGATCTCAGCAAGAGGGCCCAAAGATTAACGCATTCGAGAAAAACGATTACAGGAAGAGAAGTTTTCCTGGGACAAGGAGGTTTATATGAGCATGAGGCTCTAGAGTATTTCAACACGAACTTGAAGTACAATCACCAGTGGCATGAGTTGCTGATTATTGAATACTTGGGTAGTGAAGTGAAACAAGTCTGGCATGTGGCCAGGGAAATAACCATCAGTTTGATGACTAATTTTTTGGATCTAAAATCATATTTTGTTTGGTACGTGTATTTCTTTCAATCGATATGCTACGCAGTGGCATCAATCCTGTAATTACTCTGCAACCCATTAACCCAACGGGGGAACTAGGTTATTTTCATCATCTAAAACAACGTACTAAGGACCAAAAATTGACAAGAAAAAGGACAGTTGAACTGTGTGATGGTAATACAGACATTGTAGTTATTAAAGCAAAAAAAGCTAAATCTGTACCAGATATGACAGAAATTGAGATTGACACATTAAATTAATTTAAATGTATGATATGTAGGAATGGCAGAACCAGAAACTGCCCCTGTTGATTATTGATACTATCTACCCGAGTTGTTCGAGGTCAGGTCGATAGTCAGGCACCAAGTGTAACGGATTGTTGGAATAATCTCAAATAAAAGATACGTGGTGCCATTAACGCAGCTGCAACCGCCCAATATAGTGGATAGAGCCGCAATTAGAGTTATGGAATTAAATGGGATGCATCAGAGAATCGAGGAACAGCAAAAAAAAAAATTGACAACAGCGGAATGCTGGGAACTGCCGGGGCTCGGCTCGAAGAGGAGCTCCGTCAGTTAAAACTTGAAAATCAAAGGCTAAGCGATCAATTGCTTGAGTCCAAACGACTGCTTGAATACGCTGGGAATCAGCGGATGTCTTGCAGGAGGCAGGTGGAAATATTGAAGAAAGAGTTGGAGGAGGTTACTACTGTAGCCGAAACAAAGACAAGAGAATGTATCGCTCTGGTGGATGAGCGGGAGTGTTTAGCTCGAGAGTTGGAGAATGCCGAGATAGATATCAGTAATCTAAGGACTAGGGTAAGAACAGAACAGACCTCAAAGAAGGTCATCCAGAGGAGGCTGGAAGCGATCAACGCACAGAGCCCGTTCATTCGACCTCCGAACTTTTATGAGCTTCTACTCCTGTCACAGGTGGCCACAACCAGTACTATCCAGAAACATTTCAAAACGTTGGCAATGCTCTGTCATCCGGACAAGATTGGTCGGGAGGACCTGTTCAAAATTATTCTTCAGGCAAAAAAAAATTATGGAAGGCGAGGAGGCCCGTAATATGACAAATACGGGATTGAAAAATCAGAGAAATATATGAACTCGAAAATGAACCTTTGAAACTCTTGCTCGTGAGTGAACACTCACATTTTCTAAGAGGGAGGCAGTGTAGTAAACCATAGAAATTAATGCAATACATGCTCATTAAATACATAGTGAACGCACAATTTGAAATTTTCACAATAAATGAGAGAACAAAAAGAAATGGTTACTAAGAGTAAACCGGATTTTAACAATATAAAGAAAGCATCATAAATAATGATGGGAATCATCAAAGAATCTCATCTTGACGGAAGACCTCAAGAAATGTTAATTCTTGACGGAATTGTCAGGCAGGTAAACCTGCTATCTGTTAATTTAAATAACAGGGAGCGGTGAGGTAGAAAATAACTATGGGAAAATCCCAAAGAGATTGAAGAAAATTGGTCAAAACAACCTAAGTTTAATCAATCATTGATAGGACCGGAAGCAAAGACCATATTCAAAACTAAACCTCATATAATTGAGCTGCCTTTCTCTTAATAGCTTTACACCTTCTCATCTTTTGAAACTTATTGAATTTCCAATCAATAAATCTAACTCTATAATGAAGCGTTTGAACATTTACATCATAATTAAATTAAAGTCTTAGACTTAGAGAATTTTCATCAGTAACCCCGAGGTTTTAAGTGCTTAAGGAAAAAACCCCCAACCCAATCCGTAACCGTGCACAGTGCACGGATATTACAATAGTAAATCAAAATAGACAAAGAATGTACAACCGCTGACTTTTATCGAAAACCAAATTGATTCTTGTCAAGCTTGGTTGGTAAAATTTTTTACAATATGTCAAATATCAGCCGCCCCGTGACTTTTTAATACACAGTAGAGGAAGCCAAACATGCGGTAAATAACACGCGGTTTCTACTTGTTGCTTTTTTTGCTACCTCATTTTTCGAAACGAGAGACTGAGTGATCTGCTACGTGAGATTGGGAAGTCCTCCAGTTTATAATAATAATAATAATAATAATAATAATAATAATAATAATAATAATAATAATCACAATAATAATATTAATAATAATAATAATAATAGTAATAATAATATTAATAATAATAATAATAATAATAATAATAATAATAATAATAATAATAATAATAATAATAATAATAATAATAATAATAATAATAATAATAATAATAATAATAATAATAATAATAATACTAATAACAAATGATTTAGGATAAAGTAATCCACGGGTTCGCATAAAACCCGGTTATTGGGTTGTTAAAATTTTTTGTTATTTACGTAAAGATGAGTTTCTTCAAGTCTCTACAGTTATTGCAGCCACACAAGAGACGCCAAGTGCAAGGGTCTGATTCGTTGTAGCGGGACATGAAAAACCGATTGTAGAGTTCCAGGAGTTTGATTTGTGCTCTCGATCAAGGAGGATATCATATTTGAAATAATCATTGAACAAATTTGCAAGGTGACAGGCTCGGTACCAAAAATCTGACTCACGCTTCTGCAACCGCATTTGCTTACAGATAAAATTTCTAGTGACTTGGGCTCTCCGGGTTCCCACCTTAGCGAGAGTGACATGGCTTTGCCAGTCTATATCAACGTTTCCCGATAACATTTTTTGCAAATAATAACACGACATGAAGTTCTTGATATAGAGACAGTGGCAAGATGTTGATTTTCTGAAGTTTTTCCTTGTATGAGAGGACACTGTTGCTGTTCTTGAATATCCAGGACATTGCTTTTCGTTGAACACTTTCAAGTAAAGTTAAATCGCCATTTGATGGTTTCCACAGGGCCGCGCCATAGCTGACAATTGGCACAACGTAGCAAACACATGCCTTTTTCCTGGTTGCAAAATTTGCCTTCCAAAGGATTCGTTTCAGCAGAAAGAATGCATTCAAGGCTTTTTCGGTCCTTTTCCTTGCGTGTAGTGTCCAGTTAAAGAGTCAGTAACAGAGAGGCCCAAATCTTTAATCGATTGAGTGGCTTCGAAGGTATAATTGGGCAAAGTTATTTGGGCAGAGCCTTTAATATACAGCAGCTTGCTTTTCGTCAGGTTCATTGACATCAGATTATCCTTGCACCACCTCCACAGTTTTCTGACATCTAAGTTGAGCGTCACAGGATTGGTCCCTACAATTTTGTAATCATCCGCATAGCCAAAAGCCTTTGACATAACACAGGACGGCAAATCGTTTATGAAGACTAGGAAGAACAGCGGGCCTAGAATGGAACCTTGGGGGACGCCGCTAAAGACATCAAGTTCTTTTGAGGTTGTACTGTTTATTAGCACTGTCTGCTTCCGATTTGACATATAGCTTCGAAGCAGACTTAGGCAGTTTGCTCCGATGCCAAGCGCCGATAGTGTTTCTAAAATTAGAGCGTGAGAGACTTTGTCGAATGCCTTCTGGAAATCGATATAAAAGGTCGTGAGGTAGGAAGGGTTGGAGTCCAGGCAGGTACTCTATTAGATCTCATGCAATCACTCTATTAGATTTGTTGTGGTCGATCGTTTAGGCCAAAAACCATGCTGTGCGGGATTTAGGGTTGGGTAGACTACTGGAATCAGTTTGTTGAAGATGAGCGTTTCTAGCAATTTCGACACTACAGACAGAAGGCTGATTGGTCTATAGTTAGAGGCGTCATGTTTGTCACCATCTTTATAGATTGGTACAATTTCAGCTACTTTCCATTTGGTTGGGAAATGAGCTTTGCAAGCTATTAAATTGAAGTGTAGACAAAGCGATTTTGGCAATGACTTGTGGAGGTTTTTTAAGAGCGCATTCCTTATCCTGTGTGGTCCTTTGGCTTTGTTTACATCAAGTTGCATCCATGAGCTCTGGATTTCTTCGGTGGTGAAGTAGACGTGGCTCAACTGAATTACAACGTTCTTGTTGTCTGTTTTGACTCTGCAATGCAATTTGTGTGAACACTGACTGGAAGTAGTCGTTAAACAGGTCAGCTTCAGCAACGTCAGTGGTAGTTGATCGGTGATTCGGGAAGATTTCGGCGGGTACAGAACTGGACTTGGTGACAGACTTGAAATAGCGTTGTATGTCAGTAAACTTGCCATCTTGGAAGAGTGGAAGTTCATGCTCTTGTTGGTCGTGTTGAA
Organism: Convolutriloba macropyga; assembly: GCF_964194025.1. Lineage (NCBI taxonomy): Eukaryota > Metazoa > Xenacoelomorpha > Acoela > Convolutidae > Convolutriloba > Convolutriloba macropyga. The sequence goes on along the minus strand of NC_134478.1, from coordinate 39,664,640 downwards.
GTGCTAGAGCAAGATTCGTTTGCACATGCTCGATTTTGAGTTTAGTTATGGGCGTTGGTTTCCGTTGCTGCTTTAGTAGAAGGGTATTCAATTTTTTGATAAGGTGAGATGGTCCACGACTGACCCAGTGCGCGAGTTCAGATCTGTGTTTTGTGATGATAGGTAAGAAATCTTGGAAGATTTCATAAAGCCATTGGTACTAAAGATCTAACATCAATTCTACGTTGCTCAGACAGTAAGCAAGAAAAGGGTGCTGAGCAATAAACTCGTTTATCTCGTTCCAATTAAATTTCTTATATGCAAAGGCTCCAAAGTTGAGCTTCTGCCTTGGTTTCGAGGTCATCGAAGGCCAGTGGGTACAGGTCAGATTTATATCCCCAGCAATGTATGAACGGACAGCTCCATATTCATATTGCTTGGACCTCAGAAAGGTCAAGAGTTGTGCGAAGTCAGCAGCCCACCATGTGTAATGACTGTTTTGCGGCGCACTGTAAAGACAGCAGATTATGATAGGTTTGCTCATCAGCAACCAGATAACAACACATTCTTGGAAGCTTGAGACAATTTCACAACTTGGAATGTTTCGAGCAACAGCTATGAGTGCACCACCGTGTTTTGTAGCCCCGTTTGCACTTGGTCGGTTTTTTCGGTGCATTGTAAAGTTGGCGAGGAAAGTTGAACTGTCTTTGACACTTTCAGTCAGCCACGTTTCTGTAAGGCAAATGATTTGGTAATGATTTGCTACTGTTATGGCATTGGAGAAAGAGGTTCGTCGGTCATTCTCGAATATACTTCTGGCATTGTAGATAGGAATATTGAGGAAGGTGGTTAGTCAAAAGGACCCGTGGACTTCGGGTGTTATCCCCTTGATCCATTTTGTGCCTTGCCGGATGAACAAATTTCCATTATGAGTTCGAAGATTCTTTTGTTCGGTGCCATCAATGATTAGTTCACGTCTTCGCGTGAAAGCTTGGTTTTCACAATCAGCTTCTTCCTCTGTTAGTTGTCGACTCAAAAGCACATGTTCGCCAAAGTTTTTCAGTTTTCTCGCAGAAAGTAAAATCATTCATCGTTAATAGGCATTCGGAATCTTCAAAAGTATTGTTCTAGTTTTTTACTTCTCGTGCCGCCCCAGCCGTATCACTTCTACAATATCCGCATTGACCTCGACGTGCGCCAGTAACTTCTGAACGTGGGCAAGATCATGTTCCTGACGTAGTCTAGCTTCTTTTTCGTTTGATTCAGGGATTCCACGTATTCGTATGCCGTCAATCTCTTCAACAGGTTTCGGTGGCGCTTCAGGTTTTGGAGTTGGTACAACCGTGGGGACTGCTTCTATTGGGGGCTTGCTTGTGATGAACGACTTGATCTCAGAGACAGCTTTCTTGAGGTCAGTCATTTCGCACTCAAGGTATTTCATTTGGTTTTCCTGGTGCTCTTTTACCGTCGCATGCTCTTGAAGTGCATCGGCAAACTTTTCTTGGCGTTTATCTTCAACGCAAGCGTTACGAAGCAGTAGGGCATTTTTTCCGGGGGCCAAGACTCTTTTCATTGCCGTTTCACTTAGGCCTGTGCAGTTCTCTGTTAGGTGCATTTGACGTCCACAAAAGAAGCATTCAAAAGAGCTTTCATTTTTCGGAATTTTCTTGGCACATGTAGAGCAACAATCGGAAATTAACTTCCTTCGATGGCGGGTATTGTGTTTAGACGTCTTCCAGGGGCTCAGAGCCAGAGACTCAATAAGCGCGCCTTAGAAGATTAACAGCTTTTCAAGTGAACAAGAACCAGTAGGGGCTTAGAGCCAAAGACTCAATAAGCACGCCTACGTGATCTACAGTTTCCTTCGTTTGGCTTCCCGTCGTTCACTAGCCGATCGTCGCTTCGTACCACGTGTCATGAAGATTCGCTTGATGTCAGTGTTGTAGTGTAGTACTGATGCCAGGCTTTGCAGTTCCACGTCTGGGTGTTGATGGAGCTCTCGGTATTCTGCTAATACCAACTCGTCGGTTTGTTCGGAGGCACTAATTATGTGCTTTGTCACGTCGATTACGTAACACTTTAGAGCCTTTACTAGTTTGTCAAAGATATAAGGCGCTCCTTCGCGTTGGCAGGTGACAACACAAAAGAGGTTGGGAATAGTCTTCAAAGTTTCGATCAATTCGTCAACCGTTTGAGGGGTGTTTTTCTTCCTGGGATGAGAGGTTAAAGTATTATTCAGAAAATCGCGCCAAATAATAATGTTTCGGTTTCTCAAAGGAGCTGACGTAAGATAATCGTAACAATAGTTTGATGTGTTTGGGTCTAGGTTAAGGCCAGGGAAAGAGTAAACAATGTCAGAAAGTTTCTTGTTCTGATGGTTTTAACTTGTTGATGGAATGATAAAGGGAACTTGCCGCAACTATTTTGATCATACGGATAGAGAGGTGAAAGATACAAATGATATAATATAAATTATTATTATTATTATTATTATTATTATTATGAATTCGTGGATATGCCACTGGGGAATCACACCCCGCGTTTACAATCTAGGATTGGCACGACAGTTTGTACATAAACAAATAAAAATCCAAGTACAGGGATTGTTTTCAGTCCAATGTCTATTAAAATAACTCCACATGTGTTCAATAAGTTTGTTCTTCAGATTCTCCGGGTTAAAGAAATCAAGAGCTCTTTGCACGACGTTTATTCTGAATCCAGTCCTATACCAAAAATTTTGCCTCTGTATTTCAAATCTAGTGTCTGGAAGCACAACACGTCTCCTTCTACCGCTGTTGGTGATGTTGAATTCTTTCGAAAAGTCGACATTGTACCTTCCTTCCAAGATGTTACTGAAAAGTAGAAGGTCTTTAAGTAGAAGGTCTTTAAATTGAGAGGAACTAAGCTGGTTGAGGAAGGGTGTTGACTACAGTGTCGAGGTAGTGGCTTAAGTGTGGCTTTATGTTTCCAATGTTGTCAAGTCCCGTAGTGTTTTACTTTTTTTGAAGACTTAAACTAGAGTAAAATAGACTGACTCTCTTTATATTTCTTATGATGTTCTGAGATAGCAGAAAAGTAATCCTTTTTAATCCCTCTTTAGGTAGTTGATTGGTCTTTAAATGTGAGCAAAGAATTTTCGTTAAACGAAAATCATGAGTGCTTTTCGGAAGCCCGAAAGGAAAATTAAGTCACCTATGGATTTGAGTACATGGCTCAAAAGTGCTGCCTACCAAGATTATGTCAATTTTATTTCTGGCTTAAGTGTGTCTGTAAATGGAAAGCAAAATTCTACTTCATCCGGTGAAAATAGAACGATCTCAATTTTACTGGAGAATTTAGATTGTTTGGCACGGATATGCGATGAAACTGAACCTATTGGTGAGTTTTGAGTAAGGAATGGAATCAATTTGCGGAACATAATGTCAGTCGTATTATATTTTAGTGCAACCTCAAAGATTTGGTAATGCAGCTTATCGAACTTGGTTTGACAAAATGTCCGCTGAAGCGGAAGAAAATTGTGCTAAACTCCTGAATGAAAGCTCAAAAGGAGCTGAAGTTGAGCTTGCCTGCTACTGGGTTGATTCGTTTGGCAATAAATCTAGAATTGACTACGGAACTGGCCATGAGATGAACTTCATGATATTTTTGTTATGTCTGAGCAAATTGGGAGTTTTCGCGACAGAAAAGAGTGGAGATTGTAATATGAGCTTGGTAAATCTTGTGTTCACGAAGTACATGGATGTTGTAAGAAAAGTGCAAATGCGTTATTGCATGGAGCCCGCCGGTAAGTTACATTATTATACATAATGAAGCGGTTATCAACCTCTATTGACTGAAATGTAATTAATTGCTCTCAAACTAAGTTTGTAGCAATTATATTATTCATGTTTGACCGATTTTTCGTCTTACCCATTGGAGATCCCTCAAAAACGGGATGAACATGTAGCTCCCAGCGGGCATTAAGTGCTCCTAGAGCCTTTCAGCTCACTTTTCTTCAAGTATGCGATTCACAAACTGTTTTGGAGACTTATACTTATGTGAGGGGCGGTTCTTAGAGGTTGACCCCCCCCCCCCCCCCGCATCCCCCAATCCCAACCCCTGTACATCGTCAGGCCATAAGGGCCCCGTGCAACCAGCCCCCCCCCCCCCCCCGGTGCACCCTCTGCTGCTCTCACCTAACGCCTCTTCAATTAAGCTAAAGCTAGCCACACTACTAGCTACTGTCGAAGCCAACCGCTCGCTGGTCGTTTGAGATCAATTCGCCCGACGTTAGTGGGTTGTTTAATTTCATGTAATCAACTACTTCGATTTCAAGGTTCCCACGGAGTGTACAGTCTCGACGATTATCAGTTCCTGCCCTTCTACTTTGGTGCCAGCCAGTTGGCTGGTTCCGCTCTAGAGCCGAAGGACATTCCAGATTCTGAGTTGATGTCCAAAAACAAAGATAACTATTTGTTCTGTGCTGCAATTGATCATATAAATAAGGTCAGATCGTTAAATAGTTCTTTCTAACCAAAAAATTGCTCTTATTTTACGAGAATATTATTTACATCTGTGAAGTCTGCCTGGCTGTTCCAAGAATTGGCGAGACGTTTTTTTGAACTAAAATTGTTTGTATCAGTTCTCGGTTTGTGAAATTCGTGTGCTTTTTAGAGATACCAATAAAAAATAGGCAATCGTTTTTCGCATGTTTGTATCTGCAATGATAGTGTAATAATTTATTTGTCTCTTAATATTTATTTAATGCATTTTAAAAATCCGTACTTGTGGTTTCTTCAAGAAAAAACTAAATCTTTCCTAACTCTTTCCTGAATAGTTCCTAACTCGATCAAGTGAACATTTGTTTTGTAGGTTAAGACCGGCCCCTTCTCAGAGCATTCTAATCAACTGTGGAACATCTCAGCTGTGCCACATTGGAAGAAAGTGAAACAGGGACTGATGAAAATGTACCAGGCAGAAGTACTCTCCAAATTCCCAATTGTACAACACTTGTTATTTGGATCCATTTTCAAATTTGAATAAACCTAGAGAACTTTGTGTAAATATGAAACCGTAATTTAAAATTTTCAAAAGCATGTTTGAGTTTTTTGAAGATTTTGAGTCAAGATTATAACTAACTGTACTGTTGAACGGTTTTCTGATTTCCATCTATTCTGATTTCTATTTCCTTTGGAAAACGGTTCGAAGTCTTTTATGAACTGTTATTAATTTCGACGTACTAGGTTTGAGGCTTTCTTTTTCAGGTTTTCATGGCGTTAGATTTATTACAAACATTCTTAGCCTCGCTAGTGATAGCGCTCTATCTAATGCGCTTCTTCTACCTTAAGCTAAAAGCCAAAACTCCCTTTTCTCTCAGGGATGAAAGTAGCGTGTATGAATCGGGAGCAATAAGACCTAAGAGGACGCTGATAGTTCTTGGATCAGGTGGTCATACAACTGAGATGTTGAGACTGATAGATGTTTTACCAATTGAGACTTATTCACCCCGATATTATTTTGTGGCCAACACGGACAAGATGTCAATCAAAAAGATCAATCATAGATCGGTATGTATTAGACTATTGAATCGATTTTTGCTAAAAAAAATCTTTTGACCCTGAGCTCTTGTTCCAAAATATGGAAATATTCAAGTATATGTTCATATATATGATGCAAAGGTTCAAACACAGAACTTTAATTTTTTTTTTACTGAAATTGCTATTTTTTGTCAATTGACTTTTGAATAATAACTGTTCTCAAACAAAATGGTTAGCAATTATATTAGTCCTTTGGACTTTTTAATGCGATTTTTTGTTTGACCCTTTTGACTTTTCTGATTAACAGAACTTTTTGTCTGTTAATTGTGACAGAATACATGCCAAAAACAATCGTTTACCTCGTTCTGTTTCAATTTGAAAACAATAATTAGGACTGGAGTTGCCCACTTTTGGATAGTTGCATCATTTGTTCTAGCGTTAACGTCAATCTTAAATGCAAAAGGAAATTTTCTTGAATCGTTACGTGATTTTTTAAATCTTCTTTTGAGCCTGCCTTATGATTGCCTTAAGGAGTCTAAGGATTTCTCCGAGTTGCCCAACTTTGATTAGTAATTTGGACACCTTATTCCACGCTGTTCAGATAGAGAGTGAAAACCTCAGAGTGCAGGTGACTTGGCACGATGACTTCTTGCACGGGGAACCCCTAAAATAAGAGCTGAAGCTCAGCTTTATTATTGCTTTTTATCAACATCAAAATGGAATTCTATTATTGGCCAGCTGTACAGAAAACTGAAAGGTTTTTTAATTTCAAATTTCTGATATTCAATTCACATGTGTAAATTTTACTACCATAACCAAAGGTTAAATATTTAATGCCAATCCATATGATTCAGATAGCATAGTTTTATTTGAAATTTTAAGGCTAATTCACGTTTGGATTGTAGTTTTGCATACGTAACTTTACCAATTGCCAATAACCGTTCATGTTCGAAAATGCTAAGATTTTGCCAAACTAGAGAAAACTTAACAAAACGTCAATAATTGAGCTCAGCGAACGTAATTGCGTCATATCTAATGAAGTGTTTGTCCTAGAGACACGAAAAAGAACCCAGTTTCAATTAAAATCAGAAAATTAGTTTGGGCTTGTGTTACCTTGGTTTTTTGAATCTCTTGATACAATATAACGCCGTCTAATGTCCAACGTAAGCTGCGTAAGCAGGTTTCTCATGCTATGTTATCCGATATCAAATGGTCGTGTATGAAAGCTAATTAAGTGTGTTTATCAGCTTTTGTTGCCCAAAGAAATTAACACATTGTTATGACGAATTATTTTGTACTTTTTTTTTCAATTTCAGGTTGATCCCAAATACATCAAATTGATTCCGCGAAGTCGTGAAGTTGGGCAGAGCTATCTCTCTTCCGTGTTTTCAACTATCATTGCGTGTATCTACACTGTGCCCCTAGCTCTCTGGGTGAATCCTGATCTCCTCTTGGTCAATGGACCGGGAACATGTTTACCAGCATGTCTAGCAGCTGTCATTGTTAGTCGAATATAATTTCTTTTCAATTAATAGCTCTGATAACGAATGCGCTTCGAATGAACAGACTTGGTCAATTGTGATTTGGTATTTAAAATGTTCAAGCATTGACTGTGCTTCTTCTATAGCCTGCATTCTTTTTATTAGCTGCGATTAGCTAGCTGCCTTTTCTTTGTATTTTTTTAAATAGCGGGGCGCTACTTTTTACGATTCAAAGATGAGTATCGGTGGAGTGTCTTTTTATGGCTCGAAGAGAAGTTTTAGAGAAGTCTTCACTATTCGAAGAGGCGTAATGCGAAGAGGAGTCAAATTGCTGAAGAGCCGAGAGTGGTGTTTTGCTCATGCCGTATTTTTGACAGCGAACAAATAAGTGTGCAAAATTTTTGATAATTTTGTTGACCGATGAAGCAGACGAAGTAATTTCTTTTCTCGGAATGATAGTTGGCAAGCAGCGTTTTAACATTAAAGAAAATTTTGTAGAGATTATGAATTGCTCTCAAGCGAAGTTTGTAACAATTATGTTAGTCTCATGTTTTTTATGCGATTTATCGCTTGACCGATTTTTCGTCTGACCCATTTGACTTTCGTCCTCAAAAACGGGATAAGCATGTAACGTTCGGAGGGCATTAAGTTCGTATAGCCTTACGCCTAACCATTCTCAGAGAAAGCGATTCACCAAAACTGTTTTGAGGAGACAATTTCATGGTTTGAAAGGCGCTCTCAATCTTGAAAGTTTAACCCCCGAGTAACCAATCACCCCCACTCACCCCAGTTTTTTGGCAGAGACGATTCTTCGAGTCGTTTTCGGAATTTTTCTAGCCATGTGTTTTACCGAGTTTATTTCGGATCACGTTCTAAAAGTAAATGCACGCACACAAATCTTCAGTTTACTCAATATGTAGATATTAATGGAACAGCAGATAAGAGAGTGGTTTCCTGTTTATACCGCATTTTTGAAAGCGCGATAAGAGTAGATGTGAAAAATATCGCTAAGCGTGAGAAAGTTTTGTTCACGTGCGGCTTTTTCAAAGCGTCAGTAGTAAGACCAAATTCACGCTTTGTCACGGGGGGGGGGGGCGTCCCCACCCGTGACGATCCGTGAGATACATTTTTGAGGTCGAAAAATTGTGTCTCTCAATTTTGCCAGAGGGACAAAAACTTGTAAAATTTTCTCAAATTTGTGGGGACAAAAACTTGTAAAATTTTTGTCAATTTCGTGCGGTAAGAAAAACTTGTGAAATTTTAGTCAAATTTGTTCGGTGGGCAAAAACTTACGATATTTCCAGCTATTTTGTGCGGGGATAAAAACTTGTTACAATTGCACAGTTTTCTGGAATTATTGAAAAACTTGGGGTCCATTAAGTTGATTTCAAAATTCTTAAACCCTTTTTTAGTCAAAAGGACTTTTAATGGGTTTTTGAAAAACATAACTGACTTACCTTTTCTTTATTTCAATCTCTTTATAAGTTTTATGTAATATATCAGCATTTAAAGCAAAATGGAGTCCAATTTTGGTGGTTTTGATCCAACATCTGGTTTTAATTTGATAGTTTTATTGACCCTATGTTATCCCAGATTAGGGAGTGTGGGCAGATTGGAAAACCAAAAAAACTTCAGTGTCAGGGCTCCAAATTGAGAATTATTGTGTCTGGTATGAAATTTGCGGCGTCAGAGGTGAAAAGAATGCAACTTTGCAGAGAATAAGGAAGAAATATACGTATGAAATGGACAAAATAAATGCTCAAAACTATGTGAAATGTTCCGAAAAAGTACTGAAAAAGTGTTTGAAAGTGTGCGGTAAAGCAATTCATCTACCACGTTTAAATGATGGGAGAGTTAGAAATCGAGTAAAAATTGTTGTTTTTGGACAATTTTATGCAAAATACTTCAACAAAAATCAATTCCATTATGCTCAAATTGTTTTGCATTGTGAATGACAGCTAGTGCAGACCGGTAAATTATTTAACACAAGGTGTTTGAGGGATAATGCAAATGTGATCACGTAATATAGTGTAAAACTTGGGGAAATTTATAAAAATTGACAAAATTTTAACGGGAAAACTGATGTCCGACTGAACCTCACTGCGTAACTTAGGCAAAATGATAGAACGAGCGGTGTATTTCCCTTATATTCTTAAGAAAACTAACTTCTCATTTTTTGTGAAGGAGATTCTTTTTTTTCTTTATTTTAATAAACAGTTTTCTTGTTCTTTTCTTGTTCTCCTGATAGTTTCATAGCACTTACAATAACTATAGCTGTATGTCTATAATTTTTATCTATTTTTATCCAATCTGGACTTGTCTTGCCGTCCTCTGATTTATTGAAAGCAGACTGAAGATTAATTTTAAACTTGTGCATATGGCAATATGTTTTTTTTTTATTTTTTTGTTTCGCAAGTTTTGGTCTCGGCGTTTGTGATTGGTGGTCCGAGTTTTAGGAATTATTATGTCTACTACATGAGCCAACATGTGTCTTTCATTTCCATAAGCAATTCAATGTCGTCTCAGCTTCTCTGATTGGTCAGTCGAGTTTAAGCTTTATTACCGTCTTGCACATGTTTGAACACGTGTTGATTTATTATCAAAGACAAGGTGTGGTCACAAGTTTGAGTTTGAGTTTAAAAAGAAAGCAGTATGTCGTCGTCTGAAGATTAATTTGATTTTTATCATGATATAGCGCGTTCTGAAAATCCATATGTAGTTGCCTGTGTGAAAACATATGATAATACTGGAACTTATATATCGCTGAAACTTTCGAAAAAAGAAAACGGAGACAACGGTATCGCTTCAACCAAAAACTCACTGTCTCTATGCAGGAATTTGAGGAAGTGGGAGAAAATATTGATGCTATCAGAAGAATAACTCTCTCAAAGTTTGCGAGCGAGCAGAGCAGTTCTGGCAAAAGGAAGTTACAGCCTGGTTACAGTTTAGAAACGAATGGTCAAAGTCGTAGTTGCAGATTCAAAAAAATCAAGAAAGCCTCAGAGTGATAAAGAGAATTAAATAGCAAAAGAAAATGGTTGAAGCAATGTTTGAACGTACGCCTGAATATTTTCGACAATTCCAAAAACTTTTTTCGATATTTTATTTGCAATGGTGAGCCTCAATTTGATTCTGATCTTACAAAAAACTTCGCATACAGCCAGCACAAAAATGAAGATCCTTGCAAAATACAACAATTTCATTACCATGTCATTGCTGCTGTTGATCAATTGCCGCAGTCCTTCAAGGATACTTCTTCTAAACCATATGCAATACAATGTATCTTCACTTGTTTTCAATTGCTCATTCGGGGGTCTTCTCACAGTGCATTATGGTGAAGTGATGGAAAAACTTCAAGAGGCAGTCAGGTACAACGACCAGCACAATCTAACTGTTTCAATTTCTAAGAAGAAATTACCAAATGTCAACAAGATAATGACACTGGATGTTCAAACGCAAACTGACTTTTTGCCTACTTGTACGATTGAAAGATTTTATAGTATTTATAATGGTGGTATGTACGGTGAGCTTTCAAAAATACTCGATATATTAAATAGTGGCTATGGTTGTTTGCATGTTGATAATAGTTTGATTTTGATAAATTTTAATATGGAATCGAAGTCTTTTAATCAACAATTTTCTTGTTCTGTTGTCTTTGAAGAAAGAATCGAGCGAGCAAAAAAAGTTAATTAAAAAAATGTTAGGGCATATGATTAGCAAAGCGTAGCAAATCATTATTGTTCATATTCAACATCAAAGGATATCCATAACCAAACATCACATGTGCAATATAAATGCAAAAAAGTCCACAGAGTTTTGATTTTGAACTGGCTGAAGTTTGAGTACTTGAGTTACTTCATTGTAAAACTGTACCAGACGGGAATACAATATTTGGTGGTTTTGTATCGGGATTCCAAGCGGGTCAGCCAACTAAACTTTGTTTTCGTGAAACAAAATAACCATCCAATGACTTCGTTCATCTTGCGCTGGTGAAGCATTAACTACAATAAATCCTTTTCTTGTTAGCTTTGGAAAATTGTCTGCTGCAAAAACTCCATAAAAATAATATTTCAAATGAATACATTTTCCTATCAAATAGCGTATTTCATAACTATCCATCGGTGGGGTAGGTTATAATTGAGTTTTTTGTCACCTTGCGTTCCGAATTAACATAAAACGTTGAGCTTCTTTCGCCCAGAAATAAAATTTCTACGTTGGCTGCCAATGCTCCGTCAAATAAAAGTTGAACCAAAATTGAGCAATTTGTAAGTTCGGGATGGATGAAATCATTTGAAGTCTCTTGCGTTAAAGTTAAGTCAAAAGCTAGAATAAAGTGATTGGGATAGTTGTCCAGAGTTATGCCATGCCCACAATCCAAGGCTTCCAAAGTATTGAAGTAAATGCGGTGGTTAAAAGTTGTTAACACCGGAGTTCCAACAATAGGTTGACCATTTCTATAAAAAACAATCTGGCTCAAATTAAATTTCTGGTAGTGAAAAGGATTAGTGCGATTAGTTCCGAGGTATGCTTGATTTGTTGCTATTGCAATTACCATACGTACAGGTTCCTTCGAAAAAATGTCCTCATGGCTCCAACTTCCTATTCCAATTGTAGCTAAAAAAGTTCGTGGTAATACTTCTTTATAGCGATACACGGCAGGCGTTTTTAGTAGTTTTCTCAATTGCCGTCAATACATGATCCGCTACTGTCATTTTTCTAACATAGAGATTAGCTTCAATTATTTTAGCTTTGCAATGTTTATTTGACTCTGAAATTACAGCAAAATCATTTGTAGACCTTCTAAATGAAATTCTCAGATTAACATCACAAAATAGGTGTTTATCACAAGTTAAAATATCACTAGCCGGCTTTCCAATAAAATAGTTTTCCTGGGAATTAGCAACAAGAGCTATTCTGGCCGCTACGTCGTCCGCGCGACCATCGGTCCCATCGATTTTAGCTGGCTCATCCCCGTAATAATATCCCTGACAAACTAGCCATGTTTTTTGCAGTTTTTCCTGAAGAAAATGCCGTTTCAATGAATGCTTTGTGCGCATAGTTTCCGTTTGGGTTGGAAATTTTAGCACCATTAGCAGATACAGTGCATTCTGAAAATAAAGAATGTAATGCGTTGTTGCTTAAGTGTTGCGGGTCTGTATTTATTGCATCATATCCTGTCCTTAAATCGCCGTCATTGTTTCGTGAGATTTTGCATTTAATTTCAAGGAGAAGTTTTTGTAAATCTATGAAATTGTTCCGATCACCCAAACCTTCAAACTCAAGCATTGGACCGTCCGGAGAATATGATGGGTCCGACTTTTTGAGTGAAAGCATTGTCAAAGGTAATAAGCAGAGGCTGTTTTTCAAACAAATCAAGTATGGTGTGTGTTGCCTCTGCGGGCAGTAAATTCGTAATCATTTTGAACTTTAGAAGAGAAATTTGACCGACTTCTCGTCAAAGGCTTCTTCTTACGAATGACTTGTTTTGGCTTTTCATCGTTGGTTTTCAACTTACGCATTCTTCCTGATTTTGATCCGCCCCTGTTTTTGTTTTCTTTAAGTTTTTTGCACAGTAGACTTTATTGCTTGTTTTGGAGTCTTTTTCTTTAACTACATCTACCAGCTCAGGAGCTGTTTGAACAATTAATTCACGTCCAATCTTTTTGGCTACAGGCCAAAGAAACTTTCTTGCAATCGATAAGGCGGCTCTGCGAATACCTGCTGCTAGAGCCCCAAAACCACTTCCTCGTTGGCGATAGTGTCCTGAAAAGTATGGTGACACTGTTTGCTGTTGATAGTAGGCTTCCATTTAGTCGAATTTTAAAAAATTTAAAGTCAAAATAACTTTTCCTGTTCCAGCGAATGGAACTAATTGTCCGGTTTCTGTCCGCAATTGAATTTCAATTGACTGAAAGTTTTTTGATAATAACTTTTTGTATTCCAAATTGCTGAAAACAATTCTGTGTGCTGGCTCTATTTCGCAGGGGCTACCGTTTTTCAGGCGTTGTTTTGAATCAATGACTCGAATAAGAGGAGCTTTAGTATCACCAACGTATTGATACTCAATAATGTTAACGTAAATAAAAATCTGTTGCTTCCCTGCAGACAAATCAAAAGGATGATCACCAGCAAAAGTTTTTTCTTGGTCAGATTTTCAAAAGTTTCCAACATCTTGTATCCAATATGATAACCAGACCCAACATGAATACCGTTGAAAACTAGTATACTCCGAATTTTGTTATCCGGAAAAGTAAGCCCTTCGGTTTTACCAAAAAAAAAGAGGAACAAAACCCCATTGATTTTGTTAAACTGATAGTCAAAATGAGGCAATCCGGTAGCTGTTTTTTTAAAGGATCTCAAAAGATGGTCACGATTTTCATAGGAACCAACTCCAATGATAGCTCGTTCTCCTACGTATGGTCTGGAGACAGCATCAAATGGAATACTTTTCTCAAAGATTAAGGCCTTCAGAAGAAAATATCTTCAAATCACTTTTGTTCACTTGATTTATTTTTGCCGGGAACATAATTTCACTTAGTGCAACCCGTCTATCCCCCTCCAAATTAATTTCTTCGTTGAAATAGTTTTTGAGAGAAGACAAGGTGTTTTGAGGAAAAATATTCATAGAGGCTGATGAAACTAAGTGAACCGTGAATTCATTCATGTTATGTTATTTCACTACTATTGTCTCTAACTTTGACCAACTCTAATTCATAAAATTTTCCTTTGACTGGCTCTTGGGATGCGTCAATGAGATCATAAGTAGGGGGATTTGTTGTAGGTATATCGTAAATCTCAAAAACTTCGTTGGTAAATGTTTGCTTGTATCCTTTTCTAAAAGGGAGATCCGCTTTTGATATTCGCACAAAGTCCCCAACGTAAAACTTTGGTCGACGAACTAGTTTTGCTGAAGCATTAAAAATTATTGATATCAAGTAAAGAACGTCTTTCTTTGTTACTTTATTCGGCGCCAATTTCGTTACCCTGTTGACTCTAGTGTTAATGGTTTGTATAAAGCTCTGCAATTTATTAATTTACGAGTATGTCCATTTGTCCTCTAAATACTTGTACATCAAATTCTTGAGCGATCGTATGTTTCTGTGCTGAAGGAGCCCTTAAATTCGGTACCAGCATCTACCCACATTTTTTTAGGTTGCTTGTTCTTAATCTTTTTCTTAAACGCATCTGCTGTGTTGTGGCGTACTTTGATTTTAAGCGTTCGACTCGTAGATAACGTGAGAGACGGTCCACCGCAACCAACAAGTATATTACATCTTTGTTCTCGTTTGCTAATTTATCCGCATAAGCCAAGTGTAGTGAACAAATCTCATTTATGTCGTAAGCAATAACTTTCGGTGTTGGAAATCTGTTTATATTTTTTAGGCTTTGTGTGGGCATTTTGGCCCTCTAGAAAGTTTCACTTTACTTGGTTTCAAATTTGTGCTCTTTTGTAGATTTTTTACGCTTCCGTATGCTGCGGGTCCTTTCGTTTATTTTAACTCCAGCAATTTTTTTTTATTCGTCGAAGGACTCCCAGTCCTTCTCCTCTTGCTGAGTTCTGTCTTCCTTTGAGGTTTCGAAACCACTTCCGGCGTCTGAGGATTCCTCTGTAAGTAATTGGCTGGTTTCTTTTTGCTTGATTCTTTTTGGCGCAAAAGTTCTCTTTTTCTTTTTTGTTTGGTAACTCTGAGTTCTTTTCCGGATCGCAATTTTTACATTACTGTTGATCACCAAGTCTTCTTTAATATTTAAAGCCTCTACGATCTTGAAATAATTTGGATTTAATATTTTGTTAGTCGGTTGCTGCAAATCATAGAGAAAAATGGGAACATTTATTCCTGTTGCTGTTCCATCAACAATGAAATTTTCATTTTCGTCTATATCAACTTTTTTCGATTCTTTAATGAGGTTAACTATTTTTTCTGTCCTGGTAAATTTCGCTGGCAATAGCATGCTGAGATTTCGAAGAATTGTGTCCGCATGTAATTTTGACAACTCAGTAGGATCAGCTGCTTCCCTTGTATCCAAATTTTCTTGGTTCTCTTTGTCAATGCTTTCATTTGGTCGCATACGGTTCAAAAAGGAAAATTGAGCCCCTGTATGCTGAACTCTGGGATCATTTAGAATTTGTGAGGAATATGGTTGCTCCTTCATAAACTGATTTTTGGGAATCAAAATAAATTCTTCAGCAGTTGACATCGCTTAACTCAAATGGATGAAACAAAATTTAATAATGAGTTGAATCAGTTCGAAACCGGTTTTTGTTAGTAAAAGTGCTCGTCGTTTATCCGTTAATGAATTTTTCTTGAACGCCTTCAAATATGTGTCTGTACTTTTCTCAGTCTCTTTCTTTCACTCTAAAATAGCCCAGTAAAACATTAAGAAGACATTCACACAAAACCAGTATGACATCACTATCACAAATACGCAAATATTTCCTTGACTGTCTTGGCTGCAAATGCACCATTTGCTTCAGTATAGATAATTTTTTCTCTTTCATTGGTTAGAGGAGTTGTTTCTGCTTTATCAGATGGAAGATAGAAAACTGTCAGACCTAGCTCAGTAATATTTGAACACTATCGTAAAAAATCAGAAGTTTTTTGGGTCAAGATCAATAAGCAAATGCCCAAACGGTTCTTTCGTTGCCATTTGATAGCAATGTTTTAAAAATTTAACAAGGTTCAACTGTTTGCCTAAAAATTCGAATTTTTGAATGTCGCGAGCTGATTTGAACAAAATGATGTGTGTTGTATTCAAGTCTATTGTACGAGACCACTTGCTCTGTTGATAAAAGTTGTGCTTTATATTAATAACATTAATGTTTTTGTGACGCCCTGCAGTGGCCAATTTAACAAATTCTTTGTCATTGTAAATTTCTTCGCATGAGTCGTCTATTATCAGAAGACAGTTTGCAAGGCTATTCAAAAATGTCAAATTGGCGTACTTTTTAAGCGTAACATCAAGTGTTTTCTCCATTTTGATGTATATCTTTTGCATTTCTCTATATAGAAATATAACGTTAAATTTTGGGTAAAAAGTGTTTCCACTCAGCATTTTGAAAATTAACTCTGTTTTGCCACAACCTGAAGACCCTACAACGGCCATGAAGACCCTATCTTGCGTAGATATAATCTTATTATTCAGTTCTTGGATTTGGTAAAATGTATCCAACTAAACTTGACAATATTGATATCCAAACTGATGTTTCTTCACAATTTGGTTTTAAAACGGTTAATTTAACAATGCAAAGTGAAATTAGCAGTAATATAACAAACATTTGAACGAAAAAAACAACTTCTGACCGTGGCAACGTTGTTTGATTACAAAATTTCCATGAAGATTTGCTTCTACTTTCTTTTTCGAAAAAAACTTTCTTCAACAGCGTCAACTTGATCAACTGTTACTCCCTCCATCTTGAGACAAAATAAATTTTTTAAAAAAATGTATTGAGAAAAAAATCACTCTACATGAAACAATTCATAGCAATTGAACTCAGTTAGAAAGTCTTTCATATGAACCATAAAGGACTCAGAGTCTCTCAGTTTTGTCATAATGAACAATTTTGTGCACCCTTTCTTCCTTCACCAAGTGTTGAATCTCTTTTGGCAGTAAAGGATCGTTCTTGTCAATTTCTTCACCAACCGGATGCTTCGACATCAGTAAGAGTCTCGGAGGACAGACTCTGGGTTGAGTTTTTGACATTTTGCTTTCTCCACTGACGAAAAGGTTCAATATAATATACTGAATGAGTAAATGAGCGAATTTCGTCCTCAGTCAGCAAAAATTTAACTTTTCTCTGTAAAAACTGGTTTCCGGTTTTTATGGTTTCGTCTGGAAATTGAAAGACTCAGATTCCCGTCCTCCGTAATCAAGGCGCAGATTGTTGAACTCGGTGACAAGGGTGCTTCCACTTTCGTCAATTGCTCTCTCATTTGTTAACCAGTTGAAATAGAAAATGGCTTTCTTTTGCACAATGTTCGTTGAAAATGTTTTTGACCTTTGAATGATTTTGACAGTTTTGTGTAAAATAGTTCACAGATATCGAAGGACAGGAGAGTGAATTCAGATCAATAATAGAGCACTCAAGCAATTCTGACAAAAATTTTACTTTTTCCTCTCCCTTAGCGTAGAATATTGCACCAGGATTCCGCAAGCGAACGCTTTGAATTATTTGTGTAAGATAAATATAGGGATTATTTCCTGTGTCCCACTCAATGCCGTGCAAATTTCTACTCAACCAACTGAAGGATTGCTTTTGTTGTTGTTAACTCACACTGGTGGTAAAAATGACACACAGTCGATGTAGTCTTCAGTACAAATTCCAAACTCTTTAACAATAATTTTTTTCTGTGACGAAATCCTTCAACGTCTAACACAACCGTTTCGCTGCTCAGCATTCCAATAAGTGAAAAATTGACGAATGAAAAATCTTTATATATAAGCAAAATAATATTCCCGACGAATGCCCGCTAATTGCTGCTTTTCCACAGAAGCATATAAGAATAACCAGGTCCTTGGTTATATACTTCGTATATGAAACCGCCTGCGTCGTGTAAAATAGCGTGCAAACGTAAAATTTTGGTACTTTTAGATACTTGTCGAGAGATGAATTGTCAATGCCAATTAGACCTCCATATGGACGCAACTTTACAGCAATATCATGATCAAAGCAGTCCAACTCACTAAAGTATTCACTTGGTGCCAGGAAATAGTTCAATCTTACTCATTTTTCAGTTTAACATGTGGAAATGGATAAGTGTTTCTCGTGAATGTTTTCCAAACAGTTTCTACAAACAACTGGTTGATCAAAACGCATGCCAAGTTTTTTTTTCACTTACCAAACTGCAACCCTACAAAATTTTTGATGCTTTTCTCTGAAGAGTCTAAACCATTTATTATTAACAATCTTTAAACAACGAGTGAATAAGATTTTGTCATTCTAATAATGGCGACAGACTAACTTATCGAGTTTCTATTTTTATGATTTTAACCACTTAGAACCAATAACCGCAATGCTAACTGCATGTTGTTTTTGTTTGTTCACGAGTTCTCCCATTAGTTATGATAAGACATAGAACAACGAATTCGTACACTGTCTGTAGTCACTCTCATATCGCCTTACTAGACATAAGGTTAAACTTCAAAATTTGCTGTTTACTGATTGGCTAAGATAAAAACCAAATATATCCAACTATTATGCTCTACTTGACAAGTATTGTTTTGAGTTGTTCTTAGAAACAAAACGTCTAAACAAGTAGGAAAAACAATCCAACACTTGTAATCATTTCTTTCAATTCTTGCATACTGCTTGCTTGCTCACAAAATCCAAATCTTTGCTCCACAACAAATTTAAATTGTTTGCAAAATCTGTTCAGTCTTTCCTCATTTCTTTTTCTCTTTCTTTACTATTGCTAACAGTCTAATTATTCTCAAAACGTGACTTCCAAAGACTAATATAGCACAGTTGATATAGATTGATGCTCAATTCTTAAGTTTTAGAACAAATTGTTTTAGCTTTTGGTTATATAGAAAATCTGACCAAAAGTTTTCACGACCTGATAAACTACCAAAAGAATTCATTAACCGCAACATTGTCTTCAAAGTTTGAACATGTCTCCGGTTGCAATTTTTTTGAAAGAAGAGGCCAATCCTGATTTGAGAACAATAGCATATGAAACTTAAAAAAAGCGAAAGTCGTTATTGTTAAAGAAGAGTTGCGGGACAAGGAGTGGATTACAATTAACCACATGGCACTACCAATTGTGGTTTTTGACTATATCCAATCATTCAGATTTGAAAAGCCGCTGAAATGATCACAGTACACGATCGATCATGTTACCGGCTACGTAAGAGAATTTGTGATCAATCCAGAGACGATAGATGAAAATGTTAGGAAAATTCTTTGACTATGATATCAAAGAGATTCCTCTATACGAAAATCAGGAGGGCTATTGGCGGGACCTAGAAATTATCGATAGTTTTTGGCGGATTCCAACCAGCCGCGAAAGTCCGGACATTACAACTCGGTCAAATTATCCACTACCAGACTCAACGCCAGCGCCCTCAGCTACCGAGGTAGCGGAAGTTTCCATAAATGCCAGCAGCAGTCTTGAGACGCCACCAATGAGCCTTTGCTTTGCTCCAAAGAAACGAAAACTTGATATCAACTTCTAGAACTCAATTAAAGACATTGTTTCTTTTGTTTCTGAGATCTTCTAGTGTGAAAACTATTTTGTTAGTATCGTTTGTTCCGTGTTATATAGCCTAACATTTCTTTCCATTTTTGTCTTAAGACACATTGTTCCACTTGAAATTAAATTTTTGCTTTCACTGCACTTTTAATTTAACACAGTAAACAGTATACACATTCTATTGAGCATGCGATAGCGTGATACAAATCAAAGTAATCTTGAGACGACGACATACTACTTTCTTTTTAAACACAAACTCAAGCTTGTGACCACACCTTGTCTTTGATAAAAAAAAACAACACGTATTCAAACATAAACAAGACGGTAATAAAGCCTAAACTCGACTGACCAATCAAAGAACTTGGGACGGTCACACTGAATTGCTTATGGTTATAAAAGAGACCACACCTTGTCTTTGATAATAAATCAGAACGTGTTCAAACATGTGCAAGACGGTAATAAAGCTTAAACTCGACTTACCAATCAGAGAAGCTGAGACGACTACACTGAATTGCTTATGGAAATGAAAGACACATGTTGGCCCATGTAGTAAACATAATAATTCCTAAAACTCGGCCAACAAATCACAAACGCCGAGACCAAAACTTGCGAAACAAAAAATCAAAAACATATTTTGTCATATGCACAAGTTTAAAATTAATCTTCAGTCTGCTTTCAAAAAATCAGAGGTCGGCCAAACAAGTCCAGATTGGATAAAAATAGATGAAAATTATAGACATACAGCTATAGTTATTGTAAGTGCTATGAAACTATCAGGAGAACAAGAACAGAACAAGAAAACTGTTTATTAAAGCAAAGAAAAAAAACAAACTTCACAAAAAATGAGAAGTTAGTTTTCTTAAGAATATAAAGGAAATAGACTGCTCATTCTATCATTTTGCCTAAGTTACGCAGTGAGGTTCAGTCGGACATCAGTTTTCCCGTTAAAATTTTGTCAATTTTTATAAATTTCCCCAAGTTTTACACTGTATTACGTGATCACATTTGCATTATCCCTCAAACACCTTGTGTTACATAATTTACCGGTCTGCACTAGCTGTCATTCACAATGCAAAACAATTTGTGCATAATGGAATTGATTTTTGTTGAAGTATTTTGCATAAAATTGTCGAAAAACAACAATTTTTACTCTAAAAATACACATTTTTTTCCTCGATTTCTAACTCTCCCATCATTTAAACGTGGTAGATGAATTGCTTTACCGCACACTTTCAAACACTTTCTCAGTACTTTTTCGGAACATTTCACATAGTTTTGAGCATTTATTTTGTCCTTTTCATACGTATATTTCTTCCTTATTCTCTGCAAAGTTGCTTCTTTTCACCTGAAGCTGCAAATTTCATACCAGACACAATAATTCTCAATTTGGAGCCCTGACACTTGGTTTTCTTGGTTTTATTGGTTTTCCAATCTGCCCACACTCCCGAATCTGGGATAACATAAGGTCAATAAAACTATAAAATTAAAACCAGATGTTGGATCAAAACCACCGAAATTGGACTCATTTTGCTTTAAATGTTGATATATTACATAAAACTTTAAACACAGACCACAAGAAATTGCAAAATTTTCACAAGTTTTTCAATAATTCCAGAAAACTGTGAAATTTTAACAAGTTTTTATCCACCGCACAAAATAGTTGGAAATATCGTAAGTTTTTGCCCACCGGACAAATTTGACGAAAATTTCACAAGTTTTTCTTACCGCACGAAATTGACAAAAATTTTACAAGTTTTTGTCCCCACAAATTTGAGAAAATTTTACAAGTTTTTGTCCCTCTGGCAAAATTGAGAGACACAATTTTTCGACCTCAAAAATGTACCTCACGGATCGTCACGGGGAGGACGTCCCCCCCCCGTGACAAAGCGTGAACTTGGTCTTACTACAAGCGTCTTTTTTTGCTTTAAATCGTTTTTCGAATCAGTGTTTGCAATTGGCTGTGGATTAGATGTTGAAGGAGCTTTCTTTACGTTTGACTTTTTGATAGCTAGTGGGCGTTTTGTGAACTGTTTTCTCGTTTTCAACTGTTGTGGTAATTTTACGCGGTTATATTTCCATTTCGAGGCCGGAGTATTTTGTTTTTCAGTTGAAGCTTTCTCATATTTTCGTCAAATTGACTTAACAGAAATATGGTCAAAGAGCGTACTGATTTATAATTTTTCCCCCATTCCTATTGTTTTAGCAGCTTGTTTCACTAATATGATTACCCGTACCTAACTTTCAGAGTAATTCAGTACTGAATCAGGAAGATTTTCAGAAACAATTCAGTACTGATTCAGAGTCTGATCATGTCACATTTGGCTCTGAAATTCTCTGATTCAGACTCTGATTCAGACTCTGAATCAGACTCTGAATTTTTCTGATTCAGACTCTGAATCAGACTCTGAATCAGACTCTGATTTTTCTCTGAATTAGGGTAAATTCATAACTAAGTTCGTGAGCCAAGCCAGGTTTTACCGTTGCTTTTGCTCTCAGGTCCTTAAAAATACAAATTCATACAATACCTGTAGAAATTGATGAAATCTATATAGGTTGTCGGAAAATTTCTCAAGTCAAGTTAAAGACTGACTTTTTGAGATTTTCCAGTATGTTCTGTGTGGTTTAAACCCTCCTCCTTTTTCATTCCGGGCTGGGGACCGGCAGTGGCGGAGTTACTGAAATAAACTCTAGGAAAACTGGTATAGCATGGTAAAAATAACCAAGCTTGAACAATTTTCCAAAACAAAATAAACAAAATAATGACAACTTCTTTTCAAATAAACACATTCTGACTAAATCTTTTGCAGATTCACAGTTCACATAACTCATACAACTGGTTCTAAACCAAAAATGCCGGAAAATTGCAATATTTCACAATACCGATAAAACCTATTTTTAGAAATGATTATAGAGAAAACTGCAACTTCTTTAAATAACGACAACTTTTTTTCAAATAATCACATTCTGGGCATTTCTTTCGCAGTTTCACAGTTCACATAGCGCATACAACTGGTTCTAAACCAAAAATGCCGGAAAATTGCAATATTTCACAATACCAATAAAACCTATTTTAAAACTGATGATAGAGAAAATTGCAAACTCTCTAAATAATGCCAACTTTTTTTCAAATAATCATATTCTGACCAAATCTTTTGCAGATTCACAGTTAACATAGCCCATACAACTGGATCTAAACCAAAAATGCCGGAAAATTGCGATATTTCACAATACCAATAAAGCCTTATTTTAAAAATGATCATAGAGAAATTGCAAATTCTCTAATTAATGACAACTTTTTTTCAAATGATCAGATTCTGAGCAAATCTTTTGCAGATTCACAGTTCACATAGGCCATACATCTGGTTCTAAACCAAAAATGCCGGAAAACTGCAATATTTCACAATCCAATAAAACCTATTTTTAAAAACGATTATAGAGAAAATGCAACTTCTTCAAATAATGACAACTTTTTTTTCAAATAAACCTATTCTGTCCATTTCTTTCGCACATTCACAGTTCACATAGCCCATACAACTAGTTCTAAACCAAAAATGCCGGAAAACTGCAATATTTCACAATCCAATAAAACCTATTTTTTAAAACGATTATAGAGAAAATGCAACTTCTTTAAATAATGTTAACTTTTTTTCAAATAAACACATTCTGACCAAATCTTTTGCAGATTCACAGTCCACATAGCCCATACAACTAGTTCTAAACCAAAAATGCAGGAAAAAAGCAATATTTTAAAAGCTTAAACTCGACTTACCAATCAGAGAAGCTGAGACGACTACACTGAATTGCTTATGGAAATGAAAGACACATGTTGGCCCATGTAGTAAACATAATAATTCCTAAAACTCGGCCAACAAATCACAAACGCCGAGACCAAAACTTGCGAAACAAAAAATCAAAAACATATTTTGTCATATGCACAAGTTTAAAATTAATCTTCAGTCTGCTTTCAAAAAATCAGAGGTCGGCCAAACAAGTCCAGATTGGATAAAAATAGATGAAAATTATAGACATACAGCTATAGTTATTGTAAGTGCTATGAAACTATCAGGAGAACAAGAACAGAACAAGAAAACTGTTTATTAAAGCAAAGAAAAAAAACAAACTTCACAAAAAATGAGAAGTTAGTTTTCTTAAGAATATAAAGGAAATAGACTGCTCATTCTATCATTTTGCCTAAGTTACGCAGTGAGGTTCAGTCGGACATCAGTTTTCCCGTTAAAATTTTGTCAATTTTTATAAATTTCCCCAAGTTTTACACTGTATTACGTGATCACATTTGCATTATCCCTCAAACACCTTGTGTTACATAATTTACCGGTCTGCACTAGCTGTCATTCACAATGCAAAACAATTTGTGCATAATGGAATTGATTTTTGTTGAAGTATTTTGCATAAAATTGTCGAAAAACAACAATTTTTACTCTAAAAATACACATTTTTTTCCTCGATTTCTAACTCTCCCATCATTTAAACGTGGTAGATGAATTGCTTTACCGCACACTTTCAAACACTTTCTCAGTACTTTTTCGGAACATTTCACATAGTTTTGAGCATTTATTTTGTCCTTTTCATACGTATATTTCTTCCTTATTCTCTGCAAAGTTGCTTCTTTTCACCTGAAGCTGCAAATTTCATACCAGACACAATAATTCTCAATTTGGAGCCCTGACACTTGGTTTTCTTGGTTTTATTGGTTTTCCAATCTGCCCACACTCCCGAATCTGGGATAACATAAGGTCAATAAAACTATAAAATTAAAACCAGATGTTGGATCAAAACCACCGAAATTGGACTCATTTTGCTTTAAATGTTGATATATTACATAAAACTTTAAACACAGACCACAAGAAATTGCAAAATTTTCACAAGTTTTTCAATAATTCCAGAAAACTGTGAAATTTTAACAAGTTTTTATCCACCGCACAAAATAGTTGGAAATATCGTAAGTTTTTGCCCACCGGACAAATTTGACGAAAATTTCACAAGTTTTTCTTACCGCACGAAATTGACAAAAATTTTACAAGTTTTTGTCCCCACAAATTTGAGAAAATTTTACAAGTTTTTGTCCCTCTGGCAAAATTGAGAGACACAATTTTTCGACCTCAAAAATGTACCTCACGGATCGTCACGGGGAGGACGTCCCCCCCCCCGTGACAAAGCGTGAACTTGGTCTTACTACAAGCGTCTTTTTTTGCTTTAAATCGTTTTTCGAATCAGTGTTTGCAATTGGCTGTGGATTAGATGTTGAAGGAGCTTTCTTTACGTTTGACTTTTTGATAGCTAGTGGGCGTTTTGTGAACTGTTTTCTCGTTTTCAACTGTTGTGGTAATTTTACGCGGTTATATTTCCATTTCGAGGCCGGAGTATTTTGTTTTTCAGTTGAAGCTTTCTCATATTTTCGTCAAATTGACTTAACAGAAATATGGTCAAAGAGCGTACTGATTTATAATTTTTCCCCCATTCCTATTGTTTTAGCAGCTTGTTTCACTAATATGATTACCCGTACCTAACTTTCAGAGTAATTCAGTACTGAATCAGGAAGATTTTCAGAAACAATTCAGTACTGATTCAGAGTCTGATCATGTCACATTTGGCTCTGAAATTCTCTGATTCAGACTCTGATTCAGACTCTGAATCAGACTCTGAATTTTTCTGATTCAGACTCTGAATCAGACTCTGAATCAGACTCTGATTTTTCTCTGAATTAGGGTAAATTCATAACTAAGTTCGTGAGCCAAGCCAGGTTTTACCGTTGCTTTTGCTCTCAGGTCCTTAAAAATACAAATTCATACAATACCTGTAGAAATTGATGAAATCTATATAGGTTGTCGGAAAATTTCTCAAGTCAAGTTAAAGACTGACTTTTTGAGATTTTCCAGTATGTTCTGTGTGGTTTAAACCCTCCTCCTTTTTCATTCCGGGCTGGGGACCGGCAGTGGCGGAGTTACTGAAATAAACTCTAGGAAAACTGGTATAGCATGGTAAAAATAACCAAGCTTGAACAATTTTCCAAAACAAAATAAACAAAATAATGACAACTTCTTTTCAAATAAACACATTCTGACTAAATCTTTTGCAGATTCACAGTTCACATAACTCATACAACTGGTTCTAAACCAAAAATGCCGGAAAATTGCAATATTTCACAATACCGATAAAACCTATTTTTAAAAATGATTATAGAGAAAACTGCAACTTCTTTAAATAACGACAACTTTTTTTCAAATAATCACATTCTGGGCATTTCTTTCGCAGTTTCACAGTTCACATAGCGCATACAACTGGTTCTAAACCAAAAATGCCGGAAAATTGCAATATTTCACAATACCAATAAAACCTATTTTAAAACTGATGATAGAGAAAATTGCAAACTCTCTAAATAATGCCAACTTTTTTTCAAATAATCATATTCTGACCAAATCTTTTGCAGATTCACAGTTAACATAGCCCATACAACTGGATCTAAACCAAAAATGCCGGAAAATTGCGATATTTCACAATACCAATAAAGCCTTATTTTAAAAATGATCATAGAGAAATTGCAAATTCTCTAATTAATGACAACTTTTTTTCAAATGATCAGATTCTGAGCAAATCTTTTGCAGATTCACAGTTCACATAGGCCATACATCTGGTTCTAAACCAAAAATGCCGGAAAACTGCAATATTTCACAATCCAATAAAACCTATTTTTAAAAACGATTATAGAGAAAATTGCAACTTCTTTAAATAATGACAACTTTTTTTCAAATAAACTTATTCTGTCCATTTCTTTCGCAGATTCACAGTTCACATAGTCGATACAAATAGTTCTAAGCCAAAAAAATTCCGAAAACTGCAATATTTCACAATACAATAAAACCTATTTTAAAACTGATTATAATTATAGAGAAAATTGCAACTTCTTTAAATAATGACAACTATTTTTTCAAATAAACTTATTCTGTCCATTTCTTTTGCAGATTCACAGTTCACATAGTCCATACAAATGGTTCTAAGCCAAAAAAGTCCGAAAACTGCAATATTTCACAATACAATAAAACCTATTTTAAAACTGATTATAATTATAGAGAAAATTGCAGCTTCTTTAAATAATGACAACTTTTTTTTTCAAATAAACTTATTCTGTCCATTTCGTTTGCAGATTCACAGTTCACATAGTCGATACAAATGGTTCTAAGCAAAAAAAGTCCGAAAACTGCAATATTTCACAATACAATAAAACCTATTTTAAAACTGATTATAATTATAGAGAAAATTGCAACTTCTTTAAATAATGAGAACTATTTTTTAAATATTCAAATTCTGACCAAATCTTTTAAAGATTCACAGTCCACATAGCCTATACAACTAGTTCTAAATCAAAAATGCTGGAAAAAAGCAATATTTCACAATACCACTAAAGCCTTATTTTAAAACTGATTATAGAGAAAATTGCAACTTCTTTAAATAATGACAACTTTTTTTCAAATAAACACATTCTGACCAAATCTTTTGCAGATTCACAGTTCACATAGCCCATACAATAGTTCTTAACCAAAACTGCTGGAAAAAAGCAATATTTCACAATACCACTAAAGCCTTATTTTAAAACTGATTATAGAGAAAATTGCAACTTCTTTAAATAATGACAACTTTTTTTCAAATAAACACATTCTGACCAAATCTTTTGCAGATTCACAGTTCACATAGCCCATACAACTAGTTCTTAACCAAAACTGCTGGAAAAAAGCAATATTTCACAATACTAATAAAACCTATTTTAAAACTGATTATAGAGAAAATGGCAACTTCTTTAAATAATGTTAACTTTTTTTCAAATAAACACATTTTGACCAAATCTTTTGCAGATTCACAGTTCACATAGCCCATACAACTAGTTCTTAAACAAAACTGCTGGAAAAAAGCAATATTTCACAATACTAATAAAACCTATTTTAAAACTGATTATAGAGAAAATGGCAACTTCTTTAAATAATGTTAACTTTTTTTCAAATAAACACATTCTGACCAAATCTTTTGCAGATTCACAGTCCACATAGCCCATACAACTAGTTCTAAACCAAAAATGCAGGAAAAAAGCAATATTTCACAATACCAATAAAACCTATTTTAAAACTGATTATAGAGAAAATTGCAACTTCTTTAAATAATGACAACTTTTTTTCAAATAAACACATTCTGACCACATTTTTTGCAGATTCACAGTCAACATAGCCCATACAACTAGTTCTAAACCAAAAATGCTAGAAAAAAGCAATATTTCACAATACCAATAAAACCTATTTTAAAACTGATTATAGAGAAAATTGCACCTTCTTTAAATAATGACAACTTTTTTTCAAATAAACACATTCTGACCAAATCTTTTGCAGATTCACAGTTCACCTAGCCCATACAACTAGTTCTTAACCAGAACTGCAGGAAAAAAGCAATATTTCACAATACCACTAAAGCCTTATTTTAAAACTGATTATAGAGAAAATTGCACCTTCTTTAAATAATGACAACTTTTTTTTAAAATTTTCAAATTCTGACCACATTTTTTGCAGATTCACAGTCCACATAGCCCATACAACTAGTTCTAAACCAAAAATGCTGGAAAAAAGCAATATTTCACAATACCAATAAAACCTATTTTAAAACTGATTATAGAGAAAATTGCAACTTCTTTAAATAATGACAACTTTTTTTTCAAATAAACACATTCTGACCACATTTTTTGCAGATTCACAGTCCACATAGCCCATACAACTAGTTCTAAACCAAAAATGCTAGAAAAAAGCAATATTTCACAATACCAATAAAACCTATTTTAATACTGATTATAGAGAAAATTGCACCTTCTTTAAATAATGACGACAACTTTTTTTCAAATAAACACATTCTGACCAAATCTTTTGCAGATTCACAGTTCACCTAGCCCATACAACTAGTTCTTAACCAAAACTGCAGGAAAAAAGCAATATTTCACAATACCACTAAAGCCTTATTTTAAAACTGATTATAGAGAAAATTGCACCTTCTTTAAATAATGACAACTTTTTTTTAAAATTTTCAAATTCTGACCACATTTTTTGCAGATTCACAGTCCACATAGCCCATACAACTAGTTCTAAACCAAAAATGCTAGAAAAAGCAATATTTCACAATACCAATAAAACCTATTTTAAAACTGATTATAGAGAAAATTGCAACTTCTTTAAATAATGACAACTTTTTTTCAAATAAACACATTCTGACCACACTTTTTGCAGATTTACAGTCCACATAGCCCATTAAACTAGTTCTAAACCAAAAATTCTGGAAAAAAGCAATATTTCACAATACCAATAAAACCTATTTTAAAACTGATTATAATTATAGAGAAAATTGCAACTTCTTTAAATAATGACAACTTTTTCTCAAATAATCATATTCTGACCACACTTTTTGCAGATTCACAGTCCACATAGCCCATTAAACTAGTTCTAAACCAAAAATTCTGGAAAAAAGCAATATTTCACAATACCAATAAAACCTATTTTAAAACTGATTATAATTATAGAGAAAATTGTAACTTCTCTAAATAATGACAACTTTTTTTTGCAAATAATCATATTCTGGCCAAATCTTTCGCAGATTCAGAGTTCACATAGCCCATACAACTGGTTACATAGCCCATACAAACCAAAAATGCCGGAAAACTGCAATATTTCACAGTACCA
Organism: Convolutriloba macropyga; assembly: GCF_964194025.1. Classification (NCBI taxonomy): domain Eukaryota; kingdom Metazoa; phylum Xenacoelomorpha; order Acoela; family Convolutidae; genus Convolutriloba; species Convolutriloba macropyga. The sequence goes on along the minus strand of NC_134478.1, from coordinate 39,635,748 downwards.
ATAAAACCTTTTTTTAAAAATGATTATAGACAAAATGCAGTTCCTCTAAAAAATGACAACTTTTTTCAAATAAACGTATTCTGGGCATTTCTTTTGCAGATTCACAGTTCAAATAGCCCATACAACTGGTTCTAAACCAAAAATGACGGAAAACCGCAATATTTCACAGTACCATAAAACCTATTTTGAAAACGATTATAATTATAGAGAAAATTGCAACTTCTTTAAATAATGACAACTTTTTTTTCAAATAAACGTATTCTGGCCATTTCTTTTGCAGATTCACAGTTCACATAGTCCATACAACTGGTTTTAAACCAAAAATGCCGGAAAACTGCAACATTTCACAATACCACTAAAGCCTTATTTTAAAAGTGATTATAGAGAAAATTGCAACTTCTTTAAAAAATGACAACTTTTTTTCAAATAAACTTATTCGGTCCATTTTTTTGAACATTCACAGTTCACATAGCCCATACAACTAGTTCTGAACCAAAAATGCCGGAAAACTGCAATATTTCACAATCCAATAAAACCTATTTTTAAAAACGATTATAGAGAAAATGCAGCTTCTTTAAATAATGACAATTTTTTTTTCAAATAATCAAATTCTAATCAAATCTTTTGCAGATTCACAGTTCAAATAGCCAATAAAACTCGTTTGAAACCAAAAAAAGTCGGAAAAATACAATATTTCACAAGACCACTAAAAGCTATCTTAAAACTGATTAAAGAGAAAATTGCAACTTCTTTAAATAATGACAACTTTTTTTCAAATAAACGTATTCTGTCCATTTCTTTTGCAGATTCACAGTTCGCATAGCCCTTACAACTGTTTCTAAACCAAAAATGTCCGAAAACTGCAATATTTCACAGTACCAATAAAACCTATTTTTAAAAATGATTATAGACAAAATGCAACTTCTCTAAATAATGACAACTTTTTTTCAAATAAACTTATTATGTCCATTTCTCTTGCAGATTCACAGTTCAAATAGCCCATACAACTAGTTCTAAACCAAAAATGCCGGAAAACTGCAATATTTCACAATCCAATAAAACCTATTTTTAAAAACGATTATAGAGAAAATTGCAACTTCTCTAAATAATGCCAACTTTTTTTCAAATAATCATATTCTGGCCAAATCTTTTGCAGATTCACAGTCTACATATCCCATACAACTGGTTCTAAACCAAAAATGCCGGGAAAAAACAATATTTCACATTATCAATAAAACCTATTTTAAAACTGATTATAGAGAAAATTGCAACTTCTCTAAATATTGACAACTATTTTTCAAATAAACTTATTCTGTCCCTTTCTCATGCAGATTCACAGTTCACATAGCCCATACAACTAGTTCTAAACCAAAGATGCCGGAAAACTGCAATATTTCACAATCCAATAAAACCTATTTTTAAAAAACGATTATAGAGAAAATTGCAACTTCTCTAAATAATGACAACTTTTTTCAAATAATCATATTCTGTCCAAATCTTTTGCAGATTCACAGTTCACATAGCACATAAAACTCGTTGTAAGCCAAAAAGCCCGGAAGACTGTAATATTTCTCAGTACCAATAAAACCTACTTTGGAAACGATTATAATTATAGAGAAAATTGCAACTTCTTTAAATAATGACAACTTTTTTCAAATAATCATATTCTGGCCAAATCTTTTGCAGATTCACAGTCTACATAGCCTATACAACTGGTTCTTAACCAAAATGCCGGGAAAAAGCAATATTTCACTGTATCAATAAAACCTATTTTAAAACTGATTATAGAGAAAACTGCAACTTCTCTAAATATTGACAACTTTTTTTCAAATAAACTTATTCTGTCCATTTCTCATGCAGATTCACAGTTCACATGGCCCATACAACTAGTTCTAAACCAAAAATGCTGGAAAAAACCAATATTTCACAATACCAATAAAACCTATTTTAAAACTGATTATAATTATAGAGAAAATTGCAACTTCTTGAAATAACAACTTTTTTTCAAATAAGCGTATTCTGGCCATTTATTTTACAGATTCACAGTTCACATAGCCTATACAACTGGTTCTAAACCAAAAATGCCGGAAAAAAGCAATATTTTACAGCATCAATAAAACCTATTTTAAAACTGAATATAATTATAGAGAAAATTGCAACTTCTTTAATTAATGACAACTTTTTTTCAAATAAACGTATTCTGGCCATTTCTTTTGCAGAGTCACAGTTCACATAGCCCATACAACTGCTTCTAAGCCAAAATTGCCGGAAAACTGCAATATTTTACTGTGCCAATAAAACCTATTTTAAAACTGATTATAATTATAGAGAAAATTGCAACTTCTTGAAATAATGGCAACTTTTTTTTTCAAATAAACGTATTCTGGCCATTTCTTTTGCAGATTCACAATTCACATAGCCCATACAACTGCTTCTAAGCCAAAAATGCCGGAAAACTGCAATATTTCACTGTACCAAAAAAAACCTATTTTAAAATTGATTATAGAGAAAATTGCTACTTCTTTAAAAATTGACAACTTTTTTTCAAATAAACGTATTCTGTCCATTTCTTCTGCAGATTCAAAGTTCACATAGCCCATACAACTGGTTCTAAACCAAAAATGCGGGGAAAAAAGCAATGTTTTACAGTACCAATAAAACCTATTTTAAAACTGATTATAGAGAAAATTGCAACTTCTTTAAATAATGACAACTTTTTTTCAAATAAACGTATTCTCGCCATTTTTTTTGCAGATTCACAGTTCACATAGCCCATACAACTGGTTCTAAACCAAAAATGCCGGAAAACTGCAATATTTCACTGTACCAATAAAACCTATTTTAAAACTGATTATAGAGAAAATTGCAACCTCTTCAAATTAAGACAACTTTTTTCAAATAAACGTATTCTGGGCATTTCTTTTGCAGATTCACAGTTCACACAGCCATACAACTGGTTCTGAACCAAAAATGCGGGAAAAAAGCAATGTTTTACAGTACCAATAAAACCTATTAAAAAACTGATTATAGAGAAAATTGCAACTTCTTTAAATAACGACAACTTTTTTTTCCAATAAACGTATTCTGGGCATTTCTTTTGCAGATTCACAGTTGACATAGCACATACAAATAGTTGTAAACCAAAAATGCCGGAAAAATTCATTATTTCACGATACCACTAAAGCCTTACCTTAAAACTGAATAGAGAAAATTGCAACTTCTGTAAATAGTGACAACTTTTTTTAAAATAATTGTATTATGCACTTTTCTTTTGCAGATTCACAGTTCACATAGCCAACACAACTAGTTCTAAACCAACAATTCCGCAAAACTGCAATATTTCACTATACCAGTAAAAGCTATTCTTAAAAATGATTATAGAGAAAATGCAACTTCTTTAAATAATGACAACTTTTTTTCAAATAAACACATTCTGACCAAATCTTTTGCAGATTCACAGTTCACATAGCCCATACAACTAGTTGTTAACCAAAAATGCTGGAAAAAAGCAATATTTCACAATACCACTAAAGCCTTATTTTAAAACTGATAGAGAAAACTGAGAGAAAATTGCAACTTCTTTAAATAATGACAACTTTTTTTCAAATAAACACATTCTGACCAAACCTTTTGCATATTCACAGTTCACATAGCCCATACAACTTGTTCTAAACCAAAAATGCCGGAAAACTGCAATATTTCACAGTACCAATAGAACCTATTTTAAAAACAATTATAGAGAAAATTGCAACATCTTTAAATAATGACAACTTTTTCTCAAATGATAATATTCTGACTAAATCTTTTGCAGATTCACAGTTCACATAGACCGTAAAACTAGTTATGAACCAAAAAGGCCGGAAAACTGCAATATTTCCCAGTACCAATAAAACCTATTTTAAAACTGATGATAGAGAAAATTGCAACTTCTTTAAATAATGACAACTTTTTTTTCGAATAAACGTATTCTGGCCATTTATTTTACAGATTCACAGCTAGCATACCCCATAAAACTAGTTCTAAACCAAAAATGCCGGAAAAAAGCAAAATTTAACAGTACCAATAAAACATATTTTTAAAAACGATTCTAGAAAATTGCAACTTCTTTAAATAATGACAACTTTATTGAAATAATCATATTCTGACCAAATCTTTTGCACATTCAGAGTGCACACAGCCCATACAACTGCTTCTAAGTAAAAAATGCCGGAAAAAAATTTTTCACAACAATGAAACCTATTTTAAAACTGATTAAAATTACAGAGAAAATTGCAACTTCTTTAAATAACAACTTTTTTTTCAAATAAGCGTGTTCTGGCCATTTATTTTACAGAGTCGCAGTTCACATAGCCTATACAACTAGTTCTAAACCAAAAATGCCGGAGAAAAATCAATATTTCACGGTACCAATAAAACCTATTTTTAAAAACGATTATAGAGAATTGCAACTTCTTTAAATAATGACAACTTTTTTCAAATAACCATATTCTGACCAAATCTTTTGCATTTTCACAGTTCACACAGCCCATACAGCTGCTTCTATGCCAAAAATGCCCCAAAAAAGCAATGTTTCACAGTACCATTAAAACCTATTTTAAAACTGATTATAAAAAAATTGCAACTTTTCTAAATCCCACTTTCTTAGAATCTTTGTATGAAACGTATACCTCAAGACTTGAGGACCTCTCGGAAAACCATACAGACACTTGATACCCTCGGCGCTGGACAACTTTTTCCTTTTTTAGCAAAAGTCAAAAATAAAACAAGCTGTTTTATTTAACATACAACTTTACAGATTCAATCCATTAAAACTAATTTTTATCAAAACATTCGTCACCTAGGTTAGACTGCTTCACGAATGTTGAAATGATGAGCAAAGTTTTACAACCATTGATTCAGAAGCAGGTAAATTTGGCAACCGCACACGAAAGACTTTCTTCATACTTTCCAAGTCTATGAATAATTCTTCACACGTCTCTCGCACACGAAAAAAGTATCCCTTCACAGCACCAACTTCTTCGAGAGTTTGGTATTTTTTAACAACAGCTTTAACTTTTTCGTTGTAGGTCTCAGGTATTGAAACAAAATACATGATTTGGCCAAAAAATATTTCAGAGCGGTAAGAGAAAGAGACAAAACTATTGCAATCATCCTGCATGGGCGCACGAGAAAAGCATGGCGAATCAAAATACACGTTTCGAAAAAACTCTGTTGTAAAAACGACCGTTAGAGTAGCAACGCCTGCCTTCACGTAGCGAATCAGTTTCCTTCATTCCATGATCTAAATGACTTTTTTCCAACTCTTCAATGCCAGAAAGTTGATTCCAAACTCTCTGTACATCGGGGCTCTCAATTTTTGTATCGTTGAGACGACGCAGCTGAAGAAACCTGCGACAGATGATTTCTATTTCGTGATGGGAACCTGTGAACAGTTCTCCTAAAATTCGGTTGGCTGATTCAAAGCTCATTGCAGAGCAGCAGAATAAAGGTCCAAAACGCCTCACTTGATCTGGCAGATGACGCAGGGAATGAACATTTATTGTTTCTATCCTTTGGTTTCCTTGAAAAGTAGCAACCACATCTTTACAAAAATTGTTAATCAAATGCTCCGCCAACAATATGTTACTGGAGGAAGAAGATTCCATCAAAAGCCTCACTCCGAAAACAAGATTCATCAACTCGTCATACAACGGTTGCTCAATAGTTTCGTAAAAAACAATAGGTCCAACATAAAATAGCCAATTGAACATTGGCCAATTGAACATCTCATTGGCTTTGAATTGTCCAATATCATCTGAACTCCTGATTTTTCTAGAGTACGCAATTAGTTCTCTGGGGCAGGCTAGATTCTTCACTCGTTCGTTTATTTGCTCCTTTTTGGAAAAACTCAAGCCCCGTAAAATGAGCTTCAGAAGATCAGGAAAGATGCCTAGGAGCACGCAATGCATATAATCTATAGGAGCTGCTAACGGTAATCCTTCGACAATAGAAGAAAAAGCACTCCGACCTTTTACACCAGCTACATTTCTTACTTCAAAGCTACTCCCATATTCCGCAAGAGTGACAAATCTATCATTTAATTCAGGTTCCCGAACGTCAGCCTGTTGATCAAATGGGTAGTATGCATGAGTGCGTCCAATTGTCAAACCTTCAGCGAAACAATAGTTACATCCAAAAAAACCATTGAACTGATACATATTAAGAACATGTGCTTTCGCGCATAAATCTGCAACTATAAGAACAACTTTCAGACTGGCAGTTAAAATAACATCTTCAGAAATGACAACATCAACAGGAGAAACCAATTCCGCACGCAGGTACGGCACAATTTCATGCCAAGGAGGTGTTTGTGATCCAACAAACAATGCAGCCAAAACAATATTTGATTTAGACATTCGCAATTTGGGAGGCAGGTCACCAAGCTGCAACCAAATTGGCCAAACTTCCTTTTTAAACGTGGATTTCTTTATATTGACACCGTCCGTTGAAAGTAATAAATTCAGAATAAAGGAACCACTTTCATCAATTTTAACAATAGGAGCATTTTTTTTCGGAGAGATCGGCACCTTGATTTTGTTTTCTGAAATTTGCATAATTTAAAATTTGATTTAAATTGCGTCTGACTATTTCGCTGATTTGATTGCGAAAGTTTAAAACACAAAATGAACTGGTATCAGTTTTCTTCAGAATTCGAACTTACAAATCAAAATTGGTTTTCATTCTGCGAATGAATGACTGACCAGACGGAAGGCCATTATCTTCGGGTAACAAAGTTTTGAAGGTCGAAAAAAGGTTAACAGTTCCTTCATCTGTTAGATGTAACTTAGCCGAAAGCAATTCGATGAGAGAAGTGGCGTCTGCTACACCAATGGAGCTCATAGAATACAGACTTAGAAATTCTTCCAGTTGCGAGTTCGATGGAGAATTGAGAATAAAATTTTCGTCACAAGAAATAGTTGAAACCGAACAATGAAACCGAACACTGTATTCCACAGGTGAAGAGGCTCGCATGAGAATTTCTGGCACCAAGGTAGTTGATGCTTCTTGAGTTGACGAGTCCTCAGTTGAATTCACCTCATCAGTAGTTGGGTTCTATAGTTGGGTTATATTTCACAATCCAATAAAACCTATTTTTAAAAACGATTATAGAGAAAATTGCAACTTCTCTAAATAATGACAACTTTTTTTCAAATAATCATATTCTGGCCAAATCTTTTGCAGATTCACAGTCTACATATCCCATACAACTGGTTCTAAACCAAAAATGCCGGGAAAAAGCAATATTTCACATTATCAATAAAACCTATTTTAAAACTGATTATAGAGAAAATTGCAACTTCTCTAAATATTGACAACTTTTTTTCAAATAAACTTATTCTGTCCCTTTCTCATGCAGATTCACAGTTCACATAGCCCATACAACTAGTTCTAAACCAAAGATGCTGGAAAAAAGCAATATTTCACAATACCAATAAACCCATTTTAAAACTGATTATAGAGAAAATTGCAACTTCTTTAAGTAATGACAACTTTTTTTTCAAATACTCATATTCTGTCCAAATCTGTTGCAGATTCACAGTTCACATAGCCCATACAACTAGTTTTTAACCAAAAATGCCGGAAAACTGCAATATTTCACAATCCAATAAAACCTATTTTTAAAAAACGATTATAGAGAAAATTGCAACTTCTCTAAATAATGACAACTTTTTTTTCAAATAAACCTATTCTGTCCATTTCTTTCGCACATTCACAGTTCACATAGCCCATACAACTAGTTCTAAACCAAAGATGCCGGAAAACTGCAATATTTCACAATCCAATAAAACCTATTTTTAAAAAACGATTATAGAGAAAATTGCAACTTCTCTAAATAATGACAACTTTTTTTCAAATAATCATATTCTGTCCAAATCTTTTGCAGATTCACAGTTCACATAGCACATAAAACTCGTTGTAAGCCAAAAAGCCCGGAAGACTGTAATATTTCTCAGTACCAATAAAACCTACTTTGGAAACGATTATAATTATAGAGAAAATTGCAACTTCTTTAAATAATGACAACTTTTTTCAAATACTCATATTCTGTCCAAATCTGTTGCAGATTCACAGTTCACATAGCCCATACAACTAGTTTTTAACCAAAAATGCTGGAAAAAAGCAATATTTCACATTATCAATAAAACCTATTTTAAAACTGATTATAGAGAAAATTGCAACTTCTCTAAATATTGACAACTTTTTTTCAAATAAACTTATTCTGTCCCTTTCTCATGCAGATTCACAGTTCACATAGCCCATACAACTAGTTCTAAACCAAAGATGCCGGAAAACTGCAATATTTCACAATCCAATAAAACCTATTTTTAAAAAACGATTATAGAGAAAATTGCAACTTCTCTAAATAATGACAACTTTTTTTCAAATAATCATATTCTGTCCAAATCTTTTGCAGATTCACAGTTCACATAGCACATAAAACTCGTTGTAAGCCAAAAAGCCCTGAAGACTGTAATATTTCTCAGTACCAATAAAACCTACTTTGGAAACGATTATAATTATAGAGAAAATTGCAACTTCTTTAAATAATGACAACTTTTTTCAAATAATCATATTCTGGCCAAATCTTTTGCAGATTCACAGTCTACATAGCCTATACAACTGGTTCTTAACCAAAATGCCGGGAAAAAGCAATATTTCACTGTATCAATAAAACCTATTTTAAAACTGATTATAGAGAAAACTGCAACTTCTCTAAATATTGACAACTTTTTTTCAAATAAACTTATTCTGTCCATTTCTCATGCAGATTCACAGTTCACATGGCCCATACAACTAGTTCTAAACCAAAAATGCTGGAAAAAACCAATATTTCACAATACCAATAAAACCTATTTTAAAACTGATTATAATTATAGAGAAAATTGCAACTTCTTGAAATAACAACTTTTTTTCAAATAAGCGTATTCTGGCCATTTATTTTACAGATTCACAGTTCACATAGCCTATACAACTGGTTCTAAACCAAAAATGCCGGAAAAAAGCAATATTTTACAGCATCAATAAAACCTATTTTAAAACTGAATATAATTATAGAGAAAATTGCAACTTCTTTAAATAATGACAACTTTTTTTCAAGTAAACGTATTCTGGCCATTTCTTTTGCAGAGTCACAGTTCACATAGCCCATACAACTGCTTCTAAGCCAAAATTGCCGGAAAACTGCAATATTTTACTGTGCCAATAAAACCTATTTTAAAACTGATTATAATTATAGAGAAAATTGCAACTTCTTGAAATAATGGCAACTTTTTTTTTCAAATAAACGTATTCTGGCCATTTCTTTTGCAGATTCACAATTCACATAGCCCATACAACTGCTTCTAAGCCAAAAATGCCGGAAAACTGCAATATTTCACTGTACCAAAAAAAACCTATTTTAAAATTGATTATAGAGAAAATTGCTACTTCTTTAAAAATTGACAACTTTTTTTCAAATAAACGTATTCTGTCCATTTCTTCTGCAGATTCAAAGTTCACATAGCCCATACAACTGGCTCTAAACCAAAAATGCGGGGAAAAAAGCAATGTTTTACAGTACCAATAAAACCTATTTTAAAACTGATTATAGAGAAAATTGCAACTTCTTTAAATAATGACAACTTTTTTTCAAATAAACGTATTCTCGCCATTTTTTTTTGCAGATTCACAGTCTACATATCCCATACAACTGGTTCTAAACCAAAAATGCCGGGAAAAAGCAATAATTCACATTATCAATAAAACCTATTTTAAAACTGATTATAGAGAAAATTGCAACTTCTCTAAATATTGACAACTTTTTTTCAAATAAACTTATTCTGTCCCTTTCTCATGCAGATTCACAGTTCACATAGCCCATACAACTGGTTCTAAACCAAAGATGCCGGAAAACTGCAATATTTCACAATCCAATAAAACCTATTTTTAAAAAACGATTATAGAGAAAATTGCAACTTCTCTAAATAATGACAACTTTTTTTCAAATAATCATATTCTGTCCAAATCTTTTGCAGATTCACAGTTCACATAGCACATAAAACTCGTTGTAAGCCAAAAAGCCCGGAAGACTGTAATATTTCTCAGTACCAATAAAACCTACTTTGGAAACGATTATAATTATAGAGAAAATTGCAACTTCTTTAAATAATGACAACTTTTTTCAAATAATCATATTCTGGCCAAATCTTTTGCAGATTCACAGTCTACATAGCCTATACAACTGGTTCTTAACCAAAATGCCGGGAAAAAGCAATATTTCACTGTATCAATAAAACCTATTTTAAAACTGATTATAGAGAAAACTGCAACTTCTCTAAATATTGACAACTTTTTTTCAAATAAACTTATTCTGTCCATTTCTCATGCAGATTCACAGTTCACATGGCCCATACAACTAGCTCTAAACCAAAAATGCTGGAAAAAACCAATATTTCACAATACCAATAAAACCTATTTTAAAACTGATTATAATTATAGAGAAAATTGCAACTTCTTGAAATAACAACTTTATTTCAAATAAGCGTATTCTGGCCATTTATTTTACAGATTCACAGTTCACATAGCCTATACAACTGGTTCTAAACCAAAAATGCCGGAAAAAAGCAATATTTTACAGCATCAATAAAACCTATTTTAAAACTGAATATAATTATAGAGAAAATTGCAACTTCTTTAAATAATGACAACTTTTTTTCAAATAAACGTATTCTGGCCATTTCTTTTGCAGAGTCACAGTTCACATAGCCCATACAACTGCTTCTAAGCCAAAATTGCCGGAAACTGCAATATTTTACTGTGCCAATAAAACCTATTTTAAAACTGATTATAATTATAGAGAAAATTGCAACTTCTTGAAATAATGGCAACTTTTTTTTTCAAATAAACGTATTCTGGCCATTTCTTTTGCAGATTCACAATTCACATAGCCCATACAACTGCTTCTAAGCCAAAAATGCCGGAAAACTGCAATATTTCACTGTACCAAAAAAAAACCTATTTTAAAATTGATTATAGAGAAAATTGCTACTTCTTTAAAAATTGACAACTTTTTTTCAAATAAACGTATTCTGTCCATTTCTTCTGCAGATTCAAAGTTCACATAGCCCATACAACTGGTTCTAAACCAAAAATGCGGGGAAAAAAGCAATGTTTTACAGTACCAATAAAACCTATTTTAAAACTGATTATAGAGAAAATTGCAACTTCTTTAAATAATGACAACTTTTTTTCAAATAAACGTATTCTCGCCATTTTTTTTGCAGATTCACAGTTCACATAGCCCATACAACTGGTTCTAAACCAAAAATGCCGGAAAACTGCAATATTTCACTGTACCAATAAAACCTATTTTAAAACTGATTATAGAGAAAATTGCAATCTCTTCAAATTAAGACAACTTTTTTCAAATAAACGTATTCTGGGCATTTCTTTTGCAGATTCACAGTTCACACAGCCATACAACTGGTTCTGAACCAAAAATGCGGGAAAAAAGCAATGTTTTACAGTACCAATAAAACCTATTAAAAAACTGATTATAGAGAAAATTGCAACTTCTTTAAATAACGACAACTTTTTTTTTCCAATAAACGTATTCTGGGCATTTCTTTTGCAGATTCACAGTTGACATAGCACATACAAATAGTTGTAAACCAAAAATGCCGGAAAAATTCATTATTTCACGATACCACTAAAGCCTTACCTTAAAACTGAATAGAGAAAATTGCAACTTCTGTAAATAGTGACAACTTTTTTTAAAATAATTGTATTATGCACTTTTCTTTTGCAGATTCACAGTTCACATAGCCAACACAACTAGTTCTAAACCAACAATTCCGCAAAACTGCAATATTTCACTATACCAGTAAAAGCTATTCTTAAAAATGATTATAGAGAAAATGCAACTTCTTTAAATAATGACAACTTTTTTTCAAATAAACACATGCTGACCAAATCTTTTGCAGATTCACAGTTCACATAGCCCATACAACTAGTTGTTAACCAAAAATGCTGGAAAAAAGCAATATTTTACAATACCACTAAAGCCTTATTTTAAAACTGATAGAGAAAACTGAGAGAAAATTGCAACTTCTTTAAATAATGACAACTTTTTTTCAAATAAACACATTCTGACCAAACCTTTTGCATATTCACAGTTCACATAGCCCATACAACTTGTTCTAAACCAAAAATGCCGGAAAACTGCAATATTTCACAGTACCAATAGAACCTATTTTAAAAACAATTATAGAGAAAATTGCAACATCTTTAAATAATGACAACTTTTTCTCAAATGATAATATTCTGACTAAATCTTTTGCAGATTCACAGTTCACATAGACCGTAAAACTAGTTATGAACCAAAAAGGCCGGAAAACTGCAATATTTCCCAGTACCAATAAAACCTATTTTAAAACTGATGATAGAGAAAATTGCAACTTCTTTAAATAATGACAACTTTGTTTTCGAATAAACGTATTCTGGCCATTTATTTTACAGATTCACAGCTAGCATACCCCATAAAACTAGTTCTAAACCAAAAATGCCGGAAAAAAGCAAAATTTAACAGTACCAATAAAACATATTTTTAAAAACGATTCTAGAAAATTGCAACTTCTTGAAATAATGGCAACTTTTTTTTTCAAATAAACGTATTCTGGCCATTTCTTTTGCAGATTCACAATTCACATAGCCCATACAACTGCTTCTAAGCCAAAAATGCCGGAAAACTGCAATATTTCACTGTACCAAAAAAAAACCTATTTTAAAATTGATTATAGAGAAAATTGCTACTTCTTTAAAAATTGACAACTTTTTTTCAAATAAACGTATTCTGTCCATTTCTTCTGCAGATTCAAAGTTCACATAGCCCATACAACTGGTTCTAAACCAAAAATGCGGGGAAAAAAGCAATGTTTTACAGTACCAATAAAACCTATTTTAAAACTGATTATAGAGAAAATTGCAACTTCTTTAAATAATGACAACTTTTTTTCAAATAAACGTATTCTCGCCATTTTTTTTGCAGATTCACAGTTCACATAGCCCATACAACTGGTTCTAAACCAAAAATGCCGGAAAACTGCAATATTTCACTGTACCAATAAAACCTATTTTAAAACTGATTATAGAGAAAATTGCAATCTCTTCAAATTAAGACAACTTTTTTCAAATAAACGTATTCTGGGCATTTCTTTTGCAGATTCACAGTTCACACAGCCATACAACTGGTTCTGAACCAAAAATGCGGGAAAAAAGCAATGTTTTACAGTACCAATAAAACCTATTAAAAAACTGATTATAGAGAAAATTGCAACTTCTTTAAATAACGACAACTTTTTTTTCCAATAAACGTATTCTGGGCATTTCTTTTGCAGATTCACAGTTGACATAGCACATACAAATAGTTGTAAACCAAAAATGCCGGAAAAATTCATTATTTCACGATACCACTAAAGCCTTACCTTAAAACTGAATAGAGAAAATTGCAACTTCTGTAAATAGTGACAACTTTTTTTAAAATAATTGTATTATGCACTTTTCTTTTGCAGATTCACAGTTCACATAGCCAACACAACTAGTTCTAAACCAACAATTCCGCAAAACTGCAATATTTCACTATACCAGTAAAAGCTATTCTTAAAAATGATTATAGAGAAAATGCAACTTCTTTAAATAATGACAACTTTTTTTCAAATAAACACATGCTGACCAAATCTTTTGCAGATTCACAGTTCACATAGCCCATACAACTAGTTGTTAACCAAAAATGCTGGAAAAAAGCAATATTTTACAATACCACTAAAGCCTTATTTTAAAACTGATAGAGAAAACTGAGAGAAAATTGCAACTTCTTTAAATAATGACAACTTTTTTTCAAATAAACACATTCTGACCAAACCTTTTGCATATTCACAGTTCAAATAGCCCATACAACTTGTTCTAAACCAAAAATGCCGGAAAACTGCAATATTTCACAGTACCAATAGAACCTATTTTAAAAACAATTATAGAGAAAATTGCAACATCTTTAAATAATGACAACTTTTTCTCAAATGATAATATTCTGACTAAATCTTTTGCAGATTCACAGTTCACATAGACCGTAAAACTAGTTATGAACCAAAAAGGCCGGAAAACTGCAATATTTCCCAGTACCAATAAAACCTATTTTAAAACTGATGATAGAGAAAATTGCAACTTCTTTAAATAATGACAACTTTGTTTTCGAATAAACGTATTCTGGCCATTTATTTTACAGATTCACAGCTAGCATACCCCATAAAACTAGTTCTAAACCAAAAATGCCGGAAAAAAGCAAAATTTAACAGTACCAATAAAACATATTTTTAAAAACGATTCTAGAAAATTGCAACTTCTTTAAATAATGACAACTTTATTGAAATAATCATATTCTGACCAAATCTTTTGCACATTCAGAGTGCACACAGCCCATACAACTGCTTCTAAGTAAAAAATGCCGGAAAAAAATTTTTCACAATAACAATGAAACCTATTTTAAAACTGATTAAAATTACAGAGAAAATTGCAACTTCTTTAAATAACAACTTTTTTTTCAAATAAGCGTGTTCTGGCCATTTATTTTACAGAGTCGCAGTTCACATAGCCTATACAACTAGTTCTAAACCAAAAATGCCGGAGAAAAATCAATATTTCACGGTACCAATAAAACCTATTTTTAAAAACGATTATAGAGAATTGCAACTTCTTTAAATAATGACAACTTTTTTCAAATAACCATATTCTGACCAAATCTTTTGCATTTTCACTGTTCACACAGCCCATACAGCTGCTTCTATGCCAAAAGTGCCCCAAAAAAGCAATGTTTCACAGTACCAATAAAACCTATTTTAAAACTGATTATAAAAAAATTGCAACTTTTCTAAATCCCACTTTCTTAGAATCTTTGTATGAAACGTATACCTTAAGACTTGAGGACCTCTCGGAAAACCATACAGACACTTGATACCCTCGGCGCTGGACAACTTTTTCCTTTTTTAGCAAAAGTCAAAAATAAAACAAGCTGTTTTATTTAACATACAACTTTACAGATTCAATCCATTAAAACTAATTTTTATCAAAACATTCGTCACCTAGGTTAGACTGCTTCACGAATGTTGAAATGATGAGCAAAGTTTTACAACCATTGATTCAGAAGCAGGTAAATTTGGCAACCGCACACGAAAGACTTTCTTCATACTTTCCAAGTCTATGAATAATTCTTCACACGTCTCTCGCACACGAAAAAAGTATCCCTTCACAGCACCAACTTCTTCGAGAGTTTGGTATTTTTTAACAACAGCTTTAACTTTTTCGTTGTAGGTCTCAGGTATTGAAACAAAATACATGATTTGGCCAAAAAATATTTCAGAGCGGTAAGAGAAAGAGACAAAACTATTGCAATCACCCTGCATGGGCGCACGAGAAAAGCATGGCGAATCAAAATACACGTTTCGAAAAAACTCTGTTGTAAAAACGACCGTTAGAGTAGCAACGCCTGCCTTCACGTAGCGAATCAGTTTCCTTCATTCCATGATCTAAATGACTTTTTTCCAACTCTTCAATGCCAGAAAGTTGATTCCAAACTCTCTGTACATCGGGGCTCTCAATTTTTGTATCGTTGAGACGACGCAGCTGAAGAAACCTGCGACAGATGATTTCTATTTCGTGATGGGAACCTGTGAACAGTTCTCCTAAAATTCGGTTGGCTGATTCAAAGCTCATTGCAGAGCAGCAGAATAAAGGTCCAAAACGCCTCACTTGATCTGGCAGATGACGCAGGGAATGAACATTTATTGTTTCTATCCTTTGGTTTCCTTGAAAAGTAGCAACCACATCTTTACAAAAATTGTTAATCAAATGCTCCGCCAACAATATGTTACTGGAGGAAGAAGATTCCATCAAAAGCCTCACTCCGAAAACAAGATTCATCAACTCGTCATACAACGGTTGCTCAATAGTTTCGTAAAAAACAATAGGTCCAACATAAAATAGCCAATTGAACATTGGCCAATTGAACATCTCATTGGCTTTGAATTGTCCAATATCATCTGAACTCCTGATTTTTCTAGAGTACGCAATTAGTTCTCTGGGGCAGGCTAGATTCTTCACTCGTTCGTTTATTTGCTCCTTTTTGGAAAAACTCAAGCCCCGTAAAATGAGCTTCAGAAGATCAGGAAAGATGCCTAGGAGCACGCAATGCATATAATCTATAGGAGCTGCTAACGGTAATCCTTCGACAATAGAAGAAAAAGCACTCCGACCTTTTACACCAGCTACATTTCTTACTTCAAAGCTACTCCCATATTCCGCAAGAGTGACAAATCTATCATTTAATTCAGGTTCCCGAACGTCAGCCTGTTGATCAAATGGGTAGTATGCATGAGTGCGTCCAATTGTCAAACCTTCAGCGAAACAATAGTTACATCCAAAAAAACCATTGAACTGATACATATTAAGAACATGTGCTTTCGCGCATAAATCTGCAACTATAAGAACAACTTTCAGACTGGCAGTTAAAATAACATCTTCAGAAATGACAACATCAACAGGAGAAACCAATTCCGCACGCAGGTACGGCACAATTTCATGCCAAGGAGGTGTTTGTGATCCAACAAACAATGCAGCCAAAACAATATTTGATTTAGACATTCGCAATTTGGGAGGCAGGTCACCAAGCTGCAACCAAATTGGCCAAACTTCCTTTTTAAACGTGGATTTCTTTATATTGACACCGTCCGTTGAAAGTAATAAATTCAGAATAAAGGAACCACTTTCATCAATTTTAACAATAGGAGCATTTTTTTTCGGAGAGATCGGCACCTTGATTTTGTTTTCTGAAATTTGCATAATTTAAAATTTGATTTAAATTGCGTCTGACTATTTCGCTGATTTGATTGCGAAAGTTTAAAACACAAAATGAACTGGTATCAGTTTTCTTCAGAATTCGAACTTACAAATCAAAATTGGTTTTCATTCTGCGAATGAATGACTGACCAGACGGAAGGCCATTATCTTCGGGTAACAAAGTTTTGAAGGTCGAAAAAAGGTTAACAGTTCCTTCATCTGTTAGATGTAACTTAGCCGAAAGCAATTCGATGAGAGAAGTGGCGTCTGCTACACCAATGGAGCTCATAGAATACAGACTTAGAAATTCTTCCAGTTGCGAGTTTGATGGAGAATTGAGAATAAAATTTTCGTCACAAGAAATAGTTGAAACCGAACAATGAAACCGAACACTGTATTCCACAGGTGAAGAGGCTCGCATGAGAATTTCTGGCACCAAGGTAGTTGATGCTTCTTGAGTTGACGAGTCCTGAGTTGAATTCACCTCATCAGTAGTTGGGTTCACCTCTGTATCAGCAAACAGTTGAACAAAATCAGGTTGAAATATTTCATTATGAGGCAAAATCAGCTCTACAGAAGCCGCTTGTTCATGTTTGGCAATATTATTTTTCGCGTCTTCAATTTGTAAATCACCGGCCCGGTCTTGAGTTAGTGTGTTATAGAGTTGAGCCAGTTGCTTTGGTCTAACTCCTCGCCTTCTGGGACTTCGGAAAAAAACGTTGCGTTGAACTCGAAGCACATCCAAAATTTCTCGCGCAGTCTTCAATCAAATCTAATAGCAAGTTGGAAAACTGATCAGCAGAATCCGAAAGTATGTTCTCGCACGTCAAGCAGCGGCATTGATTCTGCTCGAAGAACTCGTCTCCGTATTTGACAAGAATCTCAGTTCCTGGGTAAATCTGCCGTTTTACTTTGAGCTGTACAATACCATTGCTACTCGAAGTCATACTCACAGTTGGGGTTGCAGTCCGAATTGACGAATCGCATTGGACCCACTAGCAGAAGCTGTTCACCAGTGCGAGAAGAGCGCATTACAGACCACTCGGTGATGCCATCCGGTACCGGTTTTACAAAACCAATTGGTTTGCCACGGAGAACCTGTTTTGCTGGCAAAATATTGGTTCCCCTGTAAACCAAACGATAACCACCGTATCTATCGTTCTCAATAACAAATTCCGGATCCAGATTCCGATAAGACTCGGAAACAACTCTAAGTTTCTTTCCAATCGTCAGCATCTTTGATTCTTTGTTCAAAAACTCTTTTCGAGAGGTCGAACAAGCTCTTCTGCAATGCGAAAACCCCTTTCAACGTGCTCCTTGACTGCATACAAATCGCATTGCGCGAGAATTGGCCAATCTATTATTTTAGGCAACATCAAAATCTTAAAAGAAACTTTTATATTAGCCATAACTAGTAACCACACCTAAAATGATTCAGCTAATTTTTCGAAGAAAAAACAAATTTTTAAACATAAACTGAAAGAAACGAAAAAGTCAATGAACAACCAAGTTTATTCTATCCGTAGATCATGATAACCAAAAGGCAACAAAGCAAGATATGAATGGGTAGTACTTTACAAAAGGAGAAACAGGAAAGATATGCAAACTCCGCATAACAGCAGTAAATTAAACGGCATCAAATTGCAATGGCACGATCTGGATACGAAAATTCCTCTGCAGTAATGCAATTGACAAAATCTTTGGAATAAACAAAACAGAACAAGAAATTAATTAAAACAATAGCAGACATTAAGTAGACGATAGAAGCATAAATATATGCACGGAATGTACAAAAGTATTGAATATCCATATGAGCATACATATGTAAAAAGCGGCAGACAATTCATTCAGGCGTTCGGAGTAGCAAGAGTATACATATAACTCTCAGAATGTTTTCAATTGGTTTCTTCGTTTTCCTCGCTACTAACAGGGTTGCCGGACAAATTGTTCTGACTTCCTCCACTACTCCTCCTTTCAAACGATCGCATTTCATTTGCGATGTTATTGACACTGGTCTTGGCCAAATTATAGACCCCGAGCCAGCTTTCACCATATGTTCGCTGGAAGAGATCTAAAAAAGTGTATAAGGCATTTGATCAATAGATTTGATAACAGTACTAATGATCTATGCAATAAACAATTTTTTGAAAAATCACAAAATAAATATTGCCAAGTTGTATATTAAAAAATTATAAGGCACCAACGAACCTTTCAGCTGTCCTTTTCGTTCCGGAGAAAAATCAGCCCTTTGAACAGCACTAGCACGTACTCCTTTGGATCTTGGTGACAACATATGGCTCTTTTTTTCCTCACTACCCCACAAAAATTTCACCGCATTCCTTGCAAGTATTTGGGGAGTTGAACCCCTGACCTGCATCAAATCGGAGCCACTATTTGGACCTTTGAGAACTAGAATTTCAGATGAAGCGCTCTCCCGTTCATTTGAGACAGGTATTGGCATGACAACTCCCAGCTTCGCTATTTGAGAGCTCTGCAAAAAATGTTCTGCTTGAAAAGATTTCAAAAATAATAATGACGATAGACTTGTATATACAACTATTAGAACAATTGCTGTAACCTATAATAGATGAACCTATAGAAAAAAAACCAGTTCCGTTGCTAAAAACTTACCATATATTTCATTTGGTTGGAAAACTGCTGCAACTGATTGTAGTTCCGGTTTTCCAGTGCCCTGACAGAGGCATTCAGTTCTTTCACGGTGTTGTTCAGCAAATTGATCGTGTCAATCTGCTTTTCACTTGCCTCAAGCTGCTTCCTTGAAATCTCACGCTGCATGTTTCTCTCAACCATTTCCTTGACCTCATCCGGTTTCATTGTTTTGCCTCGCTTCGGTTTTTTAACATTGCCAGGAGTAGAGCTAGCTCTCATGTTTGCCGATGGCAATGGACCGCCCTGAACAAAATTTTTGTTAAGAATTATGCAAAAAACCACATAATTAGAACATTTTTTTATACCTCAGCGGGGCGTATATCGCTGAAATTGAGATCAAGTTCAGCCGCTTCCTCCACATCCTGTTGCACCGAAGTATTTAACAGCCTATTCAATTCATCTGGGTCAATTTGCTCAAGCTCGTTTTGAGGCTCTCCTGATTGCCCTCGATTCTCAACAACATCGTCCACGAAAACGAGTTTTTTCTTAACTGTTCTCTCAGGCTCCTGGCTATGAACAGCTTCGTGTTTTTCAAACACAGTCAAGTCAGGATCATCTGGTATTTCTATCGAAGCGTTGAAACTTGGGTCATTCTTATTCTTCTGAATGCTTTCACAAAGCATTCTCTCAGCTTCGAGGATGTATTGCTCATGACCCATGCGTTTTACCAGCGGATTCCAGATGTAGGTTCCCGTATTTGGGTTCTTACTACGGTCTTTGAAGTCTATGAAGTCTCCTTGCTAAAGCAAAAGAAGGTTTTTTGATTTCCTAAAGGTTAATTGTTGGTGGAATATAATCTCACCTGAATGTACAGTCGTTGAGCCATCGGCATCCGAACGGCGCTGTGATTTGCACGAATGGAACCACATTTGCCATTTTCAAACAAAATAAGCCACCAGCGATTCTTCAGTTTGTTGAAAGCAATCTCATTTGCAGATTCAGCTGAGTCCCGATCTGCTTGACTTAGGCCTCTAGTTTCTCGCAAAGTTCTCCCGCAATCGTTGCCCTAAAGAATAATAAAATTAGCTGGATAGAAAGATATCGTTAGGGCAAATTTTCCAAACAGAATATTCAGGTTTCTTAGATACTTTCAAGAAAAATCAGTCGCTGATCAGTATGAAGACAGAGCAATCATAATGAAGACAGAGCAATCTTCAAAACAAATGCAAATACAGAAGTTACCTCGGTACTCTGACTGAATCCAACTTCTGCTTGCGGAGGTCGGTTCTCTTGATCAACAATCCCATCATATGACTGATCCAAAGGTTGTTCGGCCGACTCTTTCCTCGAACTGTCCGTTGGAAGCTTCTCTTCTTTCAAGCCCGACACATTTGTATTTTTCCGAAATCTGCCCAGGTTCTCTCACTTTTGAGCTGAGGACTGTCCTTTTCAATGCTTTTGAGTTCTTGGAAAGTGACATTTGCAAAAAAACCATTGAATTGATCAACAAATCTGAAAATAATGAGATCATTACAAAAACCTCTTACAAAACTGATTACAGAGAAAATTGCAACTTCTTACATAATGACGATTTTATTAACAAATAACCGTATTCTGGCCCCAGATTTTGCAGATACAGAGTTGGCATAAACCATACGGTTGGCATTGAACGAGAAACTCCCAAAAACTTCAATTTCATGATAGCACTAAAACCTAAAATCGAGAGGACCTTATTTTAAAGATAAAAATGCAAATTCTTGAAATAAGGACAACTTTTTGTCAAACAAAAGTATTCTGAGCACAAACTTTGCAAGTTCACATTTCACATAGCCCATAAAGTTGGCCCTGAACCAAAAAGACCGGGAAAAAGCAGTATTTCCTTCTACCACTAAAGCCAAATTTTAAAACTGATTATAGTGAAAATTGCACTTTCTTCAAATAATGACTTTTTTCAAATAAACGTATTCTGCCCATTTCTTTTGCAGATTCATAGTTCAAATAGCCCATACAACTAGTTCTAAACCAAAAATGCTGGAAAAAAGCAATATTTCACAATACCACAAGCCATATTTTAAAACTGATTATAGAGAAAATTGCAACTTCTTTAAATAATGACAACTTTTTTTTCCAATAAACGTATTCTGGGCATTTCTTTTGCAGATTCACAGTTGACATAGCACATACAACTAGTTGAAAACCAAAAATGCCGGAAAAATTTATTATTTTACGATACCACTAAAGCCTTACCTTAAAACTGATTAGAGAAAATTGCAACTTCTCTAAATAGTGACAACTTTTTTAAAATAAACGTATTCTGCACTTTTCTTTTGCAGATTCACAGTTCACATAGCCAACACAACTAGTTCTAAATCAACAATTCCTCAAAAATGCAAAATTTCACTATACCAGTAAAAGCTATTCTTAAAAATGATTATAGAGAAAACGCAACTTGCAACTTCTTTAAATAATGACAACTTTTTTAAAATAAGCGTATTCTGGCAATTTCTTTTGCAGATTCACAGTTCACATAGCCCATACAACTAGTTCTAAACCAAAAATGCCGGAAAACTGCAATATTTCACAATCCAATAAAACCTATTTTTGAAAACGATTACAGAGAAAATTGCAACTTCTCTAAATAATGACAACTTTTTTTCAAATAATCACATTCTGGCCAAATCTTTTGCAGATTCACAGTTCACATAGCCCATACAACTGGTTCTAAACCAAAAACGCCGGAAAACTGCAAAATTTCACTATCCAATAAAACCTATTTTTAAAAACGGATTATAGAGAAAATTGCAACTTCTTTAAATAATGACAACTTTTTCTCAAATAATCATATTCTGACCAGATGTTTAGCAGATTCACAGTTCACATAGCCCATATAACTGGTTCTAAACCAAAAATGCCGGAAAATAGCACTATATCACAATACTAAGAAAACCTATTTTAAAACTGATTATAGAGAAAATTGCAACTTCTTTAAATAATGTTAACTTTTTTTCAAATAATCATATTCTGGCCAAATCTTTTGCAGATTCACAGTTCACATAGCCCATACAACTGGTTCTAAACCAAAAACGCCGGAAAACTGCAAAATTTCACTATCCAATAAAACCTATTTTTAAAAACGGATTATAGAGAAAATTGCAACTTCTTTAAATAATGACAACTTTTTCTCAAATAATCATATTCTGACCAGATGTTTAGCAGATTCACAGTTCACATAGCCCATATAACTGGTTCCAAACCAAAAATGCCGGAAAATAGCACTATATCACAATACTAAGAAAACCTATTTTAAAACTGATTATAGAGAAAATTGCAACTTCTTTAAATAATGTTAACTTTTTTTCAAATAAACACATTTTGACCAGATCTTTTGCAGATTCACAGTCCACATAGCCCATACAACTGGTCCTAAACCAAAAATGCCGGAAAATAGCACTATATCACAATACTAAGAAAACCTATTTTAAAACTGATTATAGAGAAAATTGCAACTTCTTTAAATAATGTTAACTTTTTTTCAAATAAACACATTTTGACCAAATCTTTTGCAGATTCACAGTTCACATAGCCCATACAACTGGTTCTAAACCAAAAACGCCGGAAAACTGCAAAATTTCACTATCCAATAAAACCTATTTTTAAAAACGGATTATAGAGAAAATTGCAACTTCTTTAAATAATGACAACTTTTTCTCAAATAATCATATTCTGACCAGATGTTTAGCAGATTCACAGTTCACATAGCCCATATAACTGGTTCTAAACCAAAAATGCCGGAAAATAGCACTATATCACAATACTAAGAAAACCTATTTTAAAACTGATTATAGAGAAAATTGCAACTTCTTTAAATAATAACTTTTTTTCAAATAATCATATTCTGGCCAAATCTTTTGCAGATTCACAGTTCACATAGCCCATACAACTGTTTCTAAACCAAAAACGCCGGAAAACTGCAAAATTTCACTATCCAATAAAACCTATTTTTAAAAACGGATTATAGAGAAAATTGCAACTTCTTTAAATAATGACAACTTTTTCTCAAATAATCATATTCTGAGCAGATGTTTAGCAGATTCACAGTTCACATAGCCCATATAACTGGTTCTAAACCAAAAATGCCGGAAAATAGCACTATATCACAATACTAAGAAAACCTATTTTAAAACTGATTATAGAGAAAATTGCAACTTCTTTAAATAATGTTAACTTTTTTCAAATGAACACATTTTGACCAAATCTTTTGCAGATTCACAGTCCACATAGCCCATACAACTGGTTCTAAACCAAAAATGCCGGAAAATAGCACTATATCACAATACTAAGAAAACCTATTTTAAAACTGATTATAGAGAAAATTGCAACTTCTTTAAATAATGTTAACTTTTTTTCAAATAAACACATTTTGACCAAATCTTTTGCAGATTCACAGTCCACATAGCCCATACAACTGGTTCTAAACCAAAAATGCCGGAAAATAGCACTATATCACAATACTAAGAAAACCTATTTTAAAACTGAATATAGAGAAAATTGCAACTTCTTTAAATAATGTTAACTTTTTTTCAAATAAACACATTTTGACCAAATCTTCTGCAGATTCACAGTCCACATAGCCCATACAACTGGTTCTAAACCAAAAATGCCTGAAAACTGCAATATTTCACAGTACCAATAAAACCTATTTTAAAAACGATTATAATTATAGAGAAAATTACAACTTCTTTAAATAATGACAACTTTTTCTCAAATAATCATATTCTGACCAAATCTTTTGTAGATTCACAGTTCAAATAGCCCATACAACTCGTTGTAAACCAAAAAGCCCGGAAAACTGTAATATTTCTCAGTACCAATAACACCTATTTTAAAAACGATTATAATTATAGAGAAAATTACAACTTCTTTAAATAATGACAACTTTTTCTCAAATAATCATATTCTGACCAAATCTTTTGCAGATTCACAGTTCACATAGCCCATACAACTAGTTCTTAACCAAAAATGCTGGAAAAAAGCAATATTTCACAATACCACTAAAGCCTTATTTTAAAACGGATTATAGAGAAAATTGCAACTCCTTTAAATAATGACAACTTTTTCTCAAATAATCATATGCTGACCAGATGTTTAGCAGATTCACAGTTCACATAGCCCATATAACTGGTTCTAAACCAAAAATGCCGGAAAACTGCAATATTTCACAATCCAATAAAACCTATTTTTAAAAACGATTATAGAGAAAATGCAACTTCTTCAAATAATGACAACTTTTTTTTCAAATAAACCTATTCTGTCCATTTCTTTCGCACATTCACAGTTCACATAGCCCATACAACTAGTTCTAAACCAAAAATGCCGGAAAACTGCAATATTTCACAATCCAATAAAACCTATTTTTTAAAACGATTATAGAGAAAATGCAACTTCTTCAAATAATGATAACTTTTTTTTCAAATAAACTTATTCTGTCCATTTCTTTTGCAGATTCACAGTTCACATAGTCCATACAAATGGTTCTAAGCCAAAATAGTCCGAAAACTGCAATATTTCACAATACAATAAAACCTATTTTAAATCTGATTATAATTATAGAGGAAATTGCAACTTCTTTAAATAATGAGAACTATTTTTTAAATATTCAAATTCTGACCAAATCTTTTGCAGATTCACAGTCCACATAGCCCATACAACTGGTTCTAAACCAAAAATGCCGGAAAATAGCACTATATCACAATACTAAGAAAACCTATATTAAAACTGATTATAGAGAAAATTGCAACTTCTTTAAATAATGTTAACTTTTTTGAAATGAACACATTTTGACCAAATCTTTTGCAGATTCACAGTCCACATAGCCCATACAACTGGTTCTAAACCAAAAATGCCGGAAAATAGCACTATATCACAATACTAAGAAAACCTATTTTAAAACTGATTATAGAGAAAATTGCAACTTCTTTAAATAATGTTAACTTTTTTTCAAATAAACACATTTTGACCAAATCTTTTGCAGATTCACAGTCCACATAGCCCATACAACTGGTTCTAAACCAAAAATGCCGGAAAATAGCACTATATCACAATACTAAGAAAACCTATTTTAAAACTGAATATAGAGAAAATTGCAACTTCTTTAAATAATGTTAACTTTTTTTCAAATAAACACATTTTGACCAAATCTTCTGCAGATTCACAGTCCACATAGCCCATACAACTGGTTCTAAACCAAAAATGCCTGAAAACTGCCATATTTCACAGTACCAATAAAACCTATTTTAAAAACGATTATAATTATAGAGAAAATTACAACTTCTTTAAATAATGACAACTTTTTCTCAAATAATCATATTCTGACCAAATCTTTTGTAGATTCACAGTTCAAATAGCCCATACAACTCGTTGTAAACCAAAAAGCCCGGAAAACTGTAATATTTCTCAGTACCAATAACACCTATTTTAAAAACGATTATAATTATAGAGAAAATTACAACTTCTTTAAATAATGACAACTTTTTCTCAAATAATCATATTCTGACCAAATCTTTTGCAGATTCACAGTTCACATAGCCCATACAACTAGTTCTTAACCAAAAATGCTGGAAAAAAGCAATATTTCACAATACCACTAAAGCCTTATTTTAAAACGGATTATAGAGAAAATTGCAACTCCTTTAAATAATGACAACTTTTTCTCAAATAATCATATGCTGACCAGATGTTTAGCAGATTCACAGTTCACATAGCCCATATAACTGGTTCTAAACCAAAAATGCCGGAAAACTGCAATATTTCACAATCCAATAAAACCTATTTTTAAAAACGATTAGAGAAAATGCAACTTCTTCAAATAATGACAACTTTTTTTTCAAATAAACCTATTCTGTCCATTTCTTTCGCACATTCACAGTTCACATAGCCCATACAACTAGTTCTAAACCAAAAATGCCGGAAAACTGCAATATTTCACAATCCAATAAAACCTATTTTTTAAAACGATTATAGAGAAAATGCAACTTCTTCAAATAATGATAACTTTTTTTTCAAATAAACTTATTCTGTCCATTTCTTTTGCAGATTCACAGTTCACATAGTCCATACAAATGGTTCTAAGCCAAAATAGTCCGAAAACTGCAATATTTCACAATACAATAAAACCTATTTTAAATCTGATTATAATTATAGAGAAAATGCAACTTCTTCAAATAATGACAACTTTTTTTTCAAATAAATTTATTCTGTCCATTTCTTTTGAAGATTCACAGTTCACATAGCCCATACAACTAGTTCTTAACCAAAAATGCTGGAAAAAAGCAATATTTCACAATACCAATAAAACCCATTTTAAAACTGATTATAGAGAAAATTGCAACTTCTTTAAATAATGTTATCTTTTTTTCAAATAAACACATTTTGACCAAATCTTTTGCAGATTCACAGTCCACATAGCCCATACAACTGGTTCTAAACCAAAAATGCCGGAAAATAGCACTATATCACAATACTAAGAAAACCTATTTTAAAACTGATTATAGAGAAAATTGCAACTTCTTTAAATAATGTTAACTTTTTTTCAAATAAACACATTTTGACCAAATCTTTTGCAGATTCACAGTCCACATAGCCCATACAACTGGTTCTAAACCAAAAATGCCTGAAAACTGCAATATTTCACAGTACCAATAAAACCTATTTTAAAAACGATTATAATTATAGAGAAAATTACAACTTCTTTAAATAATGACAACTTTTTCTCAAATAATCATATTCTGACCAAATCTTTTGTAGATTCACAGTTCAAATAGCCCATACAACTCGTTGTAAACCAAAAAGCCCGGAAAACTGTAATATTTCTCAGTACCAATAACACCTATTTTAAAAACGATTATAATTATAGAGAAAATTACAACTTCTTTAAATAATGACAACTTTTTCTCAAATAATCATATTCTGACCAAATCTTTTGCAGATTCACAGTTCACATAGCCCATACAACTAGTTCTTAACCAAAAATGCTGGAAAAAAGCAATATTTCACAATACCACTAAAGCCTCATTTTAAAACGGATTATAGAGAAAATTGCAACTCCTTTAAATAATGACAACTTTTTCTCAAATAATCATATGCTGACCAGATGTTTAGCAGATTCACAGTTCACATAGCCCATATAACTGGTTCTAAACCAAAAATGCCGGAAAACTGCAATATTTCACAATCCAATAAAACCTATTTTTAAAAACGATTATAGAGAAAATGCAACTTCTTCAAATAATGACAACTTTTTTTTCAAATAAACCTATTCTGTCCATTTCTTTCGCACATTCACAGTTCACATAGCCCATACAACTAGTTCTAAACCAAAAATGCCGGAAAACTGCAATATTTCACAATCCAATAAAACCTATTTTTTAAAACGATTATAGAGAAAATGCAACTTCTTCAAATAATGATAACTTTTTTTTCAAATAAACTTATTCTGTCCATTTCTTTTGCAGATTCACAGTTCACATAGTCCATACAAATGGTTCTAAGCCAAAATAATCCGAAAACTGCAATATTTCACAATACAATAAAACCTATTTTAAATCTGATTATAATTATAGAGAAAATGCAACTTCTTCAAATAATGACAACTTTTTTTTTCAAATAAACTTATTCTGTCCATTTCTTTTGAAGATTCACAGTTCACATAGCCCATACAACTAGTTCTTAACCAAAAATGCTGGAAAAAAGCAATATTTCACAATACCAATAAACCCATTTTAAAACTGATTATAGAGAAAATTGCAACTTCTTTAAGTAATGACAACTTTTTTTCAAATAATCATATTCTGTCCAAATCTGTTGCAGATTCACAGTTCACATAGACCATACAACTAGTTCTTAACCAGAAATGCTGGAAAAAAGCAATATTTTACAATACCACTAAAACCTTATTTTAAAACTGATTATAGAGAAAATTGCAACTTCTTTAAATAATGACAACTTTTTTTCAAATAAACACATTCTGACCAAATCTTTTGCAGATTCACAGTTCACATAGCCCATACAACTAGTTCTTAACCAAAAATGCTGGAAAAAAGCAATATTTTACAATACCACTAAAGCCTTATTTTAAAACTGATTATAGAGAAAATTGCAACTTCTTTAAATAATGACAACTTTTTTTCAAATAAACACATTCTGACCAAATCTTTTGCAGATTCACAGTTCACATAGCCCATACAACTAGTTCTTAACCAAAAATGCTGGAAAAAAGCAATATTTCACAATACCACTAAAGCCTTATTTTAAAACTGATTATAGAGAAAATTGCAACTTCTTTAAATAATGACAACTTTTTTTCAAATAAACACATTCTGACCAAATCTTTTGCAGATTCACAGTTCACATAGCCCATACAACTAGTTCTTAACCAAAAATGCTGGAAAACTGCGATATTTCACAATCCAATAAAACCTATTTTTAAAAACGATTATAGAGAAAATGCAACTTCTTCAAATAATGACAACTTTTTTTTCAAATAAACCTATTCTGTCCATTTCTTTCGCAAATTCACAGTTCACATAGCCCATACAACTAGTTCTAAACCAAAAATGCCGGAAAACTGCAATATTTCACAATCCAATAAAACCTATTTTTAAAAACGATTATAGAGAAAATGCAACTTCTTCAAATAATGACAACTTTTTTTTCAAATAAACCTATTCTGTCCATTTCTTTCGCACATTCACAGTTCACATAGCCCATACAACTAGTTCTAAACCAAAAATGCCGGAAAACTGCAATATTTCACAATCCAATAAAACCTATTTTTTAAAACGATTATAGAGAAAATGCAACTTCTTCAAATAATGATAACTTTTTTTTCAAATAATCATATTCTGTCCAAATCTGTTGCAGATTCACAGTTCACATAGCCCATACAACTAGTTTTTAACCAAAAATGCTGGAAAAAAGCAATATTTCACAATACCAATAAAACCTATTTTAAAACTGATAATAGAGAAAATTGCAACTTCTTTAAGTAATGACAACTTTTTTTCAAATAATCATATTCTGTCCAAATCTTTTGCAGATTCACAGCTCACATAGACCATACAACTAGTTCTTAACCAGAAATGCCGGAAAAAAGCAATATTTTACAATACCACTAAAGCCTTATTTTAAAACTGATTATAGAGAAAATTGCAACTTCTTTAAATAATGACAACTTTTTTTCAAATAAGCACATTCTGACCAAATCTTTTGCAGATTCACAGTTCACATAGCCCATACAACTAGTTCTTAACCAAAAATGCTGGAAAAAAGCAATATTTCACAATACCACTAAAGCCTTATTTTAAAACTGATTATAGAGAAAATTGCAACTTCTTTAAATAATGACAACTTTTTTTCAAATAAACACATTCTGACCAAATCTTTTGCAGATTCACAGTTCACATAGCCCATACAACTAGTTCTTAACCAAAAATGCTGGAAAACTGCGATATTTCACAATCCAATAAAACCTATTTTTAAAAACGATTATAGAGAAAATGCAACTTCTTCAAATAATGACAACTTTTTTTTCAAATAAACCTATTCTGTCCATTTCTTTCGCACATTCACAGTTCACATAGCCCATACAACTAGTTCTAAACCAAAAATGCCGGAAAACTGCAATATTTCACAATCCAATAAAACCTATTTTTAAAAACGATTATAGAGAAAATGCAACTTCTTCAAATAATGACAACTTTTTTTTCAAATAAACCTATTCTGTCCATTTCTTTCGCACATTCACAGTTCACATAGCCCATACAACTAGTTCTAAACCAAAAATGCCGGAAAACTGCAATATTTCACAATCCAATAAAACCTATTTTTTAAAACGATTATAGAGAAAATGCAACTTCTTCAAATAATGATAACTTTTTTTCCAAATAATCATATTCTGTCCAAATCTGTTGCAGATTCACAGTTCACATAGCCCATACAACTAGTTTTTAACCAAAAATGCTGGAAAAAAGCAATATTTCACAATACCAATAAAACCTATTTTAAAACTGATAATAGAGAAAATTGCAACTTCTTTAAGTAATGACAACTTTTTTTCAAATAATCATATTCTGTCCAAATCTTTTGCAGATTCACAGCTCACATAGACCATACAACTAGTTCTTAACCAGAAATGCCGGAAAAAAGCAATATTTTACAATACCACTAAAACCTTATTTTAAAACTGATTATAGAGAAAATTGCAACTTCTTTAAATAATGACAACTTTTTTTCAAATAAACACATTCTGACCAAATCTTTTGCAGATTCACAGTTCACATAGCCCATACAACTAGTTCTTAACCAAAAATGCTGGAAAAAAGCAATATTTTACAATACCACTAAAGCCTTATTTTAAAACTGATTATAGAGAAAATTGCAACTTCTTTAAATAATGACAACTTTTTTTCAAATAAACACATTCTGACCAAATCTTTTGCAGATTCACAGTTCACATAGCCCATACAACTAGTTCTTAACCAAAAATGCTGGAAAAAAGCAATATTTCACAATACCACTAAAGCCTTATTTTAAAACTGATTATAGAGAAAATTGCAACTTCTTTAAATAATGACAACTTTTTTTCAAATAAACACATTCTGACCAAATCTTTTGCAGATTCACAGTTCACATAGCCCATACAACTAGTTCTTAACCAAAAATGCTGGAAAACTGCAATATTTCACAATCCAATAAAACCTATTTTTAAAAACGATTATAGAGAAAATGCAACTTCTTCAAATAATGACAACTTTTTTTTCAAATAAACCTATTCTGTCCATTTCTTTCGCACATTCACAGTTCACATAGCCCATACAACTAGTTCTAAACGAAAAATGCCGGAAAACTGCAATATTTCACAATCCAATAAAACCTATTTTTAAAAACGATTATAGAGAAAATGCAACTTCTTCAAATAATGACAACTTTTTTTTCAAATAAACCTATTCTGTCCATTTCTTTCGCACATTCACAGTTCACATAGCCCATACAACTAGTTCTAAACCAAAAATGCCGGAAAACTGCAATATTTCACAATCCAATAAAACCTATTTTTAAAAACGATTATAGAGAAAATGCAACTTCTTCAAATAATGACAACTTTTTTTTCAAATAAACCTATTCTGTCCATTTCTTTCGCACATTCACAGTTCACATAGCCCATACAACTAGTTCTAAACCAAAAATGCCGGAAAACTGCAATATTTCACAATCCAATAAAACCTATTTTTTAAAACGATTATAGAGAAAATGCAACTTCTTCAAATAATGATAACTTTTTTTCAAATAAACACATTCTGACCAAATCTTTTGCAGATTCACAGTTCACATAGCCCATACAACTAGTTCTTAACCAAAAATGCTGGAAAAAAGCAATATTTTACAATACCACTAAAGCCTTATTTTAAAACTGATTATAGAGAAAATTGCAACTTCTTTAAATAATGACAACTTTTTTTCAAATAAACACATTCTGACCAAATCTTTTGCAGATTCACAGTTCACATAGCCCATACAACTAGTTCTTAACCAAAAATGCTGGAAAAAAGCAATATTTCACAATACCACTAAAGCCTTATTTTAAAACTGATTATAGAGAAAATTGCAACTTCTTTAAATAATGACAACTTTTTTTCAAATAAACACATTCTGACCAAATCTTTTGCAGATTCACAGTTCACATAGCCCATACAACTAGTTCTTAACCAAAAATGCTGGAAAACTGCAATATTTCACAATCCAATAAAACCTATTTTTAAAAACGATTATAGAGAAAATGCAACTTCTTCAAATAATGACAACTTTTTTTTCAAATAAACCTATTCTGTCCATTTCTTTCGCACATTCACAGTTCACATAGCCCATACAACTAGTTCTAAACGAAAAATGCCGGAAAACTGCAATATTTCACAATCCAATAAAACCTATTTTTAAAAACGATTATAGAGAAAATGCAACTTCTTCAAATAATGACAACTTTTTTTTCAAATAAACCTATTCTGTCCATTTCTTTCGCACATTCACAGTTCACATAGCCCATACAACTAGTTCTAAACCAAAAATGCCGGAAAACTGCAATATTTCACAATCCAATAAAACCTATTTTTAAAAACGATTATAGAGAAAATGCAACTTCTTCAAATAATGACAACTTTTTTTTCAAATAAACCTATTCTGTCCATTTCTTTCGCACATTCACAGTTCACATAGCCCATACAACTAGTTCTAAACCAAAAATGCCGGAAAACTGCAATATTTCACAATCCAATAAAACCTATTTTTTAAAACGATTATAGAGAAAATGCAACTTCTTCAAATAATGATAACTTTTTTTTCAAATAAACTTATTCTGTCCATTTCTTTTGCAGATTCACAGTTCACATAGTCCATACAAATGGTTCTAAGCCAAAATAGTCCGAAAACTGCAATATTTCACAATACAATAAAACCTATTTTAAATCTGATTATAATTATAGAGAAAATGCAACTTCTTCAAATAATGACAACTTTTTTTTCAAATAAACTTATTCTGTCCATTTCTTTTGAAGATTCACAGTTCACATAGCCCATACAACTAGTTCTTAACCAAAAATGCTGGAAAAAAGCAATATTTCACAATACCAATAAACCCATTTTAAAACTGATTATAGAGAAAATTGCAACTTCTTTAAGTAATGACAACTTTTTTTTCAAATACTCATATTCTGTCCAAATCTGTTGCAGATTCACAGTTCACATAGCCCATACAACTAGTTTTTAACCAAAAATGCTGGAAAAAAGCAATATTTCACAATACCAATAAAACCTATTTTAAAACTGATAATAGAGAAAATTGCAACTTCTTTAAGTAATGACAACTTTTTTTCAAATAATCATATTCTGTCCAAATCTTTTGCAGATTCACAGTTCACATAGACCATACAACTAGTTCTTAACCAAAAATGCTGGAAAAAAGCAATATTTTACAATACCACTAAAACCTTATTTTAAAACTGATTATAGAGAAAATTGCAACTTCTTTAAATAATGACAACTTTTTTTCAAATAAACACATTCTGACCAAATCTTTTGCAGATTCAGTTCACATAGCCCATACAACTAGTTCTTAACCAAAAATGCTGGAAAAAAGCAATATTTTACAATACCACTAAAGCCTTATTTTAAAACTGATTATAGAGAAAATTGCAACTTCTTTAAATAATGACAACTTTTTTTCAAATAAGCACATTCTGACCAAATCTTTTGCAGATTCACAGTTCACATAGCCCATACAACTAGTTCTTAACCAAAAATGCTGGAAAAAAGCAATATTTCACAATACCACTAAAGCCTTATTTTAAAACTGATTATAGAGAAAATTGCAACTTCTTTAAATAATGACAACTTTTTTTCAAATAAACACATTCTGACCAAATCTTTTGCAGATTCACAGTTCACATAGCCCATACAACTAGTTCTTAACCAAAAATGCTGGAAAAAAGCAACATTTTACAATACCACTAAAGCCTTATTTTAAAACTGATTATAGAGAAAATTGCAACTTCTTTAAATAATGACAACTTTTTTTCAAATAAACACATTCTGACCAAATCTTTTGCAGATTCACAGTTCACATAGCCCATACAACTGGTTCTTAACCAAAAATGCTGGAAAAAAGCAATATTTCACAATACCACTAAAGCCTTATTTTAAAACTGATAGAGAAAACTGATAGAGAAAATTGCAACTTCTTTAAATAACGACAACTTTTTTTCAAATAAACACATTCTGACCAAATCTTTTGCAGATTCACAGTTCACATAGCCCATACAACTAGTTCTTAACCAAAAATGCTGGAAAAAAGCAATATTTTAAAATACCACTAAAACCTTATTTTAAAACTGATTATAGAGAAAATTGCAACTTCTTTAAATAATGACAACTTTTTTTCAAATAAACACATTCTGACCAAATCTTTTGCAGATTCACAGTTCACATAGCCCATACAACTAGTTCTTAACCAAAAATGCTGGAAAAAAGCAATATTTTACAATACCACTAAAGCCTTATTTTAAAACTGATTATAGAGAAAATTGCAACTTCTTTAAATAATGACAACTTTTTTTTTCAAATAAACACATTCTGACCAAATCTTTTGCAGATTCACAGTTCACATAGCCCATACAACTGGTTCTTAACCAAAAATGCTGGAAAAAAGCAATATTTCACAATACCACTAAAGCCTTATTTTAAAACTGATAGAGAAAACTGATAGAGAAAATTGCAACTTCTTTAAATAACGACAACTTTTTTTCAAATAAACACATTCTGACCAAATCTTTTGCAGATTCACAGTTCACATAGCCCATACAACTAGTTCTTAACCAAAAATGCTGGAAAAAAGCAATATTTTAAAATACCACTAAAACCTTATTTTAAAACTGATTATAGAGAAAATTGCAACTTCTTTAAATAATGACAACTTTTTTTCAAATAAACACATTCTGACCAAATCTTTTGCAGATTCACAGTTCACATAGCCCATACAACTAGTTCTTAACCAAAAATGCTGGAAAAAAGCAATATTTTACAATACCACTAAAGCCTTATTTTAAAACTGATTATAGAGAAAATTGCAACTTCTTTAAATAATGACAACTTTTTTTTTCAAATAAACACATTCTGACCAAATCTTTTGCAGATTCACAGTTCACA
This sequence comes from Convolutriloba macropyga, assembly GCF_964194025.1. Classification (NCBI taxonomy): domain Eukaryota; kingdom Metazoa; phylum Xenacoelomorpha; order Acoela; family Convolutidae; genus Convolutriloba; species Convolutriloba macropyga. The sequence goes on along the minus strand of NC_134478.1, from coordinate 39,600,483 downwards.
TAGCCCATACAACTGGTTCTTAACCAAAAATGCTGGAAAAAAGCAATATTTCACAATACCACTAAAGCCTTATTTTAAAACTGATAGAGAAAACTGATAGAGAAAATTGCAACTTCTTTAAATAACGACAACTTTTTTTCAAATAAACACATTCTGACCAAATCTTTTGCAGATTCACAGTTCACATAGCCCATACAACTAGTTCTTAACCAAAAATGCTGGAAAAAAGCAATATTTTAAAATACCACTAAAACCTTATTTTAAAACTGATTATAGAGAAAATTGCAACTTCTTTAAATAATGACAACTTTTTTTCAAATAAACACATTCTGACCAAATCTTTTGCAGATTCACAGTTCACATAGCCCATGCAACTAGTTCTTAACCAAAAATGCTGGAAACAAACAATATTTCACAATACCACTAAAGCCTTATTTTAAAACTGATAGAGAAAACTGATAGAGAAAATTGCAACTTCTTTAAATAATGACAACTTTTTTGCAAATAAACACATTCTGACCAAATCTTTTGCAGATTCACAGTTCACATAGCCCATAAAACTAGTTCTTAACCAAAACTGCTGGATAAAAGCAATATTTCACAATACCATTAAAGCCTTATTTTAAAACTGATTATAGAGAAAATTGCACCTTCTTTAAATAATGACAACTTTGTTTCAAATAAACCTATTCTGTCCATTTCTTTTGCAGAAACACAGTTCACATAGTCCATACAAATGGTTCTAAGCCAAAAAAGTCCGAAAACTGCAATATTTCACAATACAATAAAACCTATTTTAAAACTGATTATAATTATAGAGAAAATTGTAACTTCTTTAAATAATGACAACTTTTTTTTTCAAATAAACTTATTCTGTCCATTTCGTTTGCAGATTCACAGTTCACATAGTCCATACCAATGGTTCTAAGCCAAAAAAGTCCGAAAACTGCAATATTTCACAATACAATAAAACCTATTTTAAAACTGATTATAATTATAGAGAAAATTGCAACTTCTTTAAATAATGACAACTATTTTTTTCAAATAAACGTATTCTGTCCATTTCTTCTGCAGATTCAAAGTTCACATAGCCCATACAACTGGTTCTAAACCAAAAATGCGGGGAAAAAAGCAATGTTTTACAGTACCAATAAAACCTATTTTAAAACTGATTATAGAGAAAATGGCAACTTCTTTAAATAATGTTAACTTTTTTCAAATAAACACATTTTGACCACATCTTTTGCAGATTGACAGTCCACATAGCCCATACAACTGGCTTAAAATCAAAAACGCCGGAAAACTGCAATATTTCACGGTACCAATAAAACCTTTTTTTTAAAATGATTATAGACAAAATGCAACTTCTTTAAATAATGACAACTTTTTTCAAATAAACGTATTCTGGGCATTTCTTTTGCAGATTCACAGTTCACATCGTCCATACAACTAGTTCTAAACCAAAAATGCCGGAAACTAGCACTATATCACAATACTAATAAAACCTATTTTAAAACTGATTATAGAGAAAATTGCAACTTCTTTAAATAATGTTAACTTTTTTTCAAATAAACACATTTTGACCAAATCTTTTGCAGATTCACAGTCCACATAGCCCATACAACTGGCTTAAATTCAAAAACGCCGAAAAACTGCAATATTTCACGGTACCAATAAAACCTTTTTTTTTAAATGATTATAGACAAAATGCAACTTCTTTAAATAATGACAACTTTTTTTCAAATAAACGTATTATGGGCATTTCCTTTGCAGATTCACAGTTCACATAGTCCATACAACTAGTTGTAAACCAAAAATGCCGGAAAACTGCAATATTTCACAATCCAATAAAACCTATTTTTAAAAACGATTATAGAGAAAATTGCAACTTCTTTAAATAATGACAACTTTTTTTCAAATAAACTTATTCTGTCCATTTCTTTTGCAGATTCACAGTTCACATAGTCGATACAAATGGTTCTAAGCCAAAACTGCCGGAAAAAAGCAATATTTCACAATACCACAGACTTTTATAGAGAAAATTGCAACTTCTTTAAATAAATACAACTTTTTTTTCAAATATACTTATTCTGTCCATTTCTTTTGCAGATTCACAGTTCACATAGTCGATACAAATGGTTCTAAGCCAAAACTGCCGGAAAAAAGCAATATTTCACAATACCACAGACTTATTTTAAAACTGATTATAGAAAAAATTGCAACTTCTTTAAATAAAGACAACTTTTTTTTCAAATAAACGTATTCTGGCCATTTCTTATGCAGCTTCACAGTTCACACACCATGTGCGTTGGGCTTGGTCTGATCAGAAGTCACTTATAAAATACTATTTTTACATGGGTTAATAAAAGTCCATTAATGCTACCAAGAAAATGCAGGGGTCTCCCGCGCTGTAACTCGGCAGCATTACTGCATACATGCAAGTACATAAAAAGTCACGAAAACTGACCTTTTCCAGAAGATCGTAGTCGAAGATCTCAATAGAATCTGACCGATAATAAGAGGGTCTTTCACTAATACGGGGAATTTTGAAGCCCTTTAACGAATCAGCCATAACTAAATGCCTATCTGAAAAGGATATCAATTATCAGTTTATGAAGTCATGCCATTAATCCCAAAACGTCCGCACAGCAACTACATCCCCAACATGAGATGCACAAAAGCCCAGCGGGGGGGAAACCGACTAACCGGCGTCTCAACGGGACTGGGGGGTGCACCTCATGGGGCGAAACGCCCTCACCTTAGAATAATAGTAATATATAATTATAACTATAACAATACAATAAGAATAACAAAATAACGACGTCATGGACTAAAACAACCAGTTAAAAGAGCCCAGGTTTTTGTCAAGGTGTCAACGGTGTCAAAACCGCTGGTGTCAACGGTGTCAAAACCGCTGGTGTCAACCGCTTCTGGGGCTAAAATCGAGGGAAGTTTACTGGCCAATTTCTCGAAAACGGCTGAACAAAAATAAACCTCCTTAGTACAGTTTGTATAACTGCTTGAGATACGCATCAAAATAAAAGATGAGCCCAATCGGTGCACTCTTCGAGCAGTTATAGCACAAAATAGGTACCGTACCAAATCACCTTAGCAGACAGGTACACCACTTTCAGAGCTAAAATTGACCTTCTGAAATACGGAAAATGCCCTATAAAACATATATGAGGAGAATCCTCATTATCAGGGGAGTCTAAAGAACCAATTCGCGGGGCTAGATTCGCCTTTTTTGTTGGTCTCACATGTACATACCCGAAAAGTACCGGACACGAATTGGTGAAAATGGGGGTATGTGTCCTGGCCAATTTCTCAAAAACGGCTGAAAGAAACAAAACGCCATTTACAGGGATTCATGTACGGCTCAAGCTGTGTTCAAATCAACAAACAAATCAAAAATCGGTTCACTCTACGAGGAGATATTTCAACAAAGGTACCGTACCAAATGACCAATGAAGCAGAGTACTCCTGCTGCAGAGCCAAAATTGAACATCTAAACCTGCGAAACGCTATATAAAGTATACATATTCAGAATCTACGTTAGACGGGCTATTCAAAACAGTATAATTTATACCAGAAGTGACGAAATTCATAGTGACCCGACCCGGACCCAGTCCTGTCAAACGCTTCAAGAGGTAAAATCAAGGGCAAATTTACTGGCCAATTTCTCTAAAATGGCCAAACAACAATAAACCCCCTTATTACAGTTGGTAGCACTGCTTGAAATACGCATCATATCAAAAAATGAGCACAATCGGTAGATTCTTCGAGGAGTTATAGCAATTAGAAGGTACCGTACCAAATGACCAAAAAGCGAGGTGACCTGACTGCAGAGCTAAAATTGACTGTCTCAATTCCGGAAAATGCTATGGAAAATATATATGGGGATACTCCCCACTAACTGAGGATTCTAAAACACTAACATTTGTTGGGTAAATCCCGTTTTTTGTTGTACCGAAATTTGGGTCACCCAGAGTAGCCCAAAAATTCGACTTTTTTCAAATTTAATCATTAATAACTTTTTGATCAGGCCGATTTGAGAAACCAACCACACAGTGCAAGCAAGAGGGGTTCAATGTCAAAAAAATGCGACCACTCCCGTTTAATTTGGTTCAGTACTTTAGAAGATATTAACAAAATACTATTTCTATACCCCATTTTTTGGGCTAAAATCGAAGCCCAAGATCTCCGGAACCGACGTAAAACAACGTGAAACAGCGCTCCCGGCGTGTTTGTGTGTGTAATTCTGGTCCACTTCGAAGTTCTAGATCACGGCAAACCTTCATGGTGAGGTGGGAAAAAATTTCCCACCTCTCCATGAAGGCTATGATGTTTTGTGTGTTTTGACATGAAACAACATCCACAGATTTTTGATGAAATCGTGAAAAAAGAAAAATTGTTGAGTTAACCCAAATAATTGATACAATTAGCTTCAAAAACTTAAATAATGTCTAGAAAACACAAAATGCACGCCGAAAACCTTGTTCAATTGCACAAAACACCACTCAGCCATAAAATTTGAGAAAAGATTTGTTTTTCTGCATTCATCATTGAAAAACAGTACTAAAGAACATTTTCAGGACTGTAAACTATATAGAAAATATATATGCGGATAACCACCAATATCTGAGGAATCTAACGAACCTATATATGTAGGGTTACTGGGTATTTTGGGGTACCGAATTTAGATTGGGCCAACATGACCCAAAAATTTCGACATTTTGAAGATTTGAAAAAAAAACATTTTCAACCCTCTGGCTACAAAGACCATGAACAGGAAAACCAAGAACAGTTTATTGTCAACAAATTGCGACCATGTTCCTTCAATTTGCTCAAGTACTTAAAAAAATAAAAGAAAGACTGATTTAAACTCGAGAGTAGCCCGAAAAATCGACTTTTTTCAGATTTAATCATTAATAACTTTTTGATCAGGCCGATTTGAGAAACCAACTACACAGTGCAAGCAAGAGGGGTTCAATGTCAACAAAATGCGACCACCCCGTTTAATTTGGTTCAGTACTTTAGGAGATATTAACAAAATACTTTTCTATATCCCATTTTTTGGGCCATCAGCGAAGCCCAAAATCTCGGGAATCGACGTAAGACAACGTGAAACAGCGTTCCGGGCGTACTTGTGGGTGTGATTCTAGTCGACTTCGACATTCTGGGTCACGGAAAAACTTCATGGTGAGGTGGGAAAAAATTTCCCACCTCGCCATGAAGGGTATGATGTTTTGTGTGTTTTGACATGAAACAACATCCACAGAAATCTGATGAAATCGTGAAAAAAGAAAAATTGATGAGTTAACCCAATTATTTGATACAATTAGCTTCAAAAATTTAAATCATGTCTAGAAAACACAAAATGCACGCCGAAAAATTTGTTCAATTGCACAAAACACCACTCAGCCATAAAATGTGAGAAAAGATTTTCTGCATTCATCATTGAAAAACAGTTCTAAAGAACATTTTCAGGACTGTAATTTATATAGAAAATATATATGCGGATAACCACCAATATCTGAGGAATCTAACGAACCTATATATGTAGGGTTACTGGGTATTTTGGGGTACCGAATTTAGATTGGGCCAACATGACCCAAAAATTTCGAATTTTTGAAGATTTGAAAAAAAACATTTTAAACCTTCTGGCTACAAAGACCATGTACTGGAAAACGAAGAACAGTTTAGTGTCAACAAAGTGCGACCATGTTCCTTTAATTTGGTCCAGTACTTAAAAAAATAAAAGAAAAAGATTGATTTAAACTCCAATTTTTATGCTACAAGCGAAGCCCCAAATCAACAAAGCTGACGTGAAACAACGGGAAACAACGTTGTTAGTAAGTTTTTGGATGTATTTTGGGTGTCAATTTAGCTTTCTGGGTAACATCCAACCTTATTGAAGAGGTGGGGAAAAATTCCCACCTCACCATGAAGGCTAAGCTGTTTTGTACAGTTTGGCAAAAAATGACACTCTTCAAACTTTGATGAAATCGTCAAAAAGAAAAAATTGGCGACCAATTTTTAAACACGGGAATGGTTAGCTAACGGGAACGAGCTCTTTTGAGAGCGGAAACCACTAATTGCACAACAAAATCTAGGTCGAATGCGCCAAACGCTAATTTTTGTACCAAGGTTATTAAAAAACGATTTTTTTGCAGTTAACCGTTAAAAAAATTATGTACAAGAATAAATTAAGCTAACAAATGGCTAGTACAATTTATAAGAGTTGTTTATCAACAAAACAAAACTAATATTGTGTTATTGAAAACTTCTCTATTGCAACTGCAACTTCTTTAAATAATGACAAAATTGATAATTTTTTTCAAATAAATGTTTTCTGACATTTAATTTTGCAGATTCACAGTTGACAATGCCCACACAACAGGTTCTAAGCCATAAAACGCAAAAGGAAGCAATATTTCCCAATTTAAATAAAACCTAATTTTAAAAATGATCGGAATAAGGAGAAAATTGCAACTTCTTTAAATAATGACAACTTTTTTTCAAATAACGTATTCTGGCCTCTTCTTTCATAGATTCACAGTTCACATAGCCCACACAACAGGTTCTAAGCCATAAAACGCGAAAGAAAGCAATATTTCCCAATTTAATAAAACCTAATTTTAAAAATGATTGGATTAAGGAGAAATTTGCAACTTCTTTAAATAATGACAACTTTTTTTCAAATAAACGTATTCTGGCCCCTTCTTTTACAGATTCACAGTTCACATAGCCCACACAACTGGTTCTAAACCAAAACAAAAAGAGAAAACTGCAATATTTCACAGTACCAATAAAACCTATTTTAAACTGATTATACAGAAATATGCAACTTTTTTAAATAATGACAATTTTTTTTTCAAATAATCGAATTCTGGCCATTTTTTTTTGCAGATTCAAAGTTCAAATAGCCCATATAACTGGATTTAAAACCTAAAAAGCCTAAAAATTGAAAAATTTCACAAAACCAATAAAACATTTTTGTTTAAAAATTACGAGTAAAACCTATTTTTAAAAATGTTTATAGACAAAATGCATTTTTTAATTAATGACAACTTTTTTCGAATAAACTTAATCTGGGCCTTTTTTTGCAAATTCACAGCTTACATAGCGCATAAAACTGGCTTTAAACCTTAAATGCCTGAAAACTGTAATATTTCACAGTACCAATAACACCTATTTTAAAACCGATTATAGAGAAAATTGCAACTTCTTTAAATAATGTCAGCTTTTTTTCAAATAAACGTATTCTGTCCATTTCTTTTGCAGATTCACAGTTCACATAGCTCATACAACGAGTTCTAAACCGAAAATGCCGGAAAACTGCATTATTCCACAATCCAATAAAACCTATTTTGAAAACGATTATAATTATAGAGAAAATTGCAACTTCTTTAAATAATGACAAACTTTTTTTTCAAATAAACCTATTCTGTCCATTTCTTTCGCACATTCACAGTTCACATAGCCCGTACAACTGGTTTTAAATCAAAAATGCCGGAAAACTGCAACATTTCACAATACCACTAAAGCCATATTTTAAAAGTGATTATAGAGAAAATTGCAACTTCTTTAAAAAATGACAACAGTGTTGTCAAAAGTTTCTGACTTTCATTTTGATCCAGAGCTAATTCAAAAACGCATTCTGAATTTTCTTCTGATTCAGAACTAATTCAGAATTGCACTCTGAATTTTCTTCTGATTCAGAGAAATTCAGAGGACATAGATTCTGAATTTTGCTCTGATTCAGAGAAGTTTCAGAATCAATACAGAAACTATTCTGAAAACGTTCTGAATCAGTACTGAAAGTTAAATTTATTCTGAAAATGATCTGATTCAGTTCTGATGCTGACTGAATGGAAGGTACGGGTAATGTCTTGGTTTTTTACAATTAATTCAATCAAGTTGTGATGCCATCTTTTCAATTTCAGTTGCTTAATATTTAGTTGCTGATGTTGCGAATTATGGCTTTTGCAACTTTGACTCGTTTTGCTATACTTGACAAATTTTATTTCATCACCTTTAGTTTGAGTCACGATATAGTGGGCTTCTTTGTTTGTGTATTCGAGATAAGAAATCTTTTGAGGGGTTTTGGTTGTTGAAAAATATTGGCAAACTTTGTGAGGTTTTTTTTCGGGTTTGCTTTTTATATATTGTAATTGTTTGTTGTTTCTGGAATGTGAAATAGAAATAGATTCAAAGGGGAATTGTTTTAAGTGGAGTCTGCTGAAAAGGTTTTTGTTGTCTGTATGTGAAAAAAATACGTGTAACGTACTTGAAGTTTTGAAATAATTAAAAGATTCTTTGCTCTATATGGTTCAATTGTATTTCTGGATAGATTCTGAATAAAAGATCACTCCAGATAAGAAGCATTACTGTAGATGTCGGACTCATTCAAGATAGATATTTTGGAAGGGAATATTTCATTATAAATTACATGAGATTTTTGAACTATTAATTTCATTTAAGGGGTTTTAATTTTCCTTTGCTTTTTCTTTTGTATCTAGGTAGAATGTCCTTGTAAAGCAAAATATAATTGTGATTTTGAACGGACGCTTTCTGACTATTTTGAGCCAGTGACGTAAGTTAGTGTGGTAAGCTATCTACTTCGGGCCTTCTGCGGAATTCTTCCGGTGGTTTTAAGATGTGTGCGCATTTTCGTCTTTATCTTGTCAATGAGAGAGAATTCAAATTAGAGTAGTGATTTGAGTCACACTAAAGTATTAGAGTATCAAATTTTTGGTTTTTGAGAGAGAAATTGTGACGTGCGGCATTTTAACTTCTTTCACTGTTTTTGCGCATTTTTGCCAAAAAACAGTGATGTTCATATGTCTGCTTTAATCATTCTCAGACTCATTGAATCTCCTATCGCTCGTTAACTTTATTGAGAAGTCCCAATGTTTTTCTAATGGGACAGTTTTGCTTCAGTTTAATTTTCTGTTGATACCTGAAGTTTTTTTTACTTGACACTTCGTTTTGAAATATTAACTCATTTTTAATTTTACCGTTCCAATTGTTTTTTGTCGTCTGATAACTTAAACCCAATAAGGGTTTTAATATCCCATTGGATATTTAGTTATGCATTGAAGAACATATTTAATGTTTTTAGTTAATAGCTAATGGTTTTTATTTTTGGCAATGTTTTTCATCAGTTAATTGGTTTTGAGTTTCGTCCGTAGTTGATTTCGTCGCTGTTTTCGTTTTCTTGGCATTTAGTTATCTTAATGACGGCTCCCATTGAGCTTTCAATTGCTCTCAAACGAAGTTCGCAGCAATTATATTAGTCCTGCGTTTGTTTTTAATGCAATTATCCTCTTACCGATTTTTCGTCTGACGCTTTCAATTTTCGTCCTTAAAAACGGTATAAACAGCTCAAGTCCAGAGGACATTAAGTGACTGAGCAGCTCTCTTAGAGCCTCAAGCATTACTAGTCTGGAGTTTGACCCTTCGCCCTCCCTTATCCCACCACGCCTCCTCGCCCCGGCCTTTCTCCTCCACTTGACGATTTGGACACCTCTTCCAGCTCCTCACCCCTAATGCTTGCATCCATAAGCCACAGCTGGCTAATACCCAAGCCAACCGCTCGACCACGTTTGAGAGCAATTATCTCAACGTTAGTCCTTCATGTTTTTTTCGGGTAAAAATGAAACCGTTTCATTTGTTCATTTTGTTGAATTTTTAGAACTTGGCACTCGCAAATATAAAAAATTTGATTTTGAACGGATTTGTTTTGTCTTTTGTTTTGTCTGTTAGTCTCAATAGTTACAGTTACAGTTTCCATCAGTCCTCTATTGAAACAAAATTTAATCCATTTTTCAGCTAATCGTTTTTTGCTTAGATACTATTTGTATCGAACACGTTGCTGTGATTGTTAAATATTTCATTCATTTGTTGGTATTTTTGTTACTCTCTAGCTTACCCCCTGTGCACCTATCCACCCCTGCCTACATCCCACATCTACCTAACCCTCAACACCACCTACCTACCCCCACCAAACCCTACCCCTACCATTTTAAGCCCCCCCCCCCCCCCCCGGACTGAAGCGGGCTGCAATAAATCGACTAGAGCTCCCCCTAGTCGCTTGAGAGCAATTCTTCCGACGTTACTCGATTGTTTTCCATTGTTTGGATTATAGTTCAAGACGTATCCTGCTTTTTTACAATTCAAAGAAGCTGAATTGTATTAGGAGCTGTTGTTTTTACGACTCGAAGAGGAGTTTTCGTGGATCGTCTTCTATCAATAAACTTTTTTTCAAAACAGGATGTAAAAGTCGATTTCACACATGAAAACTATGTGTTTAGGTCAAACGGCTGAGCGATTTGAAGAGCTGAGAACAGTATTTTTTGATCATACCGCTTATAGATAAAAATAAGTGCTTGAAAACATTTTAAAAAAGTGGCTAAGCGAGCAATTTTTTTTGGTCTTACGCGGCTTTTTCGAGGCATTTTTTAAAAAGTTTTTACTCTGCGTTTTCTACCTCTAATGTGGTTTTGCCATGCTATCTATTAAATATACATTTGGGAGTCCTTTTTTTCACCTCAATCATAAATTAGACTTTTAGATGCTATCTGGTGTAGTCTTTTGAGTGAAATTTTTCTGTATGTTGGTTTAGGTGACCTTTGATTTGATTGATATTACTTTGAGTTCGTTTTAGGCGTAGTAATTTGGCTAAATTTAATCATTTTATGTGATTATTACTATTAATGAAGTTTTTTTGCCTAATTTTTCGGCTTTTCTGCTTTTCAGAATAGTTTTTTTTATCTTTTATTCCGAGTTGTCTCGAGAAAATTGTCACTAAATGAACAAAATTTAAGGATAGATTGGCAACGTTTTTAGAATATAAATAATCAATTCTGCAGTTTTTTGTAGTGTTCCTTTTTTGCCCATGTTTCCAGTGTTTTACAGTACGCGTGGGTGGCGCGTTTCTTAGGGTGTGTTGAAAAGAAATTGCTGACACTTTGCAATTTTTTGAGAGAATTTCAGAAGTTTACAGATTTTTATATTTTGCTCTTAATTTTCATTTCACTCGTTATTTCTGGTTTTTCGAGTTATTTCTGGTTTTCGAGTATCATTTGTAATGTTTTTGTATCATATGCAGTCTTTTATCAAACATAAACGAAGCATATTAGACAATCTAGTTTAAAAATTGGTTGTGGAGTTGCAACTTGTAATAAATTTCCAAAAATTTTTTCTACTTTTCCCTTCTAATTTGTTTCCTTCGTTTGTTTTTCAAATTAAATGGTACAGGAAGTAAATAGTTTTGTTATTTTAGTTAGTGCTTTCAACGTTGTAAGATAAGTCTTCTTTTCAGCTAGTTCTTGGGAGAAAAAGCGAGTAGTGTTGGGGCTTAAATTTTTGAATCACGTGCGGCACTTTAGTTTCTGTTTTAACGGTTTTTTCAGGTTTTTTGATCGTTTTTCTGTTGTAAATGCTTTTTTTGCTTCAGTTCGTAGTTATTACTACTATTTTTTTTGTTTTTTCAAATATTTTTCTTTGAATTGTAGTTCAGGCCTTGTACTGCTATGCTTTTTGTTACGACCATATAATATCACGCTACCTTCAGTTTTACTTTTGAATTATTCATTTAGTCTTACGAATTCTACTGAATTGCGTGCGTGACGCTGTTTTTTGATCTGAGTCACTTTTTTGTCCGTTCGCGTGAATAGTTGTTTGACCATACGTGACTAACTCAATCTCAAAATGAACTTTCTCTGTCAATCTGATTTTTGCTAACTTTGGTTGAAGGAGATAAGGCTATCTAAGTGTATATCACTGTAAATAAAGGTTATTTGAGGGCAGCTAATATATACAACGCTTCAATTTTCAATTTCTTCTTAAACGACATATCTGCAGAAGTTTATTTTTGGTCTTATTTTTCCAATGACTTAGAGGCCGAAGGTCTGCGAAGCTATCGCAGACTTTTTCTGACAATCTGCCAGCCGTGTTATATAATTTTTTAATGCGATTTTTCGCTTGACCGATTTTTCGTCAGTTCTCAGGTTGAAGACCCCTCCACCGTTGAACCCCCCCTCCACTTTTGCCCCCACTCCCCCGCGCTGTTAACCCCAACCCCACTGTTGCCTCCACCATCAGCCCTCGGTTCACCCCCCCCCCCCCCCCCCCTCCCGTTTCTAGCCACTGACGAACAACCGCTCGCTATACTATTTTGCACAATTTTTTCAAGGTTTTTTAAAATTTTTGACATTTTGATTTTTATTAGACCTAGCCAAGGATCCTCCTATAGGTTTTAATAATAGGTTACTGCAATGCTTCTAGTGGTAACGGAATGCCTCCAACATTTTCGCATTTTTTTTGACAAAACGTGCATTTTCAAATTTTTGACATTTATTTTTCCTTCTTCAGGTCTTTCCTGACCCAGGGGCCAAAAACCTCCTAAGGGGTTTGATAATAAGTTACCGACAAAATTTTATTGGCCATGGAATAGTTTTTCAACTTCTTAATGTCAAAATTTTGGCATTTTTTTTAATAAAACTTGCTTTTTTTGTCGTTTAATAGGTTTTTTCAGCCTCAAGAGCGAAGGAACCTCCAATAGGGTTTGAAAATAGGTTATTGTATAATTTCTAGATGTAATGGAATGTCTTGCAGGATTTTAACATCACGAATTTTAGCATTTTTTGACAATTTTTGCCATTTTTTTTTTAAATTTTTTGACATTTATAGTCATTTTTCAGGTTTTTTGAGCCGCAAGGATCAGAAAACCTCCGTTAGGGTTTGATAATAAGTTATTGGAATTTTTTGTTGGTCATGGATTAATTTTCAGCTTTTTGATATCAGAAGGTTTAGCGACTTTTTTAAAATAAAACTTGCAATTTTGTTCAAGTTTTAGAAATTTTTTAGGTTTCCCTAGCCTCAAGAGACACGGAACTTCCTCTAGGTTGTGATAATATGTTATATGCAATTTCTTCATGTTTTTGTATTTTTTCCGGCACCAGGGACCCTGAGACCTCCTCCAAGGTTTGATAATAAGCGGCTGCATAGTTTCTAGAGTTTATGGAATGGTGATCATATTTTTTAAGAATCCAGTTTTAGTATTTTTTGGATACAATTTAAATTTTATTTTCAAATTTTTGGAAAATGTTCCAAGTGTATGGATCTTTAATAGCCATTGAAACTTTCAGGCTTGAAACACGGAAGCTGGATAGTCTCTTGAAACAATGAAATGGTTCTTAAGATATTAGCATCTTGAATTTTAGCAAGATTTTGTTAAAATTTGCAATTTTTTCGAAATTTTTTGTCAAACATTTTTTGTCCTTTTCTGAGTTTAACGATCCTTAATGACCGACGAAACTTTTTATTTCTTGGAGATGGGTTACTTGACAGAACTTTGGAGACAAAAAATGGTTCTGAAGTTTTTTTGCTGCGAAGTTGAAAACTTTTGTTTTTAATTTCGCCTTTTTCAGTTTTTTCTATTTGGTTTATTTACTGATGAGGCTAGAGAACTAGAAATTGGAGAGCCGAATACCATCATGCAAATTATTCCTATCTCTTTCTCTCTGTCGGTTAGGGTTTCTTTCCTTCTCTTTCTCGTTCACGTTTTATCCCTCTCACTCTATCTCTCTCTCTCTATCTCTCTCTCTCTCTCTCTCTCTCTCTCTCTCTCTCTCTCTCTCTCTCTCTCTCTCTCTCTCTCTCTCTCTCTCTCTCTCTCTCTTGTGGCGTAATGTCATCATCTCTGATCCTCATTAGCAATGAGTTATAGTAGAAATATTTTTCATCGTAAATGACTTAACAGGCATTTTTAGGAAATCATTGTTAATTGCTCTCAAAAGAAAAAGCAATTTGTAGCAAATTTATTAATCCTGTTTGTCTCTTATGCAATTTTTTGCTTGGCCGAATTTTGTCTGACCCATTTGACTTTCGTCTTCAGAAACGGGATCAAGAGGTAGCGCTCGATTTGTATAAAGTGCTCTTAGAGCCGTTCAGCCCACTAGTATTCAAATATGCGATTAACAGAAACTCTTAATAACAGACTTACACTTATGGTGTGAAGGGCGGTTCTTAGAAATTGATCTCACACCTCCACCCACCCACCGCCCCCACATTAGTCCCCTCAATCCTTTTTTGCACCACTGCTTCGGTGCACCCCCGCTGCGCTCACCTTACGCGCCCTCAATTAATCTAAAGCTAGCCTCACTAAACCGTGTCTTGCTACTGACGAAGCCAACCGCTCGCCGGTCGTCTGAGAGCAATTCGCCCGACGTTAGTCGGTTATGTTTCCCTTTGATGTTTTCATTCAATAATCGAATTTCAAACTAGCAGTTGGTTTCACAAGCTGTTTTCTTTTGTCATAATTTAGGAGGTAATTTTATGTGCGGCTGTAAAAGGTTCACATCACGCTGATATATTTTGGCATTGGTACTTTTCTGACACCACGTGAGCAATTATGATCTGCTGCAGTATAAGAAGCATGACAGTAACCAACCCTTATTATTTTCATTATTTAAAATCTGCATCTTTGTTTTAATCAAATAACTTTATCAAGAGCATTTCATATACACATTGTGATTTTATGCAATCAGCTAAGAGTAATGTGTTTCAGGCCAACTTAATCACGCTCAACCGAGTGACAGTTGTGTTCGTGGAGAGTATTTGCAGGACTGAAAGCCTCTCATTATTGGGAAAAATTTTATATAAATTCAATATAGCCGATTTGTTTTTTGTCCAGTGGGAAAAATTGAAACAGATGTATCCAAACTCTATTTTTCTTGGACGAATTGTTTAATTTGTTGTAAAATGGTGTATAAATGCTTGTTTTAGAAATCTATGTTGCCATATATTTCATAGAGCTAATTTAAATTTTAAGAGTCTAATCGTTAGAGCAATAGGGTCATGACAAGACCTCAATCACAAATTTGTTCTGACAGTTTTTAATAGCTGCCGTCAGCCTCTCAGCGGCTATTATTTAGGCGCTCTCTTTTTTACAATTCAAAGAATTTGAATTGTAATGGGGCACTGTCTTTTTTACAATCCGAGAATTGGATTGTTTTGGTGCTGTCTTTTTACAATCCAAGAATTGGATTGTATCGGTGCTCTTTTTTGTAAGATGTTTTCACACCTTTTTTCATGACAGCTTTCAAAACGAGATAAACAGGTAAAGCTCAGCGGGCATCAACTTCCATCAGAGGCTCTTAGTCGCATTCAGGAGTCGGAGTCCTTCAAGTGCTTAGAGCGGTGAAGCTACTGGGAAGACCCTAATTCAAAGTTAACAGATGCGTTTTTCGAATTTTTTGTTGGTTTGTAATAGTTGATAAAGGTCTTTTGCATGACATAAGTACTTTTTGTGATCATTTCAAGAGCTATATGTTTTGGTACTCCAAACATAAAAACGCAAACTTACACCAATTTTGGCAATTTTTTAAAGAAAATTTTTGTCATTTTTTCAGTTTTTTTTCAGCCCTAGGTGTCAAGAAATCTCTATGTTTTGATAATACATTACTGGATAGTTTCTAGTGGAATTGATTTGGTTTTCAACATGTCAATATCACGAATTTTTGCTTTTGTGATAAAATTTGAAATTTTAAGTTTTCTGAAAGTTATTCATATTCCAAGTCTACCAATCTTTATGGGCGAGTGAAGCTTTGTAGGATTAGAATTGGGTTATTGGATAGTTTCTGAAGACAATGAAATGATTCTGAAATTTGCTATTTTCAATTTTTTTAAAAAAATTTTTGTCATTTGCAACATCATCTAGGGTAGAAATAGCCTACTGAATAGACAGTAGTGGGCAATTGAATGGTTTTCAGAATTTTAATATCATGATTGTTCCGTTTTTTTTTGTGATATTTTTTTCAAATTTTCTGAATATTGTTATGTTCTGAGTCTATCGATCTTTGTAGGCCAGTGAGACGTTTTTCGGCTTCGAATTGGGCTACTGGAGTTTCTGAAGACAATGGAAATGTTTTGAAGACATTAAAGAATAGAAGATATTGAAGATGTAACGAATTTTATCAACACTTTAATAAATTTGCAATTGTTCAAATTTTTAGTTTAAATCGATCTTTGAGTTTATCGATCTTTAAGTGTTATTAATAGCCGCGTCAGCAATTCCAGGCGGCTATTATTGCGTTCCTATTTTTTTTTATCGTCTAACAGATTTTTGTTTTGTCTTACCCTGACTTTCATGACTTTGATGACTTTTCATGACTTTGAGCTTTCAAAACGATCTTTCAGTTTATCGATCTTTAAGTGTTATTAATAGCCGCGTCAGCAATTCCAGACGGCTATTATTGTGCTCCTAATTTATTTTATGGTCTAACAGATTTTTGTTTCGTCTTACCCTGACTTTCATGACTTTGATGACTTTTCATGACTTTGAGCTTTCAAAACGATCTTTCAGTTTATCGATCTTTAAGTGTTATTAATAGCCGCGTCAGCAATTCCAGACGGCTATTATTGACTTTTCATTGACTTTGATGACTTTTCATGACTTTGAGCTTTCAAAACGATCTTTCAGTTTATCGATCTTTAAGTGTTATTAATAGCCGCGTCAGCAATTCCAGACGGCTATTATTGTGCTCCTAATTTTTTTTATCGTCTAACAGATTTTTGTTTCGTCTTACCCTGACTTTCATGACTTTGATGACTTTTCATGACTTTGAGCTTTCAAAACGATCTTTGAGTTTATCGATCTTTAAGTGTTAGTAATAGCCGCGTCAGCAATTCCAGACGGCTATTATTGCGCTCCTATTTTTTTAATCGTCTTACAGATTTTTGTTTCGTCTTACCCTGACTTTCTTGACTTTCATTAGAGGCCCTTAGCCGCGTTTGCTAGTCCTTCAAGCACTTAGACTGGAGAAGTTAGGGGGAACTTACATCACTTGAAAAATGACTTGTGAAATCACTTCATGAACTTTAAATTTTATGACAATTTACTAGTTAAAGATCAATTGTGTGCATCTAAGCGTTGCCAAACGTATTTTCGCTAATTCTTGAGTATTAGAGTCTTGAGTTTACGGTTTCGAATATTAGTTTTGAAAAAGCTCCCTTAGGGTTTTTTCCTTATAGAGCTTGTGTCTCCGGATCTAACCCAAAACCGGATCTAACCCAAAAGGTCTAATGGTCTATAATAAAGGACTAGTGGTCAATCTGTCTATCTTTTTTAATTGCTTCAATTCCATGGAATGCCTGAAGCGTCTATCGCGGCTATTTTCCGGCAATCTGCCGGGTGTTTTAACTTTTCTAGGTCTTGCAGTGGAGTTTTTGGACAGATCTGAGAGGCAAAAACGGTTTTGAACATATTAATATAGTGCGATATTTAGAAACTTTCAATGAATTTTGCTTTTTTCTTTTTTCAAAAGTATGTCATTGTTCTCCAGTTTTTCTACCTTTATTGGCCAATAAACTCCTTTCAAGGCTTGTGTGTGTGTTAACGGGCGCATTTTAACGGATAAATTTTAGTCTTCAGGAAAAAATCTGCAAGAGTTTTAGCAATTACTTTTTTGTGTTTAGTTTTTATTTAAATTTCAAGTTCTGAGACTGCTGGTCTTTTTAGCTGGCATTTTCAAATTGATCTGCTGGTCAGATACAGTTTTAAGCTTTTCATTCAATTCTTTGGATTGTATATCAGGACTTTTTGTGCTATGTGTTTTTGTAAGAATTTTGATTGCTCTCGAAAGAAGTTCGTAGCAATTATTGTAAACGTGTTGGTCTTCTTTATGCAAATTTTGGACTTGACCGTTTTTGCGCTTTTCTTCTAGAACATTATTTGACTTCTCAAGTGACTTTATCACGCTTTCGTTTCTTCAATAGCTTGTTGCTAAAATGAAAACCATTGCAGCATAGCAAAAAGTAGGGCCTGATATCCGAGTGGGCAGTGCTTCTGGTGAGGGTGGGGAGGTCCATGGTTCGAATCCCGGCGTGGTCAAAAATTTTTGCACTCATAAAGAAAAATATATCTAGGCTACAGCCCCTGAATTAAATTGTTTCGCTTGTCGTTCGAGGGCAATTCTTCCGACATTAGTCGATTTATGTTTTCACATCTTTCATGACATTTCATCCTTTTAAATAAGTGGGGCTTAATTTGAGAGTTCCACCTAAACTGATGAGAATGAAGAGTATATAAATTCAATTGGTCTCATATTAGCGTGAGTGATGCAATGTGCTTTTCTTTCCATTACACAAAGAGATAAGGAGTATGGCATCTAATTCAGTTGACTTGATAAAACTGATCACCACACCTAACCAGAATTTAAAACATAAATCTTCAGATTGAGTTTTCAGCTTTTAAAAAATCTGTTTTGTGATATTTGTTTAGTTTCCTGGGTCATTTCACAAGGCATTGCTGATATCAATCTGCAGTAGTGCAGTGCTTTTTGAACTTAACTTCAGAGCTGCTTTACAATATTGCGCGTCAAAATAAATTGTTTGTGACCTTTTTCTCTTAAAACAATCAAACTTGTGCCCAAAAAATTGATACCTGACGTAAACGAAAGATTATTGTTCTGAGGAAAAGAGACCAGGCTATGAAAATGATATGGTTCGCTGAATCGTCTGCTAGGAATTACGGATGAAATTTTTCTGTGAATTTGCCGAAAAACAAAATGATTTTATGCAGAAGCTGCGCATGTCATATGTTGATTTATCGGCTCATTTTTGTTAGTTATTTTCTCGCTTAATTTCTGCAGCTTTTTAAGCCAATATTATGTAGGTGTTTTGCATAAATTGGATTAGAACACATGAGGAGTGAGGTAATTTACAGTTCTTGACTCGATTGAAAAGGCATCCGTTTTTTTAACATGAAAACTGTATTACAAGAACTAAATTTTGCAATTAGACTTTGGCGTACCCGTACTACGAAAAAACAACGTTGTAGTATTTGACAATAAACCATTCAAACTGGTAACTGAGAAAAGTTTGCAGAAGAGAAGTTTAATATGGGTACACACTAATAGCGAAAATTGACGAGCAGGTAAAAATTCTTTTGGCTGTAATTCAGATTATATGCTGGACTGTTTGGAATTCGATATCGAAGAGTACTTAATCATGTTTTCCAATTCGCATAAATTTTGAAAGAAAATTTCAGAACTGAGTTTTAATTTTTGTTCAGAAAAATTTGTAACCGTCAAGAAGGCGCGCTACAACAAGATATAACAAGGAGGCTCATTAATGCGCGTTCGCACTTGATTTTCTAACCCGAGCTGATCTACATTTTGATTTAATTGTCAAGCAAATGAGCTAGCTAATCAAAAGTTGATCTTTGAGTTCAAAGAAGCCCTTGAACACCCAAACTACTAATCGAAATATATAATGCCATGCATCATTAGAGCGCTCACGAGATCTACCATTATTAAAACTACGAGAAAAAACAACAAAAGAAGCTAAAACGCAAAACCATTTTTACGGCAAAAACTCGAAATCTAAATTTAAAAGCGCCTAGTAACAACGTCAAATTACAATCAGACAAAACCCTAACAGAACAAAGTTATTTTTTCTTAATTACAAAACATGGGATTTTTCTTTAATGAGAGTAGGTAATAAATCGAGAAAAAGAAGAACTAATGTGGCGAAAAATAAAACATTTTCTAAACTAAATAACTTCAACCAGTAGTTTTTAACGAACAAAATCCAGACAAAATTACTATAACGTCATTAGGAAACCAATAGGACCTGTCTTTAGTTAGACTAAGCCGTAGAAATGGACTAAAGAAGAGACTGCCGAGTAACTAAAAAATTACAAACATTTTGCGAAAACACAAATTTTGTAGTTAATGAAAATCAGTAGATATCTGAATATTTTTTCTGCAACTGTCATTAATACTATTTCAGTTGAAAATGTACTGCAAGTTTAAATATGTTCAACAGGCCCTTATTTGAAAACCATTGGGATATGAAATTACGCGAATTTGCTAAAACAAGACAAAAAGAAAGTTTTGACCGCTCACAAAATATTCAATCCAACTCATTTTGTCCCATAAACAAAATAAAAGTTACGACATAATATCAAAAAACATGTTTAGGTTTGAATTACAAGGAAGCAGATGCCACCTCTCAATGATGAGAAAAAGTAACAAGTTGACAAAGAGAATAACAAAAACTGAAAAACTTTTCAAAAAAATTGAAAACATCATTAAGTTACTTTAAGACCTTAAGCTATTTACTGACTGCATTGAATGAAGTGATTCAATCCTCAATTAGAAATTCATGAGAACTCTCAGCCATTAGAAAAGGTTTTATGACTACATAAAGAATCAAAAAACACGAAACTTTTGAGAAAACCCGTCGTTTCAAAACCATTAAGTTCAATAGCTTTCAACCGAATTTAAAAAATGCGCAAAGTTCTGCTTCGATGGGAAGGCAATTCTACCTGTCAATCCTAAGACCAGCCTTTTATTGATACAGTTCACATTTCTCTACGAAGAATTTATCGATCAACCAAAATTGTTGGAACAGAAAAATCCAGTTGAGTATATAGTTCTACCTCACAAGTAGAGACGGAGCAAAAAACTTTCTAGGTTTTAAAAGTGCTGAGTTAAGGTACAAAAACGAAATATGGAAAATTTGGAAAGCTATCAGTCATGGAATAGAACAAACGTGCTAAAGTTTTAAAAAGAATTGTAGATCAAAACGATATGAAAATGTGAACTAGTTTCATGAATGCATTTGAATCCATTGTTCGCCCAAGGTGATGAAAGATGATAAGAAAACTTTTATATAAATTTTTATTTAAATTTTTCCTCAATAAAAATTTTAAATGAAGAAAAGTTCTTAAATATAAAAGATTGGGAGTACTTTAGCTCTGCAAAATATAGTCCTGTTGTCGAGTGTGCAATGCTTGGTCAGTTTGTCTGTTGCAATTTTTAACAGTCGTCTTCCGATACAAAACGACTACTGAACTTCTTGCTCCAGTTCAAAAATATTGCACGGCGAGTTCAAGCGAGGCATCAGTTTGGTTTCCTCAAAAAAGTCCAATTAATGGTTGAATATCTAAGAACTCTGAACAATTTGGTAATTTGCGGGAAAGCGCATAGCCAGATGCGCTCTACGCGTTCGGAACTGTCGATAAGCGATGACACGCTTAATTATGAATATCGTCGCGCTAAAATATTTTTGTTTGGCTTTGTGAAAACTTCATCAGCTTGAAGAAGTGTTGGCTGTCTGATGGAAACTAATTTCGCCAATTATTATTATAACTCGGCTTTGTCTAAACTGTTTTGCTAGCTCACTCGTTTTTTGGACTTCCTTTTTTGTTTCTACTTTTTTGTTCGAATGATTATAATTTTCAAATAAAAAATTCACACTGTTTGGTCGTGACACCAAAGAAGTTGGAAGAATTTTACCACTCTGCAGAAGGTGGTTCTAATTTTTAGTGTGCATTCGTTGTAAAAATATTTTAAACGCCTGCGCTAGTTTCAATGTAATTAAATTGGATTGCAAACTACCCGGATTGTGTTGAAAAAAGCCTTTTATACTATTTTGCTATTGTGATACCTTAAAATGTAAAGGTATGCAGTTGAGTGGTGATTGCTTGTATACAATTGTAATGCTGGATTCGAGGTGCGAATCCACTGTAAATTACGTAGCTTGAGTTTACAGCTTTCAATTTTACTGAGAAAGAATGTTACAAGTGTAACTCTATTTCTAGCGATGTGAAATACCGACTCATTTCCACCACAAAATATTCTCAATCCAAAACAGGAGAGATTGACAAGCAACTGAAATTAAGATTATTTGATAGGAGAATGAAATTGCTATTAGCAACAAAAGTGGGGAGCGTAAACATATCTGAATACTTGACTGTTTAGTCGGAGGTAAAGCTTGCCTCAGTGAATAACTTAAGAGTCAACAATCGAGCTGAATGATATTATAATAGCAATTAATTTAGTACATTTTCAGATCCTTTGATATAACTTTATCACGTATCCGCGACTTTGACGAAAATTTGAATACTGCGAGTTATCAAACTTTAAATATAAGTAATATATTTACTGGTTAGTATAGATAATAATTTACTGTTACGATTGTTCACAATAGTTTTAAGTTTGAAACAACAACATAAGATATTGGAAACGCCATGGCTTTCAAATTGATTAAACGTAAATGTAAACGAACAGTAATAGAGAGAGACTAAATTAAAGAAACTGAAAAGTTTAAATAGCAAATGTGACACGAATGAAGTTGTTTTGAAAAATGAAAAATTCACTAACTTTAACATAAGGTTTGCTTTAATTTAGGCTAACATAACATCAAAAGTATTACAAACAAGTGAAAATTTTAAGCACTGACAAATAGGTTAAAATTGCAGGGAATTGAAATTAATTGAACAAATTTAATTGAATTGTTTGGTAAGTGTTTTAAATTTGATTATTCTCAGCGTCAAACACGCTCATACTGACCTCTCGTTTGTAATCAGCATATTCATATTCCTGATCTGACGCTGTATTTGTGAGTGGTCGGATTCGTGTATCCGGAGAACGAACTACTGGATGCTAAAAGGAAGTTGCTATCAATAGCGGTTTTGAAGCTTCCTCTTGGATTACTGTCTCGATGACAGAGTTAGTAGTACAAGCTCGTTTGGGCATCGGAATTGACTCTTGATCGCTCCCGGAACAGACTGAGCTTTCGAATCCATAATATTGCGGAGCTGTACGGTTTCTTTTGCCTTTCGAAGTCGTGGGGCTGGAAGTAGACGATGCGGCTGAGGTGTTTGGGGTTGCAGACGGTTTTCGGCTGCGGCTTGTGAAGGTTTGAGGCTTAGATGGTTTCCTCGTGGTCATGGCTTTTAAGATATTGCAGTTCGCTGATGAGACTCCCGAATTATTGTCCGCCAGTCGATTACGGATCTTGATGTTGTCCCTGTACTTCTTTTTCAACTCTTTTGAGTGGAAAGCAACCTTCTCCTCCGTGGTCTTATCGTATGGGAGAGGACGTCTTTGTGTGTATTGCCGAAGCTCTGTTTTGGGTTCGTCCTTCGTACCGGTTTTTGCTATGTCACTGTTGCGTACTTTCACCTCGGGAACGCCTGGTTCTTTGATTACTGTAGTTGTTGGTGAAGTACGTACCACCGTACTCCCAGGAGCCAACGTGTCCCATAAACCTCGAAGATCGCGTTTCGATCTTTTGGACACATTATTAGCCAGTTTCAATTCCAAGGATGTTTCAATTCGTTGTGTCGGTTCGGAGAATTTCGTATGAAGTTTGAAGCGGGATACCGTTTTGCTGTTTTCGCCGTTGTATCACCGTTGAATGATTTACCAAAGAGATATTTAAACTAATAAACAGTCCACACCACTTCTAACACTTCTAGTTCGTTAACACTAGCGTTCGTCATTTGAATTAAGGA
The DNA here is from genome assembly GCF_964194025.1 of Convolutriloba macropyga. NCBI lineage: Eukaryota > Metazoa > Xenacoelomorpha > Acoela > Convolutidae > Convolutriloba > Convolutriloba macropyga. Next base: position 39,577,166 of record NC_134478.1, on the reverse strand, counting down.
ATCGAGACGCAAATGCAACTGTATGCCAACCTGTTGGTGAACGCTGTTCTAATGCAGCCCCTAATCCAGCTATAAAAGCATCGCTTTTGATTCGGGTTTCTAAGTGGGGATTATAATGTGTGTTTTCTGTAGCGTTTGCTACCTTTTCTTTTATTTGTTGAAAATGACATTCAAGTTCATTAGTCCAAATGAATTTAGTGTTCGTTATAATAAGTGGGCGGAGTGGATGACAAAGTTGCGATAAATTAGGTATGAATTTACCTAAGTTGTGCACGGATCCTAAAAATGATCGCAACTGCTTTAAATTTTTAGGTGATGTTAAGTTTAATATAGCCGATGTTTTAGTCTCAAGTTGTGCGATTCCAGACTGAGTAAATTTGTAACACAACCATTCTGTTTCTGTTTTACTGAAGTTACACTTAGGTTGATTTATTCTCAAGTTATCTTCATCTATTTTTTAAGACAGCTGTAGACTAACTTTAAGTGATCTTCTTTTGATCCTCGACTAACACGAGTCCAAATAGAGTATAATCCATTACTTTTTGGAACGCTGCCGGCATGACGGTTTACCCTTAAAATCTAGTAATGAAACGATATGTGCCTGTGTCTTCACCACTAACTATATTCAAGTTGCAATGGCGGGTGGTTTCCGGGTCTAAATTTAATTGACTGTATGCGTACTTCAAATCCAGTGTTGAAACGTATGCTGTTTCGTTTGGTGCACTTGTATTTAAATGTTGTTGTTTTGTTTCAATTAAATTGTCAATATTAGGCATTTGATATTTATTTTTATGTACTTATTTATTCAGTGTTTTGGAATTTAGTGCTAGTTTAACAGCTTTTTCCCTGTTAACGGTTATAACGTTTGAATATATGAAATGTTTATTCAGCCAACTTTTTAATTTTGTGTTTTTCATCAAACAATTTTTTAAGTTCAGCTTTTACAAAAGGTTTGAGATTTATATAAACTTGTCGTCCTTTTTGTTGTGTCAGTGTGAAATGTTTGTGAAATGTAGATTTAACTGTGTGTTTTAGTGATTTACTGATTCTAGAGATGAGACCTGGAAAGTCAAGAAATAATTGTGTCTTGATTAAACACTGACTTTCATTGATGTGTAATACTTGTTTAGATTGCGTTAATGAAAGTCCAAGTTGTGGAAACAAATCGCGGCCAATTATAGGTCTCTGACCGTCTTCGACAACCGTAACGTTGACATTTGTAGCTGCCCAATTAATGCACAGCAGTATTGATTACAGCAATAGTCTTGATTGATTCATTGGCGAATGTTTTCAGGTCGTGGAATTCCGTTGACTGTATCCAGTAGCTTTCTTTACTATTCAGCACTACGACGTTTGCTAGGCTTCTATTTATAATAGTGCAAACGCTCCCCGAATCCTTTAATGCTTTTGTTTCAGTTTTTCCGAATGAGTATGCATGTTTACCGGCTCCACTTCCCTGATACTGTCACTGTCAGAGATAACAGCTAGGCAGTTGTCGTCGAAGTCGTCATAGTCAGAGTCCTAAGTAGCTTCACATATACTATGTTTTTGCATCATTGCAGCGATTTGATTCACTTGTTCCCCCATCGTTGCAGATGTGCCAATGGTACCAGCTCCAGAAGAGGTGTCATCGACATTGTTGACACGTGGTTTTGGCTTCTTTTGAACCTTCAATTCTCGACAGACTTTTGCAAAGTGGTTTGTGATTCCACAATTTTTGCAGTTCTTTCCACGTGCTGGGCAGTTCTGGCGATGTCTTTTGACCCAGCGTACCCATAATTAGGGCAAATTACTCGTTGTTGATTTAGGTCTATTCCCGGAGTTTTGGATTCTGTTGATAGAAGTGTTTGCTTTTTGATTTCAAACAGTATATACTGCTGTTCCCGATATTTTCAACTGGTTTTGCATACTTATCTCAATTTTTATTGCCAGTTCCAACGTTTTTTTGGCCGTCATCGTTTCTTTCAGTAATTCTCTTTGTTTTTCTCCTTCTTGCATATTGGCGATAAATACGTCTCGAATTATGGATTCTTCCTGACTGCCAATGTCACAGTTCAGGGATAGTTCTCGAAAGCATCTCTAAAACTTCTCTAATGGCTCCCCTTGAAGTTGCATTCGTGTTAGGAATGTATAAATGTCAAATGTTAAATGCCTTTGTTTAGTGAAGACATTGTCCGGTCTATCCCAGAGATCCTTTGTCGAAATCTGATCAATCTGTACCGTTGGTTCTTGAGAACCAAAAATCCGTCGAGCCGCCGTGCCAAAACTGGGGAATGTAAGTGAGACAGCTTTGTTATCACAAAAATTCCACGGTCTATCGCCACACAACATTCCTGCTGCCTCGATTTTCTGGCATTTGTTAAGCCAAGCTTTTTTGAATTGTTCATTACAAATTCTACGATCTCTCTCACTTTGGGCCGTGCTGTTGTCCACATCTTCTTCATAAATTGGTTTGGGGGGAAAGTGACTTTATCCGGTGGTGCTTCTTGTAGTATATCAATCGAAAAGCCTTCTTTTGCGAGTTTTGCCAACTTCAGGATTATTCTCCATCGTTCCTATCTCAATGGTGGTTCTGGTGTTGGTCGTTCCAAAAATGGTTCTATCGCCAGAAGGGCTCGTTCTTTTGAGGCTGACTGCGTCATGTGATACCTTATACTGTAAACGTATGCAGTTGAGCGGCGAATGCTTGTCTATTTTTGTAACGTTGGATTCGAGGTGCGAATCCACTGTAATTTTCGTAGCTTGATATTACAGCTTTCAATTTTACTGAGAAAGAATGTTACAAGTGTAACTCTATTTCTAGCGATGTGAAATACCGACTCATTTCCACCACAAAATATTTCCACCACAACCCAAAACAGGAGAGATTGACAAGCAACTGAAATTAAGATTAACTGATAAGAGAATGAAATTGCTATTAGCAACAAAAGTGGGGAGCGTAAACATATCTGAATACTTGACTGTTTAGTCGGAGGTAAAACTTGCCTCAGTGAATAACTTAAGAGTCAACAATCCAGCTGAATGATATTATAATAGCAATTAATTTAGTACATTTTCAGATCCTTTGATATAACTTAATCACATATCCGCGACTTTGACAAAAATTTGAATACTGCGAGTTATCAAACTTTAAATATAAGTAACATATTTACTGGTTAGTATAGATAATAATTTACTGTTACGATTGTTCACAATAGTTTTAAGTTTGAAACAACAACATAAGATATTGGAAACGCCATGGCTTCCAAATTGATTAAATGTAAATGTAAACGAACAGTAATAGAGAGAGACTAAATTAACGAAACTGAAAAGTTTAAATAGCAAATATGACACGAATGAAGTTGTTTTGAAAAATGAAAAATTCACTAACTTTAACATAAGGTTTGCTTTAATTTAGGCTAACATAACATCAAAAGTATATCAAAAGTGTATCTCTATTTCTAGCGAATTGAAATACCGACTCAATTCCACCACAATCTTTTCACTTGTAACACTCTTGCTCAGTAAATTTGAAAGCTGTAAACTCAAGCTACGTAAATTACCGTGGATTTGCACCTCGAATCCAACATTACAAATTAGACAAGCATTCGCCACTCAGATGCATACATTTACAGTTATTTCATAAATTTACTGAGAAGAGTTTGTTGTGAAATTGAGTCAGCATTCCACATCGCTAGAATAGAGTTACACTTGCATCACTCTTGCTCAGTACATCTGAAAGCTGAAAACTCAAGCTACGGAAATTACAGTGGATTTGCACCTCGAATCCAACATTACAAAAGTAGACAAGCAGTTGCCGCTCAACTGCATAAATTTACAGTATAAGGTATCACATGACGCAGTCAGCCCCAAAAGAACGAGCCCTTCTGGCGATAGAACCATTTTTGGAACGACCAACACCAGAACCCCCATTGAGATGGGAACGATGGAGAATAATCCTGAAGTTGGCAAAACTCGCAAAAGAAGGCTTTTCGATTGATATACTACGAGAAGCACCACCGGACAAAGTTACTTTCCCCCCAAACCAATTTATGAAGAAGATGTGGAGAACAGCACGGCCCAAAGTGAGAGAGATCGTAGAATTTGTAATGAACAATTCAAAAAAGCTTGGCTTAACAAATGCCAGAAAATCGAGGCAGCAGGAATGTTGTGTGGCGATAGACCGTGGAATTTTTGTGATAACAAAGCTGTCTCACTTACATTCCCCAGTCTTGGCACGGCGGCTCGACGGATTTTTGGTTCTCAAGAACCAACGGTACAGATTGATCAGATTTCGACAAAGGATCTCTGGGATAGACCGGACAATGTCTTCACTAAACAAAGGCATTTAACATTTGACATTTATACATTCCTAACACGAATGCAACTTCAAGGGGAGCCAATAGAGAAGCTTTAGAGATGCTTTCGAGAACTATCCCTGAACTGTGACCTTGGCAGTCAGGAGGAATCCATAATTACAGACGTATTTATCGCCAATATGCAAGAAGGAGAAAAAGAAAGAGAATTAATGAAAGAAACGATGACGGCCAAAAAAACGTTGGAACTGGCAATAAACATTGAGATGGGTATGCAAAACCAGTTGAAAATATCGGGAACAGCAGTATATACTGTTTCAAATCAAAAAGCAAACGCTTCTATCAACAGAATCCAAAACTCCTGGAATAGACCTAAATCAACAACGAGTAAAACAGTCTAAAACAGGAGAGATTGACAAGCAACTGAAATTAAGATTAACTGATAAAAGAATGAAATTGATATTGGCAAAAAAAGTGGGGAGTGTGAACATATCTGAATACTTGACTGTTTAGTCGGAGGTAAAACTTACCTCAGTGAACAACTTAAATTTAACGATCGAGCTGAATGGTATTGTGATAGCAATTACTTTAGTACATTTTCAGATCCTTTGAGATGACTATATCACCGCTATTATTTGCTCTGCTACATTTTACGCGTTTAGCGATAACTTGGGGTCTTTCCCATTATAGCCCCCCCTCAAGCTTAGTGGTCAGATAACCTATAGCCCCCCAATCATGGTAATTATACCATAATGGGGGGCTATATCTTCATTGGGGGCTATAATTAGAATGACCCAGAAATTGGTACTTGACTCCCACTACAACTACCCTTTACGTTGGAATAAGTAATGCTAACACTAATAATACAATTTGATTGAAAGAATTAAGAAAAGTTTTTGCCTCAGCCAAACTTCATTGTGTTATTGTATTCGTTCTAAAAACTGAAAACTACTCATGTCCTCTTATTTGTTTTCTTTTTACTGTGAAAACTTTAATTTTCCTCTTTTACTGTAAATAGGTTAATCAAAAAGCTCTCGTAGCACAAGAAAAATCTTGCATTGTTTCTGTGTCCACTGGGCGTATCAATATGCCACATATGTGTCACTTTTTCTGCTTCGTTTTCTCTTTCTTTCACCGCAAACTTTGTTGTGTTGTCTTTGTATCTTACGGACCGAAGATTTTGATTTATAAGCCTGGATATTAAATTATCTGGACTCTGATCAAATTTTTGCGTTTGCGTTCTCGTCTTACTACGCTAATTTGGAGAATCGTTTCTGCACTTTTGTTGGACTATATACTTGCTAAAAGCACAGCTCAATTGGAAAAAGTTGATTGTTCTTGAAACTGACAAAAGTAGAGCATCATGTTGGCCATCAAACAAAATGAATCAAATGAATATGAGCGAACTCGCATTAAAGAGTTTTGCTGACGGAAGTCAGCAGTTTTTTTGCTTTACTAGTTTCTTAAACTTTTTCGAGAGGGCGGCGTTTCAGCATACATTTCCAAAGTTTTGCAACATTACCTAGTGATATTTGCTGTTTGTAAACGAATAAAAATTTGCCATATTACGCAACAGTTTTTTTGTCACATTACGTAACAGCTAGTTGTCGGAGTTAAAATAAAGGCATGATTGGTTACAGCCAGATTGCTTACTTTTGAGTCTTAACGTGAGCCCTCAAGCATATAAATTTAACTGATTAATCAAAATATCGTTGGCATAAATAATGGCTTATTTTAGGAAGTGAGACGAAATAGATGTGAACTTATTTCTTCAATCGTGGATCTTAATTTCACGCCCCAGTTTGTAAAAATGATTGTACATTTGCGCAGAAACAATCAGACGCTTCTGGTATAAATACTCAGTCATTTCTTAAAATGCAACGCACAATAAATATAAATTTAAATTCAAAAGTTAGTGCAGTTTCCATATCTTGGTTTAAAATTTATACGAATTGCGCTAAAATGTAGTTTTTAAGAACTAATAGATGGAAAAGGGCTCGCAATCTTATGCAAATGGGAAACTGGAGCTTCATTCATCATTTCACTCTAAAACAGTTTACCGAAAAATTTTCGAGATGAATTTTGTTTGAAACAATAGTAATTGGAAAAAAAATCCTAATGGATTCACTCAAAAAGTAGAAAACTTGATTTCTGGAACTTGCGACACATTTTACAGGCCGGATTCCAGAAAAACTCACTAACTAAACATCTGCAAATGAAAAAAAAAACAAATAAAGATTTTCGTACCTTTGTTCAGCACCCATGGAAGGCTGATAACTAGATAGAGTTCAGAATGTTCTTTGAGACTTCAGCAGAAAACAATACACGAAATAGAGAATGAAAAAAATTAAAAAGACTAAAAACCCCCTAAACGGAAAACTGCAAATCCCAAGAGTTTGAACAAAACATAAAAAACAACCAATATATAACCAAACGATTTTCTGTAGCAAAACAGATCCAGCAGTGCGAAATTTGACAATTTTAGAATTAAACTGAGATCGAAAGGAGAAAAAAATCAAAAAAGTAAACTTTAGGGTTGCAAAGAAAGTTGGGAAAAGTGTGATTTAAAAATATTTTCAAAACTGAGGAACAATCAGTTTTCGAATTGTTTTTTTCTCGTTTTCAAAAGAAATTGGATGTTTTCGCTGAAACTGTGATTTGATCTATGATCTGAAAATGACCTTAATAAATGCTGAAATGTGAACCTTCTCGAAAAGCACAGCCGATGAACAGAGAAGACTTAAAAACTAGTTTTTAATAAAGCGTGTTAAATTTTGTTCGGAGAAATTGCGCTCTTTTTTAAAAGACTTGCTATTTTTCTGAAACGTCATTTGATTGAAAATTAGATTCTAGATTGCTTCTAACAGTCAATGTATGAATAAATAACACAATGGCCTGACGACAAAAATTTACGAATTTATGAGAAAAACTTCAAGTCCTGTCAGTTCTGTTGAAGCAATGATTTTCTATTTACTATCGTGAACACTGGTCCCGACTATTCATCATAACGCCAGAGACGTATACCCAAATCGGCACGTGCAACTCTGGCCGATTTACATATCTCTTGTTTGTTATTCCTAAGTTAATGCCTTGAAAATTTAAAAACATAATTTAGCAAATTCGGGCAACACTGAAGAAATTGTACCACCCGTGTTCGAAAGAGGGTTCAAATTTTAACCGCGGAATTGAGATACAAGCTTTATAGACTTTTTGTGCGCTTCATAAAGATTTCTAAAAAAAATTTAGGTATCTAAATTTTGCAAAGAGCGTCACTCTAGTCCACACTGATCTAGAATCCGCAATTAATGTATCCATAATTGGCAATTGTGTCTAATTTAATGCGAGCTTTTGATAATGTGAAAGTGGTTTAAACTTTTTTTATATAGGGCATAGATATATTTAACTACCATGTTATTATTTTTTTGAATTGTTGGTTGAGAATGATACAGTAATACACCACCTGGAAAAATACATATAGGAATGACATTACTTCACACTCCGAAAACACTCATCCAAATAGAGAGAGAAAAAGCGATAAAAAAGCTAAAAGTGCAGATGCAGAAAAAGATTACTAACTCACCTAGAAATCAAAAGCCGTAGTTTAAATCTTATTTTATATTTCCATAATTTCCATGTTGCCATATTTTAAAGTTTTAGAGATATACCTGCAGAGAGACATCGAGACACAATAAAAAAAATCAGTCAAAATTTAATTTAATAGAAAAAGAGTTGTTAATGGACCACACCTATCAACAATTAATTGTCAGTAGATCACTATCTGTAGACACATGTAAACAGACAAAAAATGAATTATTTCACCTGAACAAATTCCATTTGTTAAAATAATTTGGAAACCACGCACTAATAGAAATAAGCAACAAACAATAACAAATTTTCTCATTGTGAGTTCTTACCTACAAATTCCTATTGATTCTCAGTGATTATGGACGAACAAGAGGAGTTAAGAAGTTGCCACCGAAAAAATTTTTGTTACCTAAAAACATTATTACTAATATTAGAATCAGAAAATCAAAATTTGTCAAAAGTTTTCCGAATTTTCAATTAAATTCCAACTTTGATATAATGAATTTGAATTCTAGAATAAATTAGCTTCATTCTTGTACCTTTTATCGTTTTTCAAAATGCGAAAGTAGATGTTGACTTTTTCAAGAAAACCATTCTCATTTTTGAGCAATAGTGTTTTAAATAAGTAATAGCGCGGACAAACTTTAGTATCATTTTCATTGTGTTGTGGAATCCATATTTTATAAGACAGTCGTAGAATCAATGTTTATTTCAAAGCTTTCCTTGTTCTCATTATGGGCGTCTACAGGTACCGAAAAAAAACTAGTTCCAAAAAGAGTGACTGGCGCTTCAGGTGCCGACTTCCGTTGAATGCGCAAAGTTGAAACTTTGTGAAAAATGTGAAAAATAGTTACGTTCGGCTGTAAGTGCATTTCACAAAATATTAATCATTTTTCATCCTTTTGCCGCTCGTTTTTACGATTTATTATTTTAACCTTGCTAAAATGAAGGGTTATACTGCAGTAAATCTGCCGCACAATTAGTTGTGGAACGGGCTTCCATCAAAAATATTTTGCGGTGAAAATCAGTTTTCACCTTTCAACTTCCAGTTTAAAAGTGAAAAACGCCGACCTGAGTTTCCATATAGGGCACCGACTTTTCGTCCATGAAGTTCGTGCATGTGTTTTCAACGCACAATGTGTTAACATAGGGAAAGTGAAATCTGGTAATAAAAGCGAGTAAATTTACTCAAATTTTTTGTCCCGGTAGTCGCCCGTAATGTTTAGTTTTTTGTTTTTATAGTTCAAGCTCGACAACCCATTTGTATTTTATGAACGGTGAATAGTATATGACAAAATGTTCCATTCTTCGTTGCGTACGTTTGAATGTGTCAGATGTAATCTGCTCAATATATAATAGTAAGTTAGTATTTGGGGAATTTCCTTATTTGCGCATGTCGAC
>NC_134478.1:39258052-39563052 GCF_964194025.1 Convolutriloba macropyga | reverse complement strand
GTGAACTTGATGGGAAGAGACATATTGGGGAAACTTGGATTCGCCCTCTCACAAAATAAAGGTATAAACATTAACAACATCAATTTGGACGATAGACTAGAAATAAAAATCATAAAGAAATTCCCTCACCTATGCTCCCGGTTGGGAAAATCCAAAAACCACATTGCCAAATCAACGCTAAAACAAGACATTTCACCGTACCAACACAAAGGCCGAAGGGTCCCACTCCACTTAACGGAAAAAGTAGATAAGGAAATACAACACCTACTTAACACAAACCAAATAATAAAACTAGAAAAGTGCTCCGACCAGGTCTTTATTAGCCCCGTAGTAATAACAGTGAAACATGACCAATCCATCAAACTAGCACTCGACTCAAAACTACTGAACGATGCAATCGACAAAAATAAATATCAAATGCAATCCATCGACAATCTTATGGACTCAGTCGCCAAATATATCTCAGACAACAAGAATAAACAAGGCAATTTCCTATTTTCGAAAGTCGATTTAAAATACGCATACAGCCAAATCCCACTACATCCCGAAATTAGAAAACATTGTAACTTCAATATCCTCGGGGGCAAATCAACTGGCACATATCAATTCGTAAATGGATTCTACGGTCTAAGTGATATGCCCGCCACATTCCAGAAAACATTGGACAAAACACTCAAAAACATCGACAACAAATTCAACTTTTTAGACGACATACTAATCATAACAAAAGGCTCCACCCTTGACCATGAACAAGACATATATAAGGTCTTATCCAGACTTGACAAAGAAAATCTAGCCATCAAATTAGAGAAATGCGAATTCTCCAAATCTTCAATAACATGGCTAGGCTATAAAATTACCCAATCGGGAATCTCCCCTACAGTAAAAAAGACAGACTCCATAATGAACCTGAAACCGCCTAAAACACTAAAACAACTTCGTTCCCTTATGGGCTCAATACACCAACTCATTAAATTTATTCCCAACTTAGCCAATCTACTCAACCCCATAAGACCACTCCTAAAAAAAGAAAACATAACAAACAACAAAATACGTTGGGAAGAAACACATACAACAGCTTTAGACAAAATAAAGGCAGAAATCTCAAAAATTACAGAAAAAAAACATTTCGACAAACATCGTAAAACACGTCTGAAATGTGACGCAAGCCACACGGGACTTGGAGCAGTATTAGAACAACAATACCCAGAGGGATGGTTCTCCATAGCCTACGCCAGCCGTTTCTTAAACGAAGCAGAAATGAAATATAGTACAAACGAATTAGAACTACTATCAGTAGTATGGGCAACAAACCATTTCAAATATTACTTACTAGGTTCAAAATTTGAATTAATCACAGACCACACAGCCCTACTTTCCGCACTCAAACCCAATCGGGCGAACAAATCACGACAAAGTCGACTGATACGCTGGGTAGACAAATTACTCCCGTACACATTTTCAATCCAACATATACCGGGGAAAGACATGGGCTTCACGGATTACCTAAGCAGAAACCCACACCAAACCCCCCAATAAGCCCAGAGGATGAACTCTTCGTAATAAACAGAATCAGAGAATTTACTTTCACACTGCTGAACGAAGAACGTAAACACAACATTTCAACCAATCAGATCGCTCCATTCGGATTAACACACAAATCACATGACGCAAACAACATCGCTCAGCGCAAGCAAAATACAGCGAACGCTTTTTGCCATTCCTCTTGCCATAAACAGTCACGCTCTTTCTCGCTTGTTAATTCTAAATCAAATCTCAATTCAAAACTTCATAATTCTAGAAACAAAAACATTCAAGATCCAAAAAACATCACAATTTATTCCAACACAAATTCTCCTAAGATCCCAAACGTACAGAAAACCCCTTTACCCTCCACTCTCAACAATTACCACTTACAATACTGTCCAAAAATTAACGTAGTTACTAGAAACAGACCGAATTTAAATACATTCGACAGACAAATTACAAAACGAGCCAGAAGAAAAATTATAACAACAATGTCGCACAACCTACTTGAAACCTCCCCAACTCAAAATACCCCAATCTCAGTGGCAACCCAAACGGATAACACACCCCCAACTTCAAACTTAGGACAAGGCCGGGAACCAATAGATGAAAATAAACATGCACCCCTATTCGAGTTTGAGAACGAAACGGCCCCAAATTATCGACTAAACCTCTCCCGTGTATTCGGCGAGGAATTCCTAGCCGAGGCTACCCTCAAAGATAAGAACCTACAAAACATTATTCGGTTGGTAAAGAACCACAATTGGGACCAACTAAAACAAGTCTCCAGATATTATTACAACCTAAGAAACGACTTAGCCGTAGCCAGATCGGGATGCCTGTTGTACGACGGCAAGCTAGTTATTCCACACCAACTACAAAACCTGGTCATAAACGCTGTACACAGAACCCACCCGGGCCAAGTGGGAATGATTAGATTAGCGAATCTGATCTGGTTTCCCCAGATACACAGGACAATAGCCCTCAGGGCAGAAAATTGCAAGCAATGTTTAGACCAAGGTAAGAACCTAAAACCCATAATCAGTAAATCAAAATTAGGAACACTACCTAAGTTAAGCGAACCCAACGAAGAGCTACAATTAGACTTTGCCGGGCCCATCATAGACAAAAAAAACAATAATAATGAACATTATATACTGGCCGCGGTAGACCGATTTTCACGCTACCCATCCGCACTAGTTCACACAAGTTGTGACACACAAACGGCAATAGAATTTCTAAACCAATACTGTAAGTTCCATGGAATCCCACGAAGCATCCGTTGCGACCAAGCGCAAGCATTCAAATCGAGAGCATTCGAAATTTACTGCAAAGATGAAAACATAAAACTAATATTTTCCCCTACGCACGACCACCGCGCTTCAGGAATGGTAGAACGTTTGATACAAACATTAAAGCGAAGACTAGCAACAATGAACATTGACCCCATATGGGATAATACAACCATAGCAGAAAAAATAACAGAAATAATTGAATCCATAAGGCTTATACCAAACAGAATCACTAAAATTGCCCCTTTCAAGGCACACTTTGGCAGACCGAAAAATACGGAATTATCTAACATCCTTACAAAAACCAACACAAAAAACCTATCATACAACAACATAAAATCATTTTACTTAGACAAACGACTACTCCAGAACCCAAGCCTGACGCCGGCCGCGATCTGGGATAGGGACACCAACTCGGAAATTAATCTGGACATACAGTATTGACAGGACGAGCCGAATTCCCAGGAAGCCCAATCGGAAGCATCCCAATCGTCGGACACCTCGGAATCAGACAACGCACCACTGTTGCCTCCCCAAAAGGGTACAATAATTCCGTCTAAATTTAAATTCCAAATAGGAGATAAGACCACAATTATTGACCAAACACGTCGAAACCTAGCACGAAAAACTATAAGAAGAAAAAACCCAGAACCACGAGGCATGCTAAAACCCCTCTGGTCCATAATACCAGACGGCACAATAGTCGATTACACCCCTCACACCATTACTATAGACACTCACAATCGCAAAAATACCGTGATACGTAACAATGACATAACAATATCTTCAGAAACGCGCCCCGCCCCACAAGAACCAAAACTACGCCTCATAAATTTCGTAGCTTGCAAAACAATTGGGGAATATAACCGAAACAAACGTAAAATAGAAAAATTCTGTTTAGCGGGAAAAGCACAGCGGTTGAGGACATCCCAGATGGGTGAAAACCCAAAGAATACAAGGCAATCCGCACCTCCCAACATTGTACAACCCCACAAGCGAGAGGTCAACAATGAAGAAACAAGTTCAACAACAAAGACACAACAACTTGAAACGTCCACACCCATCGACGATACACATCCACAGCACTCTATGCCAGGCCCCTCATTTAATGTATCCCCGATACTCACAAGAACAACAGGAGGAAAGAAAAAGTTCAACAAGAAATCCCCAGGGAAAGCACAAAAGGGTAAACAACCATGCATACGGAAAAAGGCAACTGTTTCAGCAGCCAGGAGAACACAAAATTGACAAAAGCTAAAATCGCAGCACTGAAGCAAAGCTACGCCTTCCAACTAAGCCAAAACCAGGTCAACTTCAGCGAACTCAGCAAAAAACCCACGAACCGCGTGTTCAAGGAACGATCCCCAGGGCACACAAAACCATTCATAATAGCCACGTCGTCATCGGCAGCAGACTTCATGCTCACCCCCAAACGGAGCACCGTGTCAACAATCGCCAAATCACCCCCTTTGCGAAACATTCGAAAGTCTAAAGCGGAACCCACAGTCAAGAAGCTAAATGTAGAAAAAGCCATAGCAAATATCTCATTATCCCCACTATCCTCAACGGAAGACTCCACACAAGATCCAAAAGACAAGAACACCACAGTGATCGACCTAATCGATACCTCCGAGGACAGTCCCCCACAAGTTGCCCTAAACATCAACCCGAACTACACCACTTTTGGACAAGACATAGTCATACTATCTTCAGACTCACAAGACTCATTCCACACCGCATCCGTCAACTCTGCGCCCACTCGAAACACACAGCACTCAGACTCCATGGACTGGACCCCCAACGTACCAAACCCCGATTGGAACATAAACACCCAGAACATCACAACCAAGGACACTAACGAGAACTCCAATCATTAACTACACATCTGGATCCTCCAAGAGGGGGGGAATGTGGTGAGACACCTACTCACACTGCAACCAAGTACTAAAAGTATTAATATGAACTCGTACAAAAGACTAACTATGTTACTATATTATTATTGTTCGTAGTTGTAAATACGTTGCACGCTTTGTTACTTCATTTACTGGTTGTACCAGTCTTCATTCGAACGCTCCAAACGGAGCGCAAGTGAGAAGCGCACTTGGTGTCAAGAGAAAACCTGAACAAGAAGAGAAAGTTAATTCTTATCGCGCTAGCCTTTTACAGCCTTAAGCCTAGCAATTCAACAATCTGCACAACGAGACTTTGTGCACACAACAATAATAATAATAATAGTAATAATAATAATAATAATAATAATAATAATAATAATAATAATAATAATAATAATAGAAATAATAATAATAATAATAATAATAATAATAATATTAATAATAATAATAATAATAATAATAATAATAATAATAATAATAATAATATTAATAATAATAACAATAATGGAAAACACAAAAATAGCAATAAAATGAATAATAATAATAAAATATAATAATAATATTAATAATAATAAAAATGAAATTAATAATAATGACAATAATAATAAAAAACAATTTTAATAATATAAGAACTCTCAATTTCTCATCACAGCAGCCAAAATCCTAGGAGAACTATGAGACGAGGCCTATCAAATCTCAACCACTGTTGAGACAACTCAAGTACTTAACTGAATTACTGATGAACATTTAATTTCAAAACGCAACGTTCAAAAGAGTAATGCAGTTGAAAGCACAAAAGACAACGTTAGGTTTTTCAAATAACAAATCAGCTTCGAACGAAAAGCAGTTGAAGTTCAACAGTCTTGGGTTGCGAGGTCAGGCACCAAAGCCGAAAGTTTGACAGGCTTTAAATAAACCTCTTAACAGATCCATTCTGCCTGAGGGCACGGGGTGATAACCTCCCCTGGTCCGGAACTTTTTGCTGTATATTGTCATTGAAGAAAACAAATTTCTTCCAAGGTGACGCTTCAGAATAACATTAGTGCTTTGAATGAGATTCGGGTTAACATCATTTCTGGGCAACATCTTTATAACTCTTACACGGGTACCGTTGTCGGTGAGAAGTTCTTTAAATGCAATTAATTTGCAAGCTAAATCAATGGGAGGGGAAGCCGTTCTCTCCCGGAAAGCTCCGAGATCGTTATTTCCAACCATTAGGATCACAAATCGATATTTCATAGCGTTTTCCAGATCGGTGTTATCCAGGTCTGAAGCTCGTCGCCCACTAACTGCATTAATAACTATAGGTAATGAGGCCAGTTTTGAGTCTTTGAGAGCCATTTGTGATAGATGTTTGAGGTTCGAGTCCCCGATGATCAATATTTCAGGATATTTTTCTTGCATCTAAGCAAAAAACTGTGAAGTACGACATTGTTAATAAAGATTGGGTAAGATTGGGCAACGAAGCTCAAACTAAAACTAGCTGCACCACTGTGCAACCTTACTTTTTCCAAGCACTTAAACTTACAAAACGCGCACCACTGAGCAAAATCACTTAGTTTGTGAACTGCAATCTACTAAAAAAGTTACGACTATAATTGGCAGCACCACTGTGCAACCTAACTTAGAAAAAGATTAGAAATTACACAATTAAATTTTCAACGAACCAATACACTAACAAACCAGACCGAAATCAACAAAAATTCTATTAACAATGATCAAAATGAAAAACTTGTTTATCAATTAATTATGTTCAAATCCTTCTCGCATGACACTAGCCAGATAAATACCTTCACTAATTTCGTAAAGCACACATTTCCATTGCAATTCGTCAACTCCAAATATTTTTAGTTCCCCTGGTAAGCCTATTCTATAATGATAAACAAGAATTTCATCGAGATCAGTAAAAAATGATTTCAACTTCTTACTCCTAAGAGACCGGACCACAGCAATGTGCTTCGAGGAAACAGTTTTTGCAAAGAATTCAATTTTAACAAATTTTTGAGAAGACAATTGAGCAAAACTATTTGATATGTTTTTTTTTGTTGTATGTGTAGGCTTCTGAGGTAAAGACTATGTTGTTAGCGTATCTACTTTGGAAGTTTGTCAGATTGTTTTTCCTTGCAAAAATAAGAGCCTCGTTGCTTAATTTTGTGTATAAATCAACATTAACGCTGCTTTTAGAATAAAATTTTGTTTCAGTAAACTGAGCGACCAAAAATTTTTCGACAATTGTTTCTGGAGTTTTGATTGAACCAGAAACTGTTCTTAGCAGTAAATGATTGGCAGATTCATATGAAAATGCTGAATAAAGCCAAAGAGGCCCAAACTTTTTCACTTGGGTTGCAAGATGACGCAGAGCATGAAAATTGAAGGACTGTGATTCCCTACCAAAAACAGAAGTGAATTGATTAAAAAACTCTTTCAATTGTTTTTCTGCATAGTAGGTTACATTATCGTCAAGGTTTTTTTCACTAAGTAACCTAACTGCTACTGACAATCGCATAAAGGATTCAACTAAACGCTTATTAGTACAGTACCCATCTAAAAGCAAAAGTGGTCCTGTATGGAGAAAAAACAACTTATAGTCACCAGCTTTCCAAAAACTTAATTCTGTAACACTTTTCGGTTTATGAAGACTATCGTAGGGCACCATAATTTTTAACAATGAACGGTCGAAAACAAGCTTAGATTTAATTTTTGATATCAGCGCAGCCGTTAACACTTTTGCAGCGCCCAAGAACACCTGATGCATCGGATCGACAGGTACATTCCAAGGAATGGGGAAAAATTTACTTAGCGGTGAATTGCCTTTAACACCAAAACGTTTTAGAGCAGCATTTTGCTCATAATCACTATTTGCCCTCTCCGTTATTTCCTCGTCTACTGAATATATCATTCGGTTAAACTGATGACTACCGTGAATGTAACAATATGGACAACCATAATAACCGTTAAATTGCTGCACCATGCAAAGAGAAGCCATCGCTGGCATATCACACACTAAAAACAAAAACTTGAAAGCGGTTAAACCTAGACCTGCGATAAAAACGGTCGAATTTAGAAAAAAACTCCAATTCAATGGCCACTTTTTTCAAAAAGAATGCCCAGTTCGGTTTGCTCTTACCCTTCCAATTGCCTAAAAGAGCATGATTTTCAAATTTTCCACGGATTTTTTCAGGCAAGTTGAAAACTTCAATCCATACAGGCCAAACAGAAAAGTTTCTAGATTTAAAAAGTGCAACGCCATCGATATTCATGTTTAGGTAATTTTCGCTCGGTTGAATGACAGTTTTTCCAAACGACCAGCTTTGTTCACTCAGCCAGGACTTTTTTATTAAAGACAAATTGTTAGTCAGGATTTTTTTAAGTTGTTGTAAAAGCTGAATTGCTATGAAAGAGGATTCACCATCATTGAAAGTTGTTGTATTAGGTAGGAGGTCTTTCTGAACCGGCGCAAATATGTTATTGGGCGATGGAAGAAAATTAGAAAAAAGTTTAAGAATATCTTGTCTTGCCAGACCGGAGAAATTGTGCTTATTTGCTACCTCATCAAATGTTCGAACAAAGTCTTTTGAAGAAAAATCAGAACCGTCATACAGCTCAACCTCTAAACTTTCAAAATCTTCATCGGATGAAAAGTCGAGAAGCTCATCATCTCCGACCAATGGTTCGAAATCAAGAAGTGCAACCGGTTCCTCAACTCGCAAAGGCGTTGAACAAGCAGGCTGCAGAGGTTATATAGATACAGCAGAACCACAGTTAGGTGAATCAAAATTGGCTACATTTGAATTAAACGAGCGGTTTGATAGATCCCGGCTTAAGTCAGCGTCACGTCTTGAATTTAGTGAACCATAAAGCTCATTGTACGAAATCTCACTAAAATCCTCGTCTGAGCCTGAGCTTTCGCTGCCTGTCTCATCTGGAACAACAATGATGTTTCCTTTGAAACGATACCTCAAGTCGACTACAACATTTTTTTTATTCAACTTTTTTCTTTTGGAATCAAAATTAGTATTTTCTTTGTTGCTTGGCAATTCCTTAGTCTTAAAATCTCGCTTACGTTTGGGTAACCTGTCTACTAGAGGATCGCCATGTTTTGCGGTGTGCTTGCATAAACAGAGCTCATTGAAATTTCCAAAAAAATTTACGTCGTACTTGACTGATATTTCATCACCTGCCTTGATATCCGAAAGTGCAAAACATCGCGCGACCGAACCATTGATATCATACCTGGAGTTCGGTTTACAAGAGGAATTAATAAATGAAATTTCCCCGAGCATCAAATAGGTTTCTTTCAGATTGGTACTCCTATACTCCTAGTGATTAAGGAAAAATCATTAACACCCGCAACGTGCTCAGCATCAGGTAGTTCACTTAAAAAGCCAGATAGTCCTTCAATAAGCATCCCACGTTTCAAATCTTTTTTAGCAAAGAGGCCTAACTGGCTGAAATCACTGGAAGGAATATAATTAACTAGATCGAACGATACAACCTGCAAACTTTTCTGGTACTGTTCATTTAGAAACGATTCCACAGCATCTGTCGCATCGTCAAACGTCAGGGTTTCTTCCTGGTCCAGATGCACTTTGTGAGCTTTAACGGTCTCAGAGTCAACATACCTCTCTAATAGTTTGCTGTCTATTTTTGCCAGCAACTTCCAATCGAGTTTTCTTGCCTGAATTTTAGCATTCATCTCTATAAAAATACAAAAGATGTTTCGAATCATGCCGTCAATCTTTCCAAAAGTTGAAAAAAACTCAAAACTGAAAAAAGTAGGCAATTATTTGTTTTCAACAAGAACAAATTTCAACACAGTTGAGACATAATGAAAGTAAATCAGATGATTTCTAAGTTTATTTCGTCATAGAAGCCCGAATGTGTCGCTCTCTTAGTCCCACTTGGTTGGCGCCAATCTTTGCCCTATTGTAGGCGTATACCGAACAACCACAGAAAATTCCAACAGCATCTAAACAATTATTATCAACGTCTCAAAAAAGACAGCAAAAAAGACCTACAATTTCGGCAAGTTAACCTCGGAAAGCTACTTCGGCCTCTTTTGGCGCTCGCTTTCGTACGCTTCGGTGTTTCTTGCGGGGCGAAAAACAATAGGTCTCTCGGTCTTCTTCAGTGGGCAAAATTCTCTTCACAAGGAAAGCCCCATAAGCCCGATAATTTCCACGTGCCCCGTGAAAATCCAAGAGGTCGGAGCCTTTATAGAAGTACACACGTCGTCCGGAAGACTTTAGAGCATTGCACCTTTTCCTGTTCTACAGAAAGAAATAAAATAGCATTGGAAAAAAAGTTTTTATTGAGCCCCTGTTTTAAATAACCACCTGATTTTTGATATCAGCGAGCAGTGACACCAGAAAATTATAAATTTCCACCTCTGTTATACAAGATTCCTCTAGAAGCTGCTCTAATTTTAAAAGCTTCTGGAGGATTTGCTGCAGATTATGGGTTGAAAGAGCACATCCAATATTCAGGTTTTTGATCTCCTCCAGGCTTTCAGAATCCATCAAAACATCTTAAAAAAGTTCAATAGGGGAATGATACGTATAAAAAAGCGATCAGCTTCAAAAATAGGCGAAGCTTTATTCGAACGTTAATTTTTGCCAATAAAACTACTGTCATCTTCCACCACTGTGGAAGAAGCTCAATGCCTAGTTTTTCCTCTAACCTCCACCACTGCAGAGGCATCTCAAAAACTTTCCTTCTTAGCATCACCACTGTGAGGCCACTCTCATCCTTAACTCAAGTATCACAAAAAAGCACGCTTAAAGATTAACTGAATAATGATCAAACGAAACATTAATTAAGGTCGGTCAAAATTTCGACCAAAATTAGCGACAGAGGATCTTTTAGGAACCTGCATTGGAATAAACAATCAATCTTGTTCATCGTCTTTGAAACCTTTATTCTTATATCCATTACCCATAACGTTTACTAAGCGAACAACTCGCCGATAGACGTTTCTCGTGTACTCATCTCCAAGCACAGCTTTAATTGCTTGTTTGAATTTTTCCTCCCTGTCTGGGTCAGCTCTCGTTCTTCCTGTTTCCGAGGTACGAAGTTCTTTTTTAGGGTCAATAACTAGTTTTGCTAGCTCTTCTTTGCTCCAAAGACGTCTGGCTATTCTTTTACCTTTCTCTTCGGGTGTCTCCCCACCCAAATTGGTAAGACACATGTCGTTATAGAAAACCTGGCCGCTGGCTTCGGTTACATCGCTAGCAGCGTCTCGCTCCTTAGAGGCATCTTTTATGCCCTCGATCTCCCTGGCAGCTTTTTTCGAAAGAATGAGCACGTCTTTCTGGAGGGAATTCGACTTATCTAAACGTTG
This sequence comes from Convolutriloba macropyga, assembly GCF_964194025.1. NCBI lineage: Eukaryota > Metazoa > Xenacoelomorpha > Acoela > Convolutidae > Convolutriloba > Convolutriloba macropyga. Next base: position 39,552,001 of record NC_134478.1, on the reverse strand, counting down.
CTCTAATCGAGCAATAACGTGAAGTACTTTCTCACAGACAAGGTCCTTCATAGCCGCTCTTTCGCCCACTGAATGACCACAAGACGAGCACTTGCTAGCCTCCTTACTAGTCCCCGCTACCAATTTGCCAACTTGCATCTCTACCTGACTACTTGTAACTGCTTGACTTTCTGTTTTTGCTTTTTTCCTGCTAGCAGGAATTTCTGGTGACCCGATATCCGACTCTTCTTCTTCTTCAGATTCGTCTGAAAACCTGGAGTCAGATTGAGTACATCTTTTCCGACTGTTAGACGATGAACTAGATCTTGCTCTGATAGACCTCATCACCTGAGTTATATCTAAATCGTCAACATTACCAGTTGTCGAAGACAAATAACTACCCAGCTGCATCATCTCATCATTAGATCCCATTGACTGAAATTTTCCGAGAGCAATTTTAGGAAAGTTGACAGGGTCTCTCCTTTGAAGACTCACTTTGTGAGAATTCAGCATAGTTTCTGGCCATGATTTTTCACCTGAGCCAAACACCATATAGCTGTTGTCACATTCGAAGTAAAATAAGAAAAAAACGTTCTCTAGAGAAATATCATTCTGCTTGCCTTCTTTCTCGACCGCACGTTGAGATGATCGAATTGGGACTGGGATTGTTAGAACCTGACAACAGTTTAAAAACCACTTTTCATGAAATTGTTCAAGCAGGTTTCTAGAGCCCGACAGGTCCTTACTACATTGAAAGTCACTTTTTATGAAACTGCACAAGCATATTTTTTGAGCCCGAAATTTGACTTATTGAGCATTTTTTTTCGTAGGCCACCTAGATCAAAAATTACCTCCCTGTTAGAACCTACTAGGATTATGACACTCCTACATAGACCTTAAAATCATTTGATCAAGTCCCTCACAACATTGAAAGTCACTTTTCATGAAATTGCACAAGCATATTTTTTGAGCCCGAAATTTGACAACGTATAGAGTACTTTTTTCGTATACCACCTAGGTCAGAAATTCTTTGCCCCTCAGACTGTACTCGTACAGTGACACTCCGCCTTAGACCCTCAATTCATTTGAATAAGTCCTTGATTAGGTTCAAAAGCGATTTATGTTGAAACACCATATAGCTAGTTTTTGAGCGCGAAATTTGACAACGTATAGAGTATTTTTTTCGTATACCACCTAGGTCAAAAATTCTTTGCCCCTCAGGCTGTACTTGGAGAGTGACACTCCCTCTTAGACCCTCAATTCATTTGAATAAGTCCTTGACTAGGTTCAAAAGCGATTTATGTTGAAACACCATATAGCTAGTTTTTGAGCGCGAAATTTGACAACGTATAGAGTACTTTTTTCGTATACAACCTAGGTCAAAAATTCTTTAACCCTCAGACTGTACTCGGACAGTGACACTCCTCCTTATACCCTCAATTCATTTGAATAAGTCCTTGACTAGGTTCAAAAGCGATTTATGTTGAAACACCATATAGCTAGTTTTTGAGCGCGAAATTTGACAACGTATAGAGTACTTTTTTCGTATACCACCTAGGTCTAAAATTCTTTGCCCCTCAGACTGTACTCGGACAGTGACACTCCTCCTTAGACCCTCAATTCATTTGAATGAGTCCTTGACTAGGTTCAAAAGCGATTTATGTTGAAACACCATATAGCTAGTTTTTGAGCGCGAACGTGTAGTACTTTTTTCGTATACCACCTAGGTCAAAAATTCTTTACCCCTCAGACTGTACTCGGACAGTGACACTCCTCCTTAGACCCTCAATTCATTTGAATAAGTCCTTGACTAGGTTCAAAAGCGATTTATGTTGAAACACCAAGTAGGTAGTTTTTGAGCGCGAAATTTGACAACGTATAGAGTTCTTTTTTCGTATACCACCTAGGTCAAAAATTCTTTGCCCCTCAGACTGTACTCGGACAGTGACACTCCTCCTTAGACCCTCAATTCATTTGAATAAGTCCTTGACTAGGTTCAAAAGCGATTTATGTTGAAACACCATATAGCTAGTTTTTGAGCGCGAAATTTGACAACGTATAGAGTACTTTTTTCGTATACCACCTAGGTCAGAAATTCTTTGCCCCTCAGACTGTACTCGTACAGTGACACTCCTCCTTAGACCCTCAATTCATTTGAATAAGTCCTTGATTAGGTTCAAAAGCGATTTATGTTGAAACACCATATAGCTAGTTTTTGAGCGCGAAATTTGACAACGTATAGAGTATTTTTTTCGTATACCACCTAGGTCAAAAATTCTTTGCCCCTCAGGCTGTACTTGGAGAGTGACACTCCCTCTTAGACCCTCAATTCATTTGAATAAGTCCTTGACTAGGTTCAAAAGCGATTTATGTTGAAACACCATATAGCTAGTTTTTGAGCGCGAAATTTGACAACGTATAGAGTACTTTTTTCGTATACAACCTAGGTCAAAAATTCTTTAACCCTCAGACTGTACTCGGACAGTGACACTCCTCCTTAGACCCTCAATTCATTTGAATAAGTCCTTGACTAGGTTCAAAAGCGATTTATGTTGAAACACCATATAGCTATTTTGAGCGCGAAATTTGACAACGTATAGAGTACTTTTTTCGTATACCACCTAGGTCAAAAATTCTTTGCCCCTCAGACTGTACTCGGACAGTGACAGTCCTCCTTAGACCCTCAATTCATTTGAATAAGTCCTTGACTAGGTTCAAAAGCGATTTATGTTGAAACACCATATAGCTAGTTTTTGAGCGCGAAATTTGACAACGTATAGAGTACTTTTTTCGTATACCACCTAGGTCTAAAATTCTTTGCCCCTCAGACTGTACTCGGACAGTGACACTCCTCCTTAGACCCTCAATTCATTTGAATGAGTCCTTGACTAGGTTCAAAAGCGATTTATGTTGAAACACCATATAGCTAGTTTTTGAGCGCGAACGTGTAGTACTTTTTTCGTATACCACCTAGGTCAAAAATTCTTTACCCCTCAGACTGTACTCGGACAGTGACACTCCTCCTTAGACCCTCAATTCATTTGAATAAGTCCTTGACTAGGTTCAAAAGCGATTTATGTTGAAACACCAAGTAGGTAGTTTTTGAGCGCGAAATTTGACAACGTATAGAGTTCTTTTTTCGTATACCACTTAGGTCAAAAATTCTTTGCCCCTCAGACTGTACTCAGACAGTGACACTCCTCCTTAGACCCCCAATTCATTTGAATAAGTCCTTGACTAGGTTCAAAAGCGATTTATGTTGAAACAACATATAGCTAGTTTTTGAGCGCGAAATTTGACAACGTATAGAGTACTTTTTTCGTATACCACCTAGGTCAAAAATTCTTTGCCCCTCAGACTGTACTCGGACAGTGACACTCCTCCTTAGACCCTCAATTCATTTGAATGAGTCCTTGACTAGGTTCAAAAGCGATTTATGTTGAAACACCATATAGCTAGTTTTTGAGCGCGAAATTTGACAACGTATAGAGTACTTTTTTCGTATACCACCTAGGCCAAAAACTCATTGCCCCTCAGACTGTACTCGGACAGTGACACTCCTCCTTAAACCCTCAATTCATTTGAAGAAGTCCTTGACTAGGTTCAAAAGCGATTTATGTTGAAACACCATGTAGCTAGTTCTTGAGCGCGAAATTTGACAACGTATAGAGTACTTTTTTCGTATACCACCTAGGTCAAAAATTCTTTGCCCCTCAGACTGTACTCAAACAGTGACACTCCTCCTTAGACCCTCAATTCCTTTGAATAAGTCCTTGACTAGGTTCAAAAGCGATTTATGTTGAAACACCATATAGCTAGTTTTTGAGCGCGAAATTTGACAACGTGTAGAGTACTTTTTTTGTATACCACCTAGGTCAAAAATTCTTTAACCCTCAGACTGTACTCGGACAGTTACACTCCTCCATGGACCCTCAATTCATTTGAATAAATCCTTGACTAGGTTCAAAAGCGATTTATGTTGAAACACCATATAGCTGGTTTTTGAGCGCGAAATTTGACAACGTATAGAGTACTTTTTTCGTATACCACCTAGGTCAAAAATTCTTTGCCCCTCAGACTGTACTCGGACAGTGACACTCCTCCTTAGACCCTCAATTCATTTGAATGAGTCCTTGACTAGGTTCAAAAGCGATTTATGTTGAAACACCATATAGCTAGTTTTTGAGCGCGAAATTTGACAACGTATAGAGTACTTTTTTCGTATACCACCTAGGTCAAAAATTCTTTGCCCCTCAGACTGTACTCGGACAGTGACACTCCTCCTTAGACCCTCAATTCATTTGAATGAGTCCTTGACTAGGTTCAAAAGCGATTTATGTTGAAACACCATATAGCTAGTTTTTGAGCGCGAAATTTGACAACGTATAGAGTACTTTTTTCGTATACCACCTAGGCCAAAAACTCATTGCCCCTCAGACTGTACTCGGACAGTGACACTCCTCCTTAAACCCTCAATTCATTTGAAGAAGTCCTTGACTAGGTTCAAAAGCGATTTATGTTGAAACACCATGTAGCTAGTTCTTGAGCGCGAAATTTGACAACGTATAGAGTACTTTTTTCGTATACCACCTAGGTCAAAAATTCTTTGCCCCTCAGACTGTACTCAAACAGTGACACTCCTCCTTAGACCCTCAATTCCTTTGAATAAGTCCTTGACTAGGTTCAAAAGCGATTTATGTTGAAACACCATATAGCTAGTTTTTGAGCGCGAAATTTGACAACGTGTAGAGTACTTTTTTTGTATACCACCTAGGTCAAAAATTCTTTAACCCTCAGACTGTACTCGGACAGTTACACTCCTCCATGGACCCTCAATTCATTTGAATAAATCCTTGACTAGGTTCAAAAGCGATTTATGTTGAAACACCATATAGCTGGTTTTTGAGCGCGAAATTTGACAACGTATAGAGTACTTTTTTCGTATATCACCTAGGTCAAAATATCTTTACCCCTCAGACTGTACTCGGACAGTGACAGTCCTCCTTAGACCCTCAATTCATTTGAATTAGTCCTTGACTAGGTTCAAAAGCGATTTATGTTGAAACACCATATAGCTAGTTTTTGAGCGCGAAATTTGACAACGTATAGACTACTTTTTTCGTATACCACCTAGGCCAAAAACTCTTTGCCCCTCAGACTGTACTCGGACTGTGACACTCCTCCTTAGACCCTCAATTCATTTGAATAAGTCCTTGACTAGATTCAAAAGCGATTTATGTTGAAACACCATATAGCTAGTTTTTGAGCGCGAAATTTGACAACGTATAGACTACTTTTTTCGTATACCACCTAGGCCAAAAATTCTTTGCCCCTCAGGCTGTACTTGGAGAGTGACACTCCCTCTTAGACCCTCAATTCATTTGAATAAGTCCTTGACTAGGTTCAAAAGCGATTTATGTTGAAACACCATATAGCTAGTTTTTGAGCGCGAAATTTGACAACGTATAGAGTACTTTTTTCGTATACAACCTAGGTCAAAAATTCTTTAACCCTCAGACTGTACTCGGACAGTGACACTCCTCCTTAGACCCTCAATTCATTTGAATAAGTCCTTGACTAGGTTCAAAAGCGATTTATGTTGAAACACCATATAGCTAGTTTTTGAGCGCGAAATTTGACAACGTATAGAGTACTTTTTTCGTATACCACCTAGGTCTAAAATTCTTTGCTCCTCAGACTGTACTCGGACAGTGACACTCCTCCTTAGACCCTCAATTCATTTGAATGAGTCCTTGACTAGGTTCAAAAGCGATTTATGTTGAAACACCATATAGCTAGTTTTTGAGCGCGAACGTGTAGTACTTTTTTCGTATACCACCTAGGTCAAAAATTCTTTACCCCTCAGACTGTACTCGGACAGTGACACTCCTCCTTAGACCCTCAATTCATTTGAATAAGTCCTTGACTAGGTTCAAAAGCGATTTATGTTGAAACACCAAGTAGGTAGTTTTTGAGCGCGAAATTTGACAACGTATAGAGTTCTTTTTTCGTATACCACTTAGGTCAAAAATTCTTTGCCCCTCAGACTGTACTCAGACAGTGACACTCCTCCTTAGACCCCCAATTCATTTGAATAAGTCCTTGACTAGGTTCAAAAGCGATTTATGTTGAAACAACATATAGCTAGTTTTTGAGCGCGAAATTTGACAACGTATAGAGTACTTTTTTCGTATACCACCTAGGTCAAAAATTCTTTGCCCCTCAGACTGTACTCGGACAGTGACACTCCTCCTTAGACCCTCAATTCATTTGAATGAGTCCTTGACTAGGTTCAAAAGCGATTTATGTTGAAACACCATATAGCTAGTTTTTGAGCGCGAAATTTGACAACGTATAGAGTACTTTTTTCGTATACCACCTAGGCCAAAAACTCATTGCCCCTCAGACTGTACTCGGACAGTGACACTCCTCCTTAAACCCTCAATTCATTTGAAGAAGTCCTTGACTAGGTTCAAAAGCGATTTATGTTGAAACACCATGTAGCTAGTTCTTGAGCGCGAAATTTGACAACGTATAGAGTACTTTTTTCGTATACCACCTAGGTCAAAAATTCTTTGCCCCTCAGACTGTACTCAAACAGTGACACTCCTCCTTAGACCCTCAATTCCTTTGAATAAGTCCTTGACTAGGTTCAAAAGCGATTTATGTTGAAACACCATATAGCTAGTTTTTGAGCGCGAAATTTGACAACGTGTAGAGTACTTTTTTTGTATACCACCTAGGTCAAAAATTCTTTAACCCTCAGACTGTACTCGGACAGTTACACTCCTCCATGGACCCTCAATTCATTTGAATAAATCATTGACTAGGTTCAAAAGCGATTTATGTTGAAACACCATATAGCTAGTTTTTGAGCGCGAAATTTGACAACGTATAGAGTACTTTTTTCGTATATCACCTAGGTCAAAATATCTTTACCCCTCAGACTGTACTCGGACAGTGACAGTCCTCCTTAGACCCTCAATTCATTTGAATAAGTCCTTGACTAGGTTCAAAAGCGATTTATGTTGAAACACCATATAGCTAGTTTTTGAGCGCGAAATTTGACAACGTATAGACTACTTTTTTCGTATACCACCTAGGCCAAAAACTCTTTGCCCCTCAGACTGTACTCGGACTGTGACACTCCTCCTTAGACCCTCAATTCATTTGAATAAGTCCTTGACTAGATTCAAAAGCGATTTATGTTGAAACACCATATAGCTAGTTTTTGAGCGCGAAATTTGACAACGTATAGACTACTTTTTTCGTATACCACCTAGGCCAAAAACTCTTTGCCCCTCAGACTGTACTCGGACTGTGACACTCCTCCTTAGACCCTCAATTCATTTGAATAAGTCCTTGACTAGATTCAAAAGCGATTTATGTTGAAACACCATATAGCTAGTTTTTGAGCGCGAAATTTGACAACGTATAGAGTACTTTTTTCGTATACCACCTAGGTCAAAAATTCTTTGCCCCTCAGACTGTACTCGGACAGTGACACTCCTCGTTAGACCCTCAATTCATTTGAATAAGTCCTTGACTAGGTTCAAAAGCGATTTATGTTGAAACACCATATAGCTAGTTTTTGAGCGCGAAATTTGACAACGTATAGAGTACTTTTTTCGTATACCACCTAGGTCAAAAATTCTTTGCCCCTCAGATTGTACTCGGACAGTGACACTCCTCCTTAGACCCTCAATTCATTTGAATAAGTCCTTGACTAGGTTCAAAAGCGATTTATGTTGAAACACCATATAGCTAGTTTTTGAGCGCGAAATTTGACAACGTATAGAGTACTTTTTTCGTATACCACCTAGGTCAAAAATTCTTTGCCCCTCAGATTGTACTCGGACAGTGACACTCCTCCTTAGACCCTCAATTCATTTGAATAAGTCCTTGACTAGGTTAAAAAGCGATTTATGTTGAAACACCATATAGCTAGTTTTTGAGCGCGAAATTTGATAACGTATAGAGTACTTTTTTCGTATACCATCTAGGTCAAAATATCTTTACCCCTCAGACTGTACTCGGACAGTGACATTCCTCCTTAGACCCTCAATTCATTTTAATAAGTCCTTGACTAGGTTCAAAAGCGATTTATGTTGAAACACCATGTAGCTAGTTTTGAGCGCGAAATTTGACAACGTATAGAGTACTTTTTTCGTATACCACCTAGGCCAAAAACTCTTTGCCCCTCAGACTGTACTCGGACAGTGACAGTCCTCCTTAGACCCTCAATTCATTTGAATAAGTCCTTGACTAGGTTCAAAAGCGATTTATGTTGAAACACCATATAGCTAGTTTTTGAGCGCGAAATTTGACAACATAGAGTACTTTTTTCGTATACCACCTAGGTCAAAAATTCTTTGCCCCTCAGACTGTACTCGGACAGTGACACTCCTCCTTAGACCCTCAATTCATTTGAATAAGTCCTTGACTAGGTTCAAAAGCGATTTATGTTGAAACACCATATTGCTAGTTTTTGAGCGCGAAATTTGACAACGTATAGAGTACTTTTTTCGTATACCACCTAGGTCAAAAATTCTTTGCCCCTCAGACTGTACTCGGACAGTGACACTCCTCCTTAGACCCTCAATTCATTTGAATAAGTCCTTGACTAGGTTGAAAAGCGATTTATGTTGAAACACCATATAGCTAGTTTTTGAGCGCGAAATTTGACAACGTATAGAGTACTTTTTTCGTATACCACCTAGGTCAAAAATTCTTTGCCCCTCAGACTGTACTCGGACAGTGACACTCCTCCTTAGACCCTCAATTCATTTGAATAAGTCCTTGACTAGGTTCAAAAGCGATTTATGTTGAAACACCATGTAGCTAGTTTTTGAGCGCGAAATTTGACAACGTATAGAGTACTTTTTTCGTATACCACCTAGGCCAAAAACTCTTTGCCCCTCAGACTGTACTCGGACAGTGACAGTCCTCCTTAGACCCTCAATTCATTTGAATAAGTCCTTGACTAGGTTCAAAAGCGATTTATGTTGAAACACCATATAGCTAGTTTTTGAGCGCGAAATTTGACAACATAGAGTACTTTTTTCGTATACCACCTAGGTCAAAAATTCTTTGCCCCTCAGACTGTACTCGGACAGTGACACTCCTCCTTAGACCCTCAATTCATTTGAATAAGTCCTTGACTAGGTTCAAAAGCGATTTATGTTGAAACACCATATAGCTAGTTTTTGAGCGCGAAATTTGACAACGTATAGAGTACTTTTTTCGTATACCACCTAGGTCAAAAATTCTTTGCCCCTCAGACTGTACTCGGACAGTGACACTCCTCCTTAGACCCTCAATTCATTTGAATAAGTCCTTGACTAGGTTCAAAAGCGATTTATGTTGAAACACCATATGGCTAGTTTTTGAGCGCGAAATTTGACAACGTATAGAGTACTTTTTTCGTATACCACCTAGGTCAAAAGTTCTTTGCCCCTCAGACTGTACTCGGACAGTGACACTCCTCCTTAGACCCTCAATTCATTTGAATAAGTCCTTGACTAGGTTCAAAAGCGATTTATGTTGAAACACCATATAGCTAGTTTTTGAGCGCGAAATTTGACAACGTATAGAGTACTTTTTTCGTATACCACCTAGGTCAAAAATTCTTTGCCCCTCAGACTGTACTCGGACAGTGACACTCCTCCTTAGACCCTCAATTCATTTGAATCAGTCCTTGACTAGGTTCAAAAGCGATTTATGTTGAAACACCATATAGCTAGTTTTTCTGCGCAAAGTTTGACAACGTATAGAGTACTTTTTTCGTATACCACCTAGGTCAAAAATTCTTTGCCCTCAGACTGTACTCGGACAGTGACACTCCTCCTTAGACCCTCAATTCATTTGAATAAGTCTTGACTAGGTTCAAAAGCGATTTATGTTGAAACACCATATAGCTATTTTGAGCGCGAAATTTGACAACGTATAGAGTACTTTTTTCGTATACCACCTAGGTCAAAAATTCTTTATCCTTCAGACTGTACTCGGACAGTGACACTCCTCCTTAGACCCTCAATTCATTCGAATAAGTCCTTGACTAGGTTGAAAAGCGATTTATGTTGAAACACCACATTGCTAGTTTTTGAGCGCGAAATTTGACAACGTATAGAGTACTTTTTTCGTATACCACCTAGGTCAAAAGTTCTTTGCCCCTCAGACTGTACTCGGACAGTGACACTCCTCCTTAGACCCTCAATTCATTTGAATAAGTCCTTGACTAGGTTCAAAAGCGATTTATGTTGAAACACCATATAGCTAGTTTTTGAGCGCGAAATTTGACAACGTATAGAGTACTTTTTTCGTATACCACCTAGGTCAAAAATTCTTTGCCCCTCAGACTGTACTCGGACAGTGACACTCCTCCTTAGACCCTCAATTCATTTGAATCAGTCCTTGACTAGGTTCAAAAGCGATTTATGTTGAAACACCATATAGCTAGTTTTTCTGCGCAAAGTTTGACAACGTATAGAGTACTTTTTTCGTATACCACCTAGGTCAAAAATTCTTTGCCCTCAGACTGTACTCGGACAGTGACACTCCTCCTTAGACCCTCAATTCATTTGAATAAGTCTTGACTAGGTTCAAAAGCGATTTATGTTGAAACACCATATAGCTAGTTTTTGAGCGCGAAATTTGACAACGTATAGAGTACTTTTTTCGTATACCACCTAGGTCAAAAATTCTTTGCCCCTCAGACTGTACTCGGACAGTGACACTCCTCCTTAGACCCTCAATTCATTTGAATAAGTCCTTGACTAGGTTCAAAAGCGATTTATGTTGAAACACCATATAGCTATTTTGAGCGCGAAATTTGACAACGTATAGAGTACTTTTTTCGTATACCACCTAGGTCAAAAATTCTTTATCCTTCAGACTGTACTCGGACAGTGACACTCCTCCTTAGACCCTCAATTCATTCGAATAAGTCCTTGACTAGGTTCAAAAGCGATTTATGTTGAAACAGCATATAGCTAGTTTTTGAGCGCGAAATTTGATAACGTATAGAGTACTTTTTTCGTATACCACCTAGGTCAAAAATTCTTTGCCCCTCAGACTGTACTCGGACAGTGACACTCCTCCTTAGACCCTCAATTCATTTGAATAAGTCCTTGACTAGGTTCAAAAGCGATTTATGTTGAAACACCATATAGCTATTTTGAGCGCGAAATTTGACAACGTATAGAGTACTTTTTTCGTATACCACCTAGGTCAAAAATTCTTTGCCCCTCAGACTGTAGTCGGACAGTGACACTCCTCCTTAGACCCTCAATTCATTTGAATAAGTCCTTGACTAGGTTCAAAAGCGATTTATGTTGAAACACCATATAGCTATTTTGAGCGCGAAATTTGACGTATAGAGTACTTTTTTCGTATACCACCTAGGTCAAAAATTCTTTGCCCCTCAGACTGTACTCGGACAGTGACACTCCTCCTTAGACCCTCAATTCATTTGAATAAGTCCTTGACTAGGTTCAAAAGCGATTTATGTTGAAACACCATATAGCTAGTTTTTGAGCGCGAAATTTGACAACGTATAGAGTACTTTTTTCGTATACCACCTAGGTCAAAAATTCTTTGCCCCTCAGACTGTACTCGGACAGTGACACTCCTCCTTAGACCCTCAATTCATTTGAATAAGTCCTTGGCTAGGTTCAAAAGCGATTTATGTTGAAACACCATATAGCTATTTTGAGCGCGAAATTTGACAACGTATAGAGTACTTTTTTCGTATACCACCTAGGTCAAAAATTCTTTGCCCCTCAGACTGTACTCGGACAGTGACAGTCCTCCTTAGACCCTCAATTCATTTGAATAAGTCCTTGACTAGGTTCAAAAGCGATTTATGTTGAAACACCATATAGCTATTTTGAGCGCGAAATTTGACGTATAGAGTACTTTTTTCGTATACCACCTAGGTCAAAAATTCTTTGCCCCTCAGACTGTACTCGGACAGTGACACTCCTCCTTAGACCCTCAATTCATTTGAATAAGTCGTTGACTAGGTTCAAAAGAGATTTATGTTGAAACAGCATATAGCTAGTTTTTGAGCGCGAAATTTGACAACGTATAGAGTACTTTTTTCGTATACCACCTAGGTCAAAAATTCTTTGCCCCTCAGACTGTACTCGAACAGTGACACTCCTCCTTAGACCCTGAATTCATACGAATAAGTCCTTGACTAGGTTCAAAAGCGATTTATGTTGAAACACCATATAGCTATTTTGAGCGCGAAATTTGACAACGTATAGAGTACTTTTTTCGTATACCACCTAGGTCAAAAATTCTTTGCCCCTCAGACTGTACTCGGACAGTGACACTCCTCCTTAGACCCTCAATTCATTTGAATAAGTCCTTGACTAGGTTCAAAAGCGATTTATGTTGAAACACCATGTAGCTATTTTGAGCGCGAAATTTGACGTATAGAGTACTTTTTTCGTATACCACCTAGGTCAAAAATTCTTTGCCCCTCAGACTGTACTCGGACAGTGACACTCCTCCTTAGACCCTCAATTCATTTGAATAAGTCCTTGACTAGGTTCAAAAGCGATTGATGTTGAAACACCATATAGCTAGTTTTTGAGCGCGAAATTTGACAACGTATAGAGTACTTTTTTCGTATACCACCTAGGCCAAAAATTCTTTGCCCCTCAGACTGTACTCGGACAGTGACACTCCTCCTTAGACCCTCAATTCATTTGAATAAGTCCTTGACTAGGTTCAAAAGCTATTTATGTTGAAACACCATATAGCTAGTTTTTGAGCGCGAAATTTGACAACGTATAGAGTACTTTTTTCGTATACCACCTAGGTTAAAAATTCTTTGCCCCTCAGACTGTACTCGGACAGTGACACTCCTCCTTAGACCCTCAATTCATTTGAATAAGTCCTTGACTAGGTTCAAAAGCGATTTATGTTGAAACACCATATAGCTAGTTTTTGAGCGCGAAATTTGACAACGTATAGAGTACTTTTTTCGTATACCACCTAGGTCAAAAATTCTTTGCCCCTCAGACTGTACTCGGACAGTAACACTCCTCCTTAGACCCTCAATTCATTTGAATAAGTCCTTGACTAGGTTCAAAAGCGATCTAAGTTGAAACACCATATAGCTAGTTTTTGACCGCGATATTTGACAACGTATAGAGTACTTTTTTCGTATACCACCTAGGCCAAAAATTCTTTGCCCCTCAGACTGTACTCGGACAGTGACACTCCTCCTTAGACCCTCATTTCATTTGAATAAGTCCTTGACTAGGTTCAAAAGCGATTTATGTTGAAACACCATATAGCTAGTTTTTGAGCGCGAAATTTGACAACGTATAGAGTACTTTTTTCGTATACCACCTAGGTCTAAAATTCTTTGCCCCTCAGACTGTACTCGGACAGTGACACTCCTCCTTAGACCCTCAATTCATTTGAATAAGTCCTTGACTAGGTTCAAAAGCGATTTATGTTGAAACACCATATAGCTAGTTTTTGAGCGCGAAATTTGACAAAGTATGGAGTACTTTTTTGGTATACCACCTAGGTCAAAAATTCTTTGCCCCTCAGACTCTACTCGGACAGTGACACTCCTCCTTAGACCCTCAATTCATTTGAATCAGTCCATGACTAGGTTCAAAAGCGATTTATGTTGAAACACCATATAGCTAGTTTTTGAGCGCGAAATTTGACAACGTATAGAGTACTTTTTTCGTATACCACCTAGGTCAAAAATTCTTTGCCCCTCAGACTGTACTCGGACAGTGACACTCCTCCTTAGACCCTCAATTCATTTGAATAAGTCCTTGACTAGGTTCAAAAGCGATTTATGTTGAAACACCATATAGCTATTTTGAGCGCGAAATTTGACAACGTATAGAGTACTTTTTTCGTATATCACCTAGGTCAAAATATCTTTACCCCTCAGACTGTACTCGGACAGTGACACTCCTCCTTAGACCCTCAATTCATTTGAATAAGTCCTTGACTAGGTTCAAAAGCGATTTATGTTGAAACACCATATAGCTAGTTTTTGAGCGCGAAATTTGACAACGTATAGACTACTTTTTTCGTATACCACCTAGGCCAAGAATTCTTTGCCCCTCAGACTGTACTCGGACAGTGACACTCCTCCTTAGACCCTCAATTCATTTGAATAAGTCCTTGACTAGGTTCAAAAGCGATTTATGTTGAAACACCATGTAGCTATTTTGAGCGCGAAATTTGACGTATAGAGTACTTTTTTCGTATACCACCTAGGTCAAAAATTCTTTGCCCCTCAGACTGTACTCGGACAGTGACACTCCTCCTTAGACCCTCAATTCATTTGAATAAGTCCTTGACTAGGTTCAAAAGCGATTTATGTTGAAACACCATATAGCTAGTTTTTGAGCGCGAAATTTGACAACGTATAGAGTACTTTTTTCGTATACCACCTAGGTCAAAAATTCTTTGCCCCTCAGACTGTACTCGGACAGTGACACTCCTCCTTAGACCCTCAATTCATTTGAATAAGTCCTTGACTAGGTTCAAAAGCGATCTAAGTTGAAACACCATATAGCTAGTTTTTGAGCGCGATATTTGACAACGTATAGAGTACTTTTTTCGTATACCACCTAGGCCAAAAATTCTTTGCCCCTCAGACTGTACTCGGACAGTGACACTCCTCCTTAGACCCTCAATTCATTTGAATAAGTCCTTGACTAGGTTCAAAAGCGATTTATGTTGAAACACCATATAGCTAGTTTTTGAGCGCGAAATTTGACAACGTATAGAGTACTTTTTTCGTATACCACCTAGGTCTAAAATTCTTTGCCCCTCAGACTGTACTCGGACAGTGACACTCCTCCTTAGACCCTCAATTCATTTGAATAAGTCCTTGACTAGGTTCAAAAGCGATTTATGTTGAAACACCATATAGCTAGTTTTTGAGCGCGAAATTTGACAACGTATAGAGTACTTTTTTGGTATACCACCTAGGTCAAAAATTCTTTGCCCCTCAGACTCTACTCGGACAGTGACACTCCTCCTTAGACCCTCAATTCATTTGAATCAGTCCATGACTAGGTTCAAAAGCGATTTATGTTGAAACACCATATAGCTAGTTTTTGAGCGCGAAATTTGACAACGTATAGAGTACTTTTTTCGTATACCACCTAGGTCAAAAATTCTTTGCCCCTCAGACTGTACTCGGACAGTGACACTCCTCCTTAGACCCTCAATTCATTTGAATAAGTCCTTGACTAGGTTCAAAAGCGATTTATGTTGAAACACCATGTAGCTATTTTGAGCGCGAAATTTGACGTATAGAGTACTTTTTTCGTATACCACCTAGGTCAAAAATTCTTTGCCCCTCAGACTGTACTCGGACAGTGACACTCCTCCTTAGACCCTCAATTCATTTGAATAAGTCCTTGACTAGGTTCAAAAGCGATTTATGTTGAAACACCATATAGCTAGTTTTTGAGCGCGAAATTTGACAACGTATAGAGTACTTTTTTCGTATACCACCTAGGCCAAAAATTCTTTGCCCCTCAGACTGTACTCGGACAGTGACACTCCTCCTTAGACCCTCAATTCATTTGAATAAGTCCTTGACTAGGTTCAAAAGCGATTTATGTTGAAACACCATATAGCTAGTTTTTGAGCGCGAAATTTGACAACGTATAGAGTACTTTTTTCGTATACCACCTAGGTCAAAAATTCTTTGCCCCTCAGACTGTACTCGGACAGTGACACTCCTCCTTAGACCCTCAATTCATTTGAATAAGTCCTTGACTAGGTTCAAAAGCGATTTATGTTGAAACACCATATAGCTAGTTTTTCAGCGCAAAATTTGACAACGTATAGAGTACTTTTTTCGTATACCACCTAGGTTAAAAATTCTTTGCCCCTCAGACTGTACTCGGACAGTGACACTCCTCCTTAGACCCTCAATTCATTTGAATAAGTCCTTGACTAGGTTCAAAAGCGATTTATGTTGAAACACCATATAGCTAGTTTTTGAGCGCGAAATTTGACAACGTATAGAGTACTTTTTTCGTATACCACCTAGGTCAAAAATTCTTTGCCCCTCAGACTGTACTCGGACAGTGACACTCCTCCTTAGACCCTCAATTCATTTGAATAAGTCCTTGACTAGGTTCAAAAGCGATTTAAGTTGAAACACCATATAGCTAGTTTTTGAGCGCGATATTTGACAACGTATAGAGTACTTTTTTCGTATACCACCTAGGCCAAAAATTCTTTGCCCCTCAGACTGTACTCGGACAGTGACACTCCTCCTTAGACCCTCAATTCATTTGAATAAGTCCTTGACTAGGTTCAAAACCGATTTATGTTGAAACACCATATAGCTAGTTTTTGAGCGCGAAATTTGACAACGTATAGAGTACTTTTTTCGTATACCACCTAGGTCTAAAATTCTTTGCCCCTCAGACTGTACTCGGACAGTGACACTCCTCCTTAGACCCTCAATTCATTTGAATAAGTCCTTGACTAGGTTCAAAAGCGATTTATGTTGAAACACCATATAGCTAGTTTTTGAGCGCGAAATTTGACAACGTATAGAGTACTTTTTTGGTATACCACCTAGGTCAAAAATTCTTTGCCCCTCAGACTCTACTCGGACAGTGACACTCCTCCTTAGACCCTCAATTCATTTGAATCAGTCCATGACTAGGTTCAAAAGCGATTTATGTTGAAACACCATATAGCTAGTTTTTGAGCGCGAAATTTGACAACGTATAGAGTACTTTTTTCGTATACCACCTAGGTCAAAAATTCTTTGCACCTCAGACTGTGCTCGGACAGTGACACTCCTCCTTAGACCCTCAATTCATTTGAATAAGTCCTTGACTAGGTTCAAAAGCGATTTATGTTGAAACACCATATAGCTATTTTGAGCGCGAAATTTGACAACGTATAGAGTACTTTTTTCGTATACCACCTAGGTCAAAAATTCTTTGCCCCTCAGACTGTACTCGGACAGTGACACTCCTCCTTAGACCCTCAATTCATTTGAATAAGTCCTTGACTAGATTCAAAAGCGGTTTATGTTGAAACACCAAATAGCTAGTTTTTGAGCGCGAAATTTGACAACGTATAGAGTACTTTTTTCGTATACCACCTAGGTCAAAAATTCTTTGCCCCTCAGACTGTACTCGGACAGTGACACTCCTCCTTACACCCTCAATTCATTTGAATAAGTCCTTGACTAGGTTCAAAAGCGATTTATGTTGAAACACCATATAGCTAGTTTTTCAGCGCAAAATTTGACAACGTATAGAGTACTTTTTTCGTATACCACCTAGGTCAAAAATTCTTTGCCCCTCAGACTGTACTCGGACAGTGACACTCCTCCTTAGACCCTCAATTCCTTTGAATAAGTCCTTGACTAGGTTCAAAAGTGATTTATGTTGAAACACCATATAGCTAGTTTTTGAGCGCGAAATTTGACAACGTATAGAGTACTTTTTTCGTATACCACCTAGGTCAAAAATTCTTTGCCCCTCAGACTGTACTCGGACAGTGACACTCTTCCTTAGACCCTCAATTCATTTGAATAAGTCCTTGACTAGGTTCAAAAGCGATTTATGTTGAAACACCATATAGCTAGTTTTTCAGCGCAAAATTTGACAACGTATAGAGTACTTTTTTCGTATACCACCTAGGTCAAAAATTCTTTGCCCCTCAGACTGTACTCGGACAGTGACACTCCTCCTTAGACCCTCAATTCATTTTAATGAGTCCTTGACTAGGTTCAAAAGCGATTTATGTTGAAACACCATATAGCTAGTTTTTCAGCGCAAAATTTGACAACGTATAGAGTACTTTTTTCGTATACCACCTAGGTCAAAAATTCTTTGCCCCTCAGACTGTACTCGGACAGTGACACTCCTCCTTAGACCCTCAATTCATTTTAATGAGTCCTTGTCTAGGTTCAAAAGCGATTTATGTTGAAACACCATATAGCTAGTTTTTGAGCGCGAAATTTGACAACGTATAGAGTACTTTTTTCGTATACCACCTAGGTCAAAAATTCTTTGCCCCTCAGACTGTACTCGGACAGTGACACTCCTCCTTAGACCCTCAATTCATTTGAATAAGTCCTTGACTAGGTTCAAAAGCGATTTATGTTGAAACACCATATAGCTAGTTTTTGAGCGCGAAATTTGACAACGTATAGAGTACTTTTTTCGTATACCACCTAGGTCAAAAATTCTTTGCCCCTCAGACTGTACTCGGACAGTGACACTCCTCCTTAGACCCTCAATTCATTTGAATAAGTCCTTGACTAGGTTCAAAAGCGATTTATGTTGAAACACCATATAGCTAGTTTTTGAGCGCGAAATTTGACAACGTATAGAGTACTTTTTTCGTATACCACCTAGGTCAAAAATTCTTTGCCCCTCAGACTGTACTCGGACAGTGACACTCCTCCTCAGACCCTCAATTCGTTTGAATAAGTCCTTGACTAGGTTCAAAAGCGATTTATGTTGAAACACCATATAGCTAGTTTTTGAGCGCGAAATTTGACAACGTATAGAGTACTTTTTTCGTATACCACCTAGGTCAAAAATTCTTTGCCCCTCAGACTGTACTCTGACAGTGACACTCCTCCTTAGACCCTCAATTCATTTGAATAAGTCCTTGACTAGGTTCAAAAGCGATTTATGTTGAAACACCATATAGCTAGTTTTTGAGCGCGAAATTTGACAACGTATAAGAGTACTTTTTTCGTATACCACCTAGGTCAAAAATTCTTTGCCCCTCAGACTGTACTCGGACAGTGACACTCCTCCTTAGACCCTCAAGTCATTTGAATAAGTCCTTGACTAGGTTCAAAAGCGATTTATGTTGAAACACCATATAGCTAGTTTTTGAGCGCGAAATTTGACAACGTATAGAGTACTTTTTTCGTATACCACCTAGGTCAAAAATTCTTTGCCCCTCAGACTGTACTCGGACAGTGACACTCCTCCTTAGACCCCCAATTCATTTGAATAAGTCCTTGACTAGGTTCAAAAGCGATTTATGTTGAAACACCATATAGCTATTTTGAGCGCGAAATTTGACAACGTGTAGAGTACTTTTTTCGTATACCACCTAGGTCAAAAATTCTTTGCCCCTCAGACTGTACTCGGACAGTGACACTCCTCCTTAGACCCTCAATTCATTTGAATAAGTCCTTGACTAGGTTCAAAAGCAATTTATGTTGAAACACCATATAGCTAGTTTTTCAGCGCAAAATTTGACAACGTATAGAGTACTTTTTTCGTATACCACCTAGGTCAAAAATTCTTTGCCCCTCAGACTGTACTCGGACGGTGACACTCCTCCTTAGACCCTCAATTCATTTGAATAAGTCCTTGACTAGTTTTAAAAGCGATTTATGTTGAAACACCATATAGCTAGTTTTTGAGCGCGAAATTTGACAACGTATAGAGTACTTTTTTCGTATACCACCTAGGTCAAAAATTCTTTGCCCCTCAGACTGTACTCGGACAGTGACACTCCTCCTTAGACCCTCAATTCATTTGAATAAGTCCTTGACTAGGTTCAAAAGCGATTTATGTTGAAACACCATATAGCTAGTTTTTGAGCGCGAAATTTGACAACGTATAGAGTACTTTTTTCGTATACCACCTAGGTCAAAAATTCTTTGCCCCTCAGACTGTACTCGGACAGTGACACTCCTCCTTAGACCCTCAATTCATTTGAATAAGTCCTTGACTAGGTTCAAAAGCGATTTATGTTGAAACACCATATAGCTAGTTTTTGAGCGCGAAATTTGACAACGTATAGAGTACTTTTTTCGTATACCACCTAGGTCAAAAATTCTTTGCCCCTCAGACTGTACTCGGACAGTGACACTCCTCCTTAGACCCCCAATTCATTTGAATAAGTCCTTGACTAGGTTCAAAAGCGATTTATGTTGAAACACCATATAGCTATTTTGAGCGCGAAATTTGACAACGTATAGAGTACTTTTTTCGTATACCACCTAGGTCAAAAATTCTTTGCCCCTCAGACTGTACTCGGACAGTGACACTCCTCCTTAGACCCTCAATTCATTTGAATAAGTCCTTGGCTAGGTTCAAAAGCGATTTATGTTGAAACACCATATAGCTAGTTTTTGAGCGCGAAATTTGACAACGTATAGAGTACTTTTTTCGTATACCACCTAGGTCAAAAATTCTTTGCCCCTCAGACTGTACTCTGACAGTGACACTCCTCCTTAGACCCTCAATTCATTTGAATAAGTCCTTGACTAGGTTCAAAAGCGATTTATGTTGAAACACCATATAGCTAGTTTTTGAGCGCGAAATTTGACAACGTATAAGAGTACTTTTTTCGTATACCACCTAGGTCAAAAATTCTTTGCCCCTCAGACTGTACTCGGACAGTGACACTCCTCCTTAGACCCTCAAGTCATTTGAATAAGTCCTTGACTAGGTTCAAAAGCGATTTATGTTGAAACACCATATAGCTAGTTTTTGAGCGCGAAATTTGACAACGTATAGAGTACTTTTTTCGTATACCACCTAGGTCAAAAATTCTTTGCCCCTCAGACTGTACTCGGACAGTGACACTCCTCCTTAGACCCCCAATTCATTTGAATAAGTCCTTGACTAGGTTCAAAAGCGATTTATGTTGAAACACCATATAGCTATTTTGAGCGCGAAATTTGACAACGTGTAGAGTACTTTTTTCGTATACCACCTAGGTCAAAAATTCTTTGCCCCTCAGACTGTACTCGGACAGTGACACTCCTCCTTAGACCCTCAATTCATTTGAATAAGTCCTTGACTAGGTTCAAAAGCAATTTATGTTGAAACACCATATAGCTAGTTTTTCAGCGCAAAATTTGACAACGTATAGAGTACTTTTTTCGTATACCACCTAGGTCAAAAATTCTTTGCCCCTCAGACTGTACTCGGACAGTGACACTCCTCCTTAGACCCTCAATTCATTTGAATAAGTCCTTGACTAGTTTCAAAAGCGATTTATGTTGAAACACCATATAGCTAGTTTTTGAGCGCGAAATTTGACAACGTATAGAGTACTTTTTTCGTATACCACCTAGGTCAAAAATTCTTTGCCCCTCAGACTGTACTCGGACAGTGACACTCCTCCTTAGACCCTCAATTCATTTGAATAAGTCCTTGACTAGGTTCAAAAGCGATTTATGTTGAAACACCATATAGCTAGTTTTTGAGCGCGAAATTTGACAACGTATAGAGTACTTTTTTCGTATACCACCTAGGTCAAAAATTCTTTGCCCCTCAGACTGTACTCGGACAGTGACACTCCTCCTTAGACCCTCAATTCATTTAAATAAGTCCTTGACTAGGTTCAAAAGCGATTTATGTTGAAACACCATATAGCTAGTTTTTGAGCGCGAAATTTGACAACGTATAGAGTACTTTTTTCGTATACCACCTAGGTCAAAAATTCTTTGCCCCTCAGACTGTACTCGGACAGTGACACTCCTCCTTAGACCCCCAATTCATTTGAATAAGTCCTTGACTAGGTTCAAAAGCGATTTATGTTGAAACACCATATAGCTATTTTGAGCGCGAAATTTGACAACGTATAGAGTACTTTTTTCGTATACCACCTAGGTCAAAAATTCTTTGCCCCTCAGACTGTACTCGGACAGTGACACTCCTCCTTAGACCCTCAATTTATTTGAATAAGTCCTTGACTAGGTTCAAAAGCGATTTTTGTTGAAACACCATATAGCTAGTTTTTGAGCGCGAAATTTGACAACGTATAGAGTACTTTTTTCGTATACCACCTAGGTCAAAAATTCTTTGCCCCTCAGACTGTACTCGGACAGTGACACTCCTCCTTAGACCCTCAATTCATTTGAATAAGTCCTCGACTAGGTTCAAAAGCGATTTTTGTTGAAACACCATATAGCTAGTTTTTGAGCGCGAAATTTGACAACGTATAGAGTACTTTTTTCGTATACCACCTAGGTCAAAAATTCTTTGCCCCTCAGACTGTACTCGGACAGTGACACTCCTCCTTAGACCCTCAATTCATTTGAATAAGTCCTTGACTAGGTTCAAAAGCGATTTATGTTGAAACACCATATAGCTAGTTTTTCAGCGCAAAATTTGACAACGTATAGAGTACTTTTTTCGTATACCACCTAGGTCAAAAATTCTTTGCCCCTCAGACTGTACTCGGACAGTGACACTCCTCCTTAGACCCTCAATTCATTTGAATAAGTCCTTGACTAGGTTCAAAAGCGATTTATGTTGAAACACCATATAGCTAGTTTTTGAGCGCGAAATTTGACAACGTATAAAGTACTTTTTTCGTATACCACCTAGGTCAAAAATTCTTTGCCCCTCAGACTGTACTCGGACAGTGACACTCCTCCTTAGACCCTCAATTCATTTGAATAAGTCCTTGACTAGGTTCAAAAGCGATTTATGTTGAAACACCATATAGCTAGTTTTTGAGCGCGAAATTTGACAACGTATAGAGTACTTTTTGGTATACCACCTAGGTCAAAAATTCTTTGCCCCTCAGACTGTACTCGGACAGTGACACTCCTCCTTAGACCCTCAATTCATTTGAATAAGTCCTTGACTAGGTTCAAAAGCGATTTATGTTGAAACACCATATAGCTAGTTTTTGAGCGCGAAATTTGACAACGTATAGAGTACTGTTTTCGTATACGACCTAGGTCAAAAATTCTTTGCCCCTCAGACTGTAATCGGACAGTGACACTCCTCCTTAGACCCTCAATTCATTTGAATAAGTCCTTGACTAGGTTCAAAAGCGATTTATGTTGAAACACCATATAGCTAGTTTTTGAGCGCGAAATTTGACAACGTATAGAGTACTTTTTTCGTATACCACCTAGGTCAAAAATTCTTTGCCCCTCAGACTGTACTCGGACAGTGACACTCCTCCTTAGACCCTCAATTCATTTGAATAAGTCCTTGACTAGGTTCAAAAGCGATTTATGTTGAAACACCATATAGCTAGTTTTTCAGCGCAAAATTTGACAACGCATAGAGTACTTTTTTCGTATACCACCTAGGTCAAAAATTCTTTGCCCCTCAGACTGTACTCGGACAGTGACACTCCTCCTTAGACCCTCAATTCATTTGAATAAGTCCTTGACTAGGTTCAAAAGCGATTTATGTTGAAACACCATATAGCTAGTTTTTGAGGGCGAAATTTGACAACGTATAGAGTACTTTTTTCGTATACCACCTAGGTCAAAAATTCTTTGCCCCTCACACTGTACTCGGACAGTGAAACTCCTCCTTAGACCCTCAATTCATTTGAATAAGTCCTTGACTAGGTTCAAAAGCGATTTATGTTGAAACACCATATAGCTATTTTGAGCGCGAAATTTGACAACGTATAGAGTACTTTTTTCGTATACCACATAGGTCAAAAATTCTTTGCCCCTCAGACTGTACTCGGACAGTGACACTCCTCCTTAGACCCTCAATTCATTTGAATAAGTCCTTGACTAGGTTCAAAAGCGATTTATGTTGAAACACCATATAGCTAGTTTTTGAGCGCGAAATTTGACAACGTATAGAGTACTTTTTTCGTATACCACCTAGGTCAAAAATTCTTTGCCCCTCAGACTGTACTCGGACAGTGACACTCCTCCTTAGACCCTCAATTCATTTGAATAAGTCCTTGACTAGGTTCAAAAGCGATTTATGTTGAAACACCATATAGCTAGTTTTTCAGCGCAAAATTTGACAACGTATAGAGTACTTTTTTCGTATACCACCTAGGTCAAAAATTCTTTGCCCCTCAGACTTTACTCGGACAGTGACACTCCTCCTTAGACCCTCAATTCATTTGAATAAGTCCTTGACTAGGTTCAAAAGCGATTTATGTTCAAACACCATATAGCTAGTTTTTGAGCGCGAAATTTGACAACGTATAGAGTACTTTTTTCGTATACCACCTAGGTCAAAAATTCTCTGCCCCTCAGACTGTACTTGGACAGTGACACTCCTCCTTAGACCCTCAATTCATTTGAATAAGTCCTTGACTAGGTTCAAAAGCGATTTATGTTGAAACACCATATAGCTAGTTTTTGAGCGCGAAATTTGACAACGTATAGAGTACTTTTTTCGTATACCACCTAGGTCAAAAATTCTTTGCCCCTCACACTGTACTCGGACAGTGAAACTCCTCCTTAGACCCTCAATTCATTTGAATAAGTCCTTGACTAGGTTCGAAAGCGATTTATGTTGAAACACCAAATAGCTATTTTGAGCGCGAAATTTGACAACGTATAGAGTACTTTTTTCGTATACCACATAGGTCAAAAATTCTTTGCCCCTCAGACTGTACTCGGACAGTGACACTCCTCCTTAGACCCTCAATTCATTTGAATAAGTCCTTGACTAGGTTCAAAAGCGATTTATGTTGAAACACCATATAGCTAGTTTTTGAGCGCGAAACTTGACAACGTATAGAGTACTTTTTTCGTATACCACCTAGGTCAAAAATTCTTTGCCCCTCAGACTGTACTCGGACAGTGACACTCCTCCTTAGACCCTCAATTCATTTGAATAAGTCCTTGACTAGGTTCAAAAGCGATTTATGTTGAAACACCATATAGCTAGTTTTTCAGCGCAAAATTTGACAACGTATAGAGTACTTTTTTCGTATACCACCTAGGTCAAAAATTCTTTGCCCCTCAGACTGTACTCGGACAGTGACACTCCTCCTTAGACCCTCAATTCATTTGAATAAGTCCTTGACTAGGTTCAAAAGCGATTTATGTTCAAACACCATATAGCTAGTTTTTGAGCGCGAAATTTGACAACGTATAGAGTACTTTTTTTGTATACCACCTAGGTCAAAAATTCTTTGCCCCTCAGACTGTACTCGGACAGTGACATTCCTCCTTAGACCCTCAATTCATTTGAATAAGTCCTTGACTAGGTTCAAAAGCGATCTATGTTGAAACACCATATAGCTATTTTGAGCGCGAAATTTGACAACGTATGGAGTACTTTTTTCGTATACCACCTAGGTCAAAAATTCTTTGCCCCTCAGACTGTACTGGGACAGTGACACTCCTCCTTAGACCCTCAATTCATTTGAATAAGTCCTCGACTAGGTTCAAAAGCGATTCATGTTGAAACACCATATAGCTAGTTTTTGAGCGCGAAATTTGACAACGTATAGAGTACTTTTTTCGTATACCACCTAGGCCAAAAATTATTTGCCCCTCAGACTGTACTCGGACAGTGACACTCCTCCTTAGACCCTCAATTCAATTGAATAAGTCCTTGACTAGGTTCAAAAGCGATTTATGTTGAAACACCATATAGCTAGTTTTTGAGCGCGAAATTTGACAACGTATAGAGTACTTTTTTCGTATACCAACTAGGTCAAAAATTCTTTGCCCCTCAGACTGTACTCGGACAGTGACACTCCTCCTTAGAACCTCAATTCATTTGAATAAGTTTTTGACTAGGTTCAAAAGCGATTTATGTTGAAACACCATATAGCTAGTTTTTCAGCGCAAAATTTGACAACGTATAGAGTACTTTTTTCGTTTACCACCTAGGTCAAAAATTCTTTGCCCCTCAGACTACTCGGACAGTGACACTCCTCCTTAGACCCTCAATTCATTTGAATAAGTCCTTGACTAGGTTCAAAAGCGATTTATGTTGAAACACCATATAGCTAGTTTTTGAGCGCGAAATTTGACAACGTATAGAGTACTTTTTTCGTATACCACCTAGGTCAAAAATTCTTTGCCCCCCAGACTGCACTCGGACAGTGACACTCCTCCTTAGACCCTCAATTCATTTGAATAAGTCCTTGACTAGGTTCAAAAGCGATTTATGTTGAAACACCATATAGCTAGTTTTTGAGCGCGAAATTTGACAACGTATAGAGTACTTTTTTCGTATACCACCTAGGTCAAAAATTCTTTGCCCCCCAGACTGCACTCGGACAGTGACACTCCTCCTTAGACCCTCAATTCATTTGAATAAGTTTTTGACTAGGTTCAAAAGCGATTTATGTTGAAACACCATATAGCTAGTTTTTCAGCGCAAAATTTGACAACGTATAGAGTACTTTTTTCGTTTACCACCTAGGTCAAAAATTCTTTGCCCCTCAGACTACTCGGACAGTGACACTCCTCCTTAGACCCTCAATTCATTTGAATAAGTCCTTGACTAGGTTCAAAAGCGATTTATGTTGAAACACCATATAGCTAGTTTTTGAGCGCGAAATTTGACAACGTATAGAGTACTTTTTTCGTATACCACCTAGGTCAAAAATTCTTTGCCCCCCAGACTGCACTCGGACAGTGACACTCCTCCTTAGACCCTCAATTCATTTGAATAAGTCCTTGACTAGGTTCAAAAGCGATTCATGTTGAAACACCATATAGCTAGTTTTTGAGCGCGAAATTTGACAACGTATAGAGTACTTTTTTCGTATACCACCTAGGCCAAAAATTATTTGCCCCTCAGACTGTACTCGGACAGTGACACTCCTCCTTAGACCCTCAATTCATTTGAATAAGTCCTTGACTAGGTTCAAAAGCGATTTATGTTGAAACACCATTTAGCTAGTTTTTGAGCGCGAAATTTGACAACGTATAGAGTACTTTTTTCGTATACCACCTAGGTCAAAAATTCTTTGCCCCCCAGACTGCACTCGGACAGTGACACTCCTCCTTAGACCCTCAATTCATTTGAATAAGTCCTTGACTAGGTTCAAAAACGATTTATGTTGAAACACCATATAGCTAGTTTTTGAGCGCGAAATTTGACAACGTATAGAGTAATTTTTTCGTATACCACCTAGGTCAAAAATTTTTTGCCCCTCAGACTGTACTCGGACAGTGACACTCCTCCATAGACCCTCAATTCATTTGAATAAGTCCTTGACTAGGTTCAAAAGCGATTTATGTTGAAACACCATATAGCTAGTTTTTGAGCGCGAAATTTGACAACGTATAGAGTACTTTTTCGTATACCACCTAGGTCAAAAATTCTTTGCCCCTCAGACTGTACTCGGACAGTGACACTCCTCCTTAGACCCTCAATTCATTTGAATAAGTCCTTGACTAGGTTCAAAAGCGATTTATGTTGAAACACCATATAGCTAGTTTTTCAGCGCAAAATTTGACAACGTATAGAGTACTTTTTTCGTATACCACCTAGGTCAAAAATTCTTTGCCCCTCAGACTGTACTCGGACAGTGACACTCCTCCTTAGACCCTCAATTCATTTGAATAAGTCCTTGACTAGGTTCAAAAGCGATTTATGTTGAAACACCATATAGCTAGTTTTTGAGCGCGAAATTTGACAACGTATAGAGTACTTTTTTCGTATACCACCTAGGTCAAAAATTCTTTGCCCCTCAGACTGTACTCGGACAGTGACACTCCTCCTTAGACCCTCAATTCATTTGAATAAGTCCTTGACTAGGTTCAAAAGCGATTTATGTTGAAACACCATATAGCTATTTTGAGCGCGAAATTTGACAACGTATAGAGTACTTTTTTCGTATACCACCTAGGTCAAAAATTCTTTGCCCCTCAGACTGTACTCGGACAGTGACACTCCTCCTTAGACCCTCAATTCATTTGAATAAGTCCTTGACTAGGTTCCAAAGCGATTTATGTTGAAACACCATATAGCTAGTTTTTGAGCGCGAAATTTGACAACGTATAGAGTACTTTTTTCGTATACCACCTAGGTCAAAAATTCTTTGCCCCTCAGACTGTACTCGGACAGTGACACTCCTCCTTAGACCCTCAATTCATTTGAATAAGTCCTTGACTAGGTTCAAAAGCGATTTATGTTGAAACACCATATAGCTAGTTTTTCAGCGCAAAATTTGACAACGTATAGAGTACTTTTTTCGTATACCACCTAGGTCAAAAATTCTTTGCCCCTCAGACTGTACTCGGACAGTGACACTCCTCCTTAGACCCTCAATTCATTTGAATAAGTCCTTGACTAGGTTCAAAAGCGATTTTTGTTGAAACACCATATAGCTAGTTTTTGAGCGCGAAATTTGACAACGTATAGAGTACTTTTTTCGTATACCACCTAGGTCAAAAATTCTTTGCCCCTCAGACTGTACTCGGACAGTGACACTCCTCCTTAGACCCTCAATTCATTTGAATAAGTCCTTGACTAGGTTCAAAGGCGATTTATGTTGAAACACCATATAGCTAGTTTTTGAGCGCGAAATTTGACAACGTATAGAGTACTTTTTTCGTATACCAACTAGGTCAAAAATTCTTTGCCCCTCAGACTGTACTCGGACAGTGACACTCCTCCTTAGAACCTCAATTCATTTGAATAAGTCCTTGACTAGGTTTAAAAGCAATTTATGTTGAAACACCATATAGCTAGTTTTTCAGCGCAAAATTTGACAACGTATAGAGTACTTTTTTCGTTTACCAACTAGGTCAAAAATTCTTTGCCCCTCTGACTGTACTCGGACAGTGACACTCCTCCTTAGACCCTCAATTCATTTGAATAAGTCCTTGACTAGGTTCAAAAGCGATTTATGTTGAAACACCATATAGCTAGTTTTTGAGCGCGAAATTTGACAACGTATAGAGTACTTTTTTCGTATACCACCTAGGTCAAAAATTCTTTGCCCCTCAGACTGTACTCGGACAGTGACATTCCTCCTTAGACCCTCAATTCATTTGAATAAGTCCTTGACTAGGTTCAAAAGCGATTTATGTTGAAACACCATATAGCTAGTTTTTGAGCGCGAAATTTGACAACGTATAGAGTACTTTTTTCGTATACCACCTAGGTCAAAAATTCTTTGCCCCTCAGACTGTACTCGGACAGTGACACTCCTCCTTAGAACCTCAATTCATTTGAATAAGTCCTTGACTAGGTTCAAAAGCGATTTATGTTGAAACACCATATAGCTAGTTTTTCAGCGCAAAATTTGACAACGTATAGAGTACTTTTTTCGTATACCACCTAGGTCAAAAATTCTTTGCCCCTCAGACTGTACTCGGACAGTGACACTCCTCCTTAGACCCTCAATTCATTTGAATAAGTCCTTGACTAGGTTCAAAAGCGATTTATGTTGAAACACCATATAGCTAGTTTTTGAGCGCGAAATTTGACAACGTATAGAGTACTTTTTTCGTATACCACCTAGGTCAAAAATTCTTTGCCCCTCAGACTGTACTCGGACAGTGACACTCCTCCTTAGACCCTCAATTCATTTGAATAAGTCCTTGACTAGGTTCAAAAGCGATTTATGTTGAAACACCATATAGCTAGTTTTTGAGCGCGAAATTTGACAACGTATAGAGTACTTTTTTTCGTATACCAACTAGGTCAAAAATTCTTTGCCCCTCAGACTGTACTCGGACAGTGACACTCCTCCTTAGAACCTCAATTCATTTGAATAAGTCCTTGACTAGGTTCAAAAGCGATTTATGTTGAAACACCATATAGCTAGTTCTTCAGCGCAAAATTTGACAACGTATAGAGTACTTTTTTCGTTTACCAACTAGGTCAAAAATTCTTTGCCCCTCAGACTGTACTCGGACAGTGACACTCCTCCTTAGACCCTCAATTCATTTGAATAAGTCCTTGACTAGGTTCAAAAGCGATTTATGTTGAAACACCATATAGCTAGTTTTTGAGCGCGAAATTTGACAACGTATAGAGTACTTTTTTCGTATACCACCTAGGTCAAAAATTCTTTGCCCCTCAGACTGTACTCGGACAGTGACATTCCTCCTTAGAACCTCAATTCATTTGAATAAGTCCTTGACTAGGTTCAAAAGCGATTTATGTTGAAACACCATATAGCTAGTTTTTCAGCGCAAAATTTGACAACGTATAGAGTACTTTTTTCGTATACCACCTAGGTCAAAAATTCTTTGCCCCTCAGACTGTACTCGGACAGTGACACTCCTCCTTAGACCCTCAATTCATTTGAATAAGTCCTTGACTAGGTTCAAAAGCGATTTATGTTGAAACACCATATAGCTAGTTTTTGAGCGCGAAATTTGACAACGTATAGAGTACTTTTTTCGTATACCAC
This sequence comes from Convolutriloba macropyga, assembly GCF_964194025.1. Classification (NCBI taxonomy): domain Eukaryota; kingdom Metazoa; phylum Xenacoelomorpha; order Acoela; family Convolutidae; genus Convolutriloba; species Convolutriloba macropyga. Next base: position 39,521,950 of record NC_134478.1, on the reverse strand, counting down.
CTAGGTCAAAAATTCTTTGCCCCTCAGACTGTACTCGGACAGTGACACTCCTCCTTAGACCCTCAATTCATTTGAATAAGTCCTTGACTAGGTTCAAAAGCGATTTATGTTGAAACACCATATAGCTAGTTTTTGAGCGCGAAATTTGACAACGTATAGAGTACTTTTTTTCGTATACCAACTAGGTCAAAAATTCTTTGCCCCTCAGACTGTACTCGGACAGTGACACTCCTCCTTAGAACCTCAATTCATTTGAATAAGTCCTTGACTAGGTTCAAAAGCGATTTATGTTGAAACACCATATAGCTAGTTCTTCAGCGCAAAATTTGACAACGTATAGAGTACTTTTTTCGTTTACCAACTAGGTCAAAAATTCTTTGCCCCTCAGACTGTACTCGGACAGTGACACTCCTCCTTAGACCCTCAATTCATTTGAATAAGTCCTTGACTAGGTTCAAAAGCGATTTATGTTGAAACACCATATAGCTAGTTTTTGAGCGCGAAATTTGACAACGTATAGAGTACTTTTTTCGTATACCACCTAGGTCAAAAATTCTTTGCCCCTCAGACTGTACTCGGACAGTGACATTCCTCCTTAGACCCTCAATTCATTTGAATAAGTTCTTGACTAGGTTCAAAAGCGATTTATGTTGAAACACCATATAGCTAGTTTTTGAGCGCGAAATTTGACAACGTATAGAGTACTTTTTTCGTATACCACCTAGGTCAAAAATTCTTTGCCCCTCAGACTGTACTCGGACAGTGACACTCCTCCTTAGACCCTCAATTCATTTGAATAAGTCCTTGACTAGGTTCAAAAGCGATTTATGTTGAAACACCATATAGCTAATTTTTGAGCGCGAAATTTGACAACGTATAGAGTACTTTTTTCGTATACCAACTAGGTCAAAAATTCTTTGCCCCTCAGACTGTGCTCGGACAGTGACACTCCTCCTTAGAACCTCAATTCATTTGAATAAGTCCTTGACTAGGTTCAAAAGCGATTTATGTTGAAACACCATATAGCTAGTTTTTCAGCGCAAAATTTGACAACGTAGAGTACTTTTTTCGTTTACCACCTAGGTCAAAAATTCTTTGCCCCTCAGACTGTACTCGGACAGTGACACTCCTCCTTAGACCCTCAATTCATTTGAATAAGTCCTTGACTAGGTTCAAAAGCGATTTATGTTGAAACACCATATAGCTAGTTTTTGAGCGCGAAATTTGACGACGTATAGAGTACTTTTTTCGTATACCACCTAGGTCAAAAATTCTTTGCCCCTCAGACTGTACTCGGACAGTGACATTCCTCCTTAGACCCTCAATTCATTTGAATAAGTCCTTGACTAGGTTCAAAAGCGATTTATGTTGAAACACCATATAGCTAGTTTTTGAGCGCGAAATTTGACAACGTATAGAGTACTTTTTTCGTATACCACCTAGGTCAAAAATTCTTTGCCCCTCAGACTGTACTCGGACAGTGACACTCCTCCTTAGACCCTCAATTCATTTGAATAAGTCCTTGACTAGGTTCAAAAGCGATTTATGTTGAAACACCATATAGCTAGTTTTTGAGCGCGAAATTTGACAACGTATAGAGTACTTTTTTCGTATACCAACTAGGTCAAAAATTCTTTGCCCCTCAGACTGTACTCGGACAGTGACACTCCTCCTTAGAACCTCAATTCATTTGAATAAGTCCTTGACTAGGTTCAAAAGCGATTTATGTTGAAACACCATATAGCTAGTTTTTCAGCGCAAAATTTGACAACGTATAGAGTACTTTTTTCGTTTACCACCTAGGTCAAAAATTCTTTGCCCCTCAGACTGTACTCGGACAGTGACACTCCTCCTTAGACCCTCAATTCATTTGAATAAGTCCTTGACTAGGTTCAAAAGCGATTTATGTTGAAACACCATATAGCTAGTTTTTGAGCGCGAAATTTGACAACGTATAGAGTACTTTTTTCGTATACCACCTAGGTCAAAAATTCTTTGCCCCTCAGACTGTACTCGGACAGTGACACTCCTCCTTAGACCCTCAATTCTTTTGAATAAGTCCTTGACTAGGTTCAAAAGCGATTTATGTTGAAACACCATATAGCTATTTTGAGCGCGAAATTTGACAACGTATAGAGTACTTTTTTCGTATACCACCTAGGTCAAAAATTCTTTGCCCCTCAGACTGTACTCGGACAGTGACACTCCTCCTTAGACCCTCAATTCATTTGAATAAGTCCTTGACTAGGTTCAAAAGCGATTTATGTTGAAACACCATATAGCTAGTTTTTGAGCGCGAAATTTGACAACGTATAGAGTACTTTTTTCGTATACCACCTAGGCCAAAAATTCTTTGACCCTCAGACTCTACTCGGACAGTGACACTCCTCCTTAGACCCTCAATTCATTTGAATAAGTCCTTGACTAGGTTCAAAAGCGATTTATGTTGAAACACCATATAGCTAGTTTTTGAGCGCGAAATTTGACAACGTATAGAGTACTTTTTTCGTATACCACCTAGGTCAAAAATTCTTTGCCCCTCAGACTGTACTCGGACAGTGACACTCCTCCTTAGACCCTCAATTCATTTGAATAAGTCCTTGACTAGGTTCAAAAGCGATTTATGTGGAAACACCATATAGCTAGTTTTTCAGCGCAAAATTTGACAACGTATAGAGTACTTTTTTCGTATACCACCTAGGTCAAAAATTCTTTGCCCCTCAGACTGTACTCGGACAGTGACACTCCTCCTTAGACCCTCAATTCATTTGAATAAGTCCTTGACTAGGTTCAAAAGCGATTTATGTTGAAACACCATATAGCTAGTTTTTGAGCGCGAAATTTGACAACGTATGGAGTACTTTTTTCGTATACCACCAAGGTCAAAAATTCTTTGCCCCTCAGACTGTACTCGGACAGTGACACTCCTCCTTAGACCCTCAATTCATTTGAATAAGTCCTTGACTAGGTTCAAAAGCGATTTATGTTGAAACACCATATAGCTAGTTTTTCAGCGCGAAATTTGACAACGTATAGAGTACTTTTTTCGTATACCACCTAGGTCAAAAATTCTTTGCCCCTCAGACTGTACTCGGACAGTGACACTCCTCCTTAGACCCTCAATTCATTTGAATAAGTCCTTGACTAGGTTCAAAAGCGATTTATGTTGAAACACCATATAGCTAGTTTTTCAGCGCAAAATTTGACAACGTATAGAGTACTTTTTTCGTATACCACCTAGGTCAAAAATTCTTTGCCCCTCAGACTGTACTCGGACAGTGACACTCCTCCTTAGACCCTCAATTCATTTGAATAAGTCCTTGACTAGGTTCAAAAGCGGTTTATGTTGAAACACCATATAGCTATTTTGAGCGCGAAATTTGACAACGTATAGAGTACTTTTTTCGTATACCACCTAGGTCAAAAATTCTTTGCCCCTCAGACTGTACTCGGACAGTGACACTCCTCCTTAGACCCTCAATTCATTTGAACAAGTCCTTGACTAGGTTCAAAAGCGATTTATGTTGGAACACCATATAGCTAGTTTTTGAGCGCGAAATTTGACAACGTATAGAGTACTTTTTTCGTATACCACCTAGGTCAAAAATTCTTTGCCCCTCAGACTGTACTTGGACAGTGACACTCCTCCTCAGACCCTCAATTCAATTGAATAAGTCCTTGACTAGGTTCAAAAGCGATTTATGTTGAAACACCATATAGCTATTTTGAGCGCGAAATTTGACAACGTATAGAGTACTTTTTTCGTATACCACCTAGGTCAAAAATTCTTTGCCCCTCAGACTGTACTCGGACAGTGACACTCCTCCTTAGACCCTCAATTCATTTGAATAAGTCCTTGACTAGGTTCAAAAGCGATTTATGTTGAAACACCATATAGCTAGTTTTTGAGCGCGAAATTTGACAACGTATAGAGTACTTTTTTCGTATACCACCTAGGTCAAAAATTCTTTGCCTCTCACACTGTACTCGGACAGTGACACTCCTACTTAGACCCTCAATTCATTTGAATAAGTCCTTGACTAGGTTGAAAAGCGATTTATGTTGAAACACCATATAGCTAGTTTTTGAGCGCGAAATTTGACAACGTATAGAGTACTTTTTTCGTATACCACCTAGGTCAAAAATTCTTCGCCCCTCAGACTGTACTCGGACAGTGACACTCCTCCTTAGACCCTCAATTCATTTGAATAAGTCCTTGACTAGGTTCAGAAGCGATTTATGTTGAAACACCATATAGCTAGTTTTTGAGCGCGAAATTTGACAACGTATTGAGTACTTTTTTCGTATACCACCTAGGTCAAAAATTCTTTGCCCCTCAGACTGTACTCGGACAGTGACACTCCTCCTTAGACCCTCAATTCATTTGAATAAGTCCTTGACTAGGTTCGAAAGCGATTTATGTTGAAACACCATATAGCTAGTTTTTGAACGCGAAATTTGACAACGTATAGAGTACTTTCTTCGTATACCACCTAGGTCAAAAATTCTTTGCCCCTCAGACTGTACTCGGACAGTGACACTCCTCCTTAGACCCTCAATTCATTTGAATAAGTCCTTGACTAGGTTCGAAAGCGATTTATGTTGAAACACCATATAGCTAGTTTTTGAGCGCGAAATTTGACAACGCATAGAGTACTTTTTTCGTATACCACCTAGGTCAAAAATTCTTTGCCCCTCAGACTGTACTCGGACAGTGACACTCCTCCTTAGACCCTCAATTCATTTGAATAAGTCCTTGACTAGGTTCGAAAGCGATTTATGTTGAAACACCATATAGCTAGTTTTTGAGCGCTAAATTTGACAACGTATAGATTACTTTTTTCGTATACCACCTGGGTCAAAAATTCTTTGCCCCTCAGACTGTACTCGGACAGTGACACTCCTCCTCAGACCCTCAATTAATTTGAATAAGTCCTTGACTAGGTTCAAAAGCGATTTATGTTGAAACACCATATAGCTAGTTTTTGAGCGCGAAATTTGACAACTTATAGAGTACTTTTTTCGTATACCACCTAGGTCAAAAATTCTTTGCCCCTCTGACTGTACTCGGACAGTGACACTCCTCCTTAGAACCTCAATTCATTTGAATAAGTCCTTGACTAGGTTCGAAAGCGATTTATGTTGAAACACCATATAGCTAGTTTTTGAGCGCGAAATTTGACAACGTATAGAGTACTTTTTTCGTATACCACCTGGGTCAAAAATTCTTTGCCCCTCAGACTGTACTCGGACAGTGTACTCCTCCTTAGACCCTCAATTCATTTGAATAAGTCCTTGACTAGGTTCAAAAGCGATTTATGTTGAAACACCATATAGCTAGTTCTTGAGCGCGAAATTTGACAACGTATAGAGTACTTTTTTCGTATACCACCTAGGTCAAAAATTCTTTGCCCCTCTGACTGTACTCGGACAGTGACACTCCTCCTTAGACCCTCGATTCATTTGAATAAGTCCTTGACTAGGTTCAAAAGCGATTTATGTTGAAACACCATATAGCTAGTTTTTGAGCGCGAAATTTGACAACGTATGGAGTACTTTTTTCGTATACCACCTAGGTCAAAAATTCTTTGCCCCTCAGACAGTACTCGGACAGTGACACTCCTCCGTAGACCCTCAATTCATTTGAATAAGTCCTTGACTAGGTTCAAAAGCGATTTATGTTGAAACACCATATAGCTAGTTTTTGAGCGCGAAATTTGACAACGTATAGAGTACTTTTTTCGTATACCACCTGGGTCAAAAATTCTTTGCCCCTCAGACTGTACTCGGACAGTGACACTCCTCCTTAGACCCTCAATTCATTTGAATAAGTCCTTGACTAGGTTCGAAAGCGATTTATGTTGAAACACCATATAGCTAGTTTTTGAGCGCGAAATTTGACAACGTATAGAGTACTTTTTTCGTATACCACCTAGGTCAAAAATTCTTTGCCCCTCAGACTGTACTCGGACAGTGACACTCCTCCTTAGACCCTCAATTCATTTGAATAAGTCCTTGACTAGATTCAAAAGCGATTTATGTTGAAGCACCATATAGCTAGTTTTTGAGCGCGAAATTTGACAACGTAAAGAGTACTTTTTTCTTATACCACCTAGGTCAAAAATTCTTTGCCCCTCAGACTGTACTCGGACAGTGACTTTCCTCCTTAGACCCTCAATTCATTTGAATAAGTCCTTGACTAGGTTCAAAAGCGATTTATGTTGAAACACCAAATAGCTAGTTTTTGAGCGTGAAATTTGACAACGTATAGAGTACTTTTTTCGTATACCACCTAGGTCAAAAATTCTTTGCCCCTCACACTGTACTCGGACAGTGACACTCCTCCTTAGACCCTCAATTCATTTGAATAAGTCCTTGACTAGGTTCAAAAGCGATTTATGTTGAAACACCATATAGCTAGTTTTTGAGCGCGAAATTTGACAACGTATAGAGTACTTTTTTCGTATACCACCTGGGTCAAAAATTCTTTGCCCCTCAGACTGTACTCGGACAGTGACACTCCTCCTTAGACCCTCAATTCATTTGAATAAGTCCTTGACTAGGTTCGAAAGCGATTTATGTTGAAACACCATATAGCTAGTTTTTGAGCGCGAAATTTGACAACGTAAAGAGTACTTTTTTCTTATACCACCTAGGTCAAAAATTCTTTGCCCCTCAGACTGTACTCGGACAGTGACTTTCCTCCTTAGACCCTCAATTCATTTGAATAAGTCCTTGACTAGGTTCAAAAGCGATTTATGTTGAAACACCAAATAGCTAGTTTTTGAGCGTGAAATTTGACAACGTATAGAGTACTTTTTTCGTATACCACCTAGGTCAAAAATTCTTTGCCCCTCACACTGTACTCGGACAGTGACACTCCTCCTTAGACCCTCAATTCATTTGAATAAGTCCTTGACTAGGTTCAAAAGCGATTTATGTTGAAACACCATATAGCTAGTTTTTGAGCGCGAAATTTGACAACGTATAGAGTACTTTTTTCGTATACCACCTGGGTCAAAAATTCTTTGCCCCTCAGACTGTACTCGGACAGTGACACTCCTCCTTAGACCCTCAATTCATTTGAATAAGTCCTTGACTAGGTTCGAAAGCGATTTATGTTGAAACACCATATAGCTAGTTTTTGAGCGCGAAATTTGACAACGTATAGAGTACTTTTTTCGTATACCACCTAGGTCAAAAATTCTTTGCCCCTCAGACTGTACTCGGACAGTGACACTCCTCCTTAGACCCTCAATTCATTTGAATAAGTCCTTGACTAGGTTCGAAAGCGATTTATGTTGAAACACCATATAGCTAGTTTTTGAGCGCTAAATTTGACAACGTATAGATTACTTTTTTCGTATACCACCTGGGTCAAAAATTCTTTGCCCCTCAGACTGTACTCGGACAGTGACACTCCTCCTCAGACCCTCAATTAATTTGAATAAGTCCTTGACTAGGTTCAAAAGCGATTTATGTTGAAACACCATATAGCTAGTTTTTGAGCGCGAAATTTGACAACTTATAGAGTACTTTTTTCGTATACCACCTAGGTCAAAAATTCTTTGCCCCTCTGACTGTACTCGGACAGTGAGACTCCTCCTTAGAACCTCAATTCATTTGAATAAGTCCTTGACTAGGTTCGAAAGCGATTTATGTTGAAACACCATATAGCTAGTTTTTGAGCGCGAAATTTGACAACGTATAGAGTACTTTTTTCGTATACCACCTGGGTCAAAAATTCTTTGCCCCTCAGACTGTACTCGGACAGTGTACTCCTCCTTAGACCCTCAATTCATTTGAATAAGTCCTTGACTAGGTTCAAAAGCGATTTATGTTGAAACACCATATAGCTAGTTCTTGAGCGCGAAATTTGACAACGTATAGAGTACTTTTTTCGTATACCACCTAGGTCAAAAATTCTTTGCCCCTCTGACTGTACTCGGACAGTGACACTCCTCCTTAGACCCTCGATTCATTTGAATAAGTCCTTGACTAGGTTCAAAAGCGATTTATGTTGAAACACCATATAGCTAGTTTTTGAGCGCGAAATTTGACAACGTATGGAGTACTTTTTTCGTATACCACCTAGGTCAAAAATTCTTTGCCCCTCAGACTGTACTCGGACAGTGACACTCCTCCTTAGACCCTCAATTCATTTGAATAAGTCCTTGACTAGATTCAAAAGCGATTTATGTTGAAGCACCATATAGCTAGTTTTTGAGCGCGAAATTTGACAACGTAAAGAGTACTTTTTTCTTATACCACCTAGGTCAAAAATTCTTTGCCCCTCAGACTGTACTCGGACAGTGACTTTCCTCCTTAGACCCTCAATTCATTTGAATAAGTCCTTGACTAGGTTCAAAAGCGATTTATGTTGAAACACCAAATAGCTAGTTTTTGAGCGTGAAATTTGACAACGTATAGAGTACTTTTTTCGTATACCACCTAGGTCAAAAATTCTTTGCCCCTCACACTGTACTCGGACAGTGACACTCCTCCTTAGACCCTCAATTCATTTGAATAAGTCCTTGACTAGGTTCAAAAGCGATTTATGTTGAAACACCATATAGCTAGTTTTTGAGCGCGAAATTTGACAACGTATAGAGTACTTTTTTCGTATACCACCTGGGTCAAAAATTCTTTGCCCCTCAGACTGTACTCGGACAGTGACACTCCTCCTTAGACCCTCAATTCATTTGAATAAGTCCTTGACTAGGTTCGAAAGCGATTTATGTTGAAACACCATATAGCTAGTTTTTGAGCGCGAAATTTGACAACGTAAAGAGTACTTTTTTCTTATACCACCTAGGTCAAAAATTCTTTGCCCCTCAGACTGTACTCGGACAGTGACTTTCCTCCTTAGACCCTCAATTCATTTGAATAAGTCCTTGACTAGGTTCAAAAGCGATTTATGTTGAAACACCAAATAGCTAGTTTTTGAGCGTGAAATTTGACAACGTATAGAGTACTTTTTTCGTATACCACCTAGGTCAAAAATTCTTTGCCCCTCACACTGTACTCGGACAGTGACACTCCTCCTTAGACCCTCAATTCATTTGAATAAGTCCTTGACTAGGTTCAAAAGCGATTTATGTTGAAACACCATATAGCTAGTTTTTGAGCGCGAAATTTGACAACGTATAGAGTACTTTTTTCGTATACCACCTGGGTCAAAAATTCTTTGCCCCTCAGACTGTACTCGGACAGTGACACTCCTCCTTAGACCCTCAATTCATTTGAATAAGTCCTTGACTAGGTTCGAAAGCGATTTATGTTGAAACACCATATAGCTAGTTTTTGAGCGCGAAATTTGACAACGTATAGAGTACTTTTTTCGTATACCACCTAGGTCAAAAATTCTTTGCCCCTCAGACTGTACTCGGACAGTGACACTCCTCCTTAGACCCTCAATTCATTTGAATAAGTCCTTGACTAGATTCAAAAGCGATTTATGTTGAAGCACCATATAGCTAGTTTTTGAGCGCGAAATTTGACAACGTAAAGAGTACTTTTTTCTTATACCACCTAGGTCAAAAATTCTTTGCCCCTCAGACTGTACTCGGACAGTGACTTTCCTCCTTAGACCCTCAATTCATTTGAATAAGTCCTTGACTAGGTTCAAAAGCGATTTATGTTGAAACACCAAATAGCTAGTTTTTGAGCGTGAAATTTGACAACGTATAGAGTACTTTTTTCGTATACCACCTAGGTCAAAAATTCTTTGCCCCTCACACTGTACTCGGACAGTGACACTCCTCCTTAGACCCTCAATTCATTTGAATAAGTCCTTGACTAGGTTCAAAAGCGATTTATGTTGAAACACCATATAGCTAGTTTTTGAGCGCGAAATTTGACAACGTATAGAGTACTTTTTTCTTATACCACCTAGGTCAAAAATTCTTTGCCCCTCAGACTGTACTCGGACAGTGACTTTCCTCCTTAGACCCTCAATTCATTTGAATAAGTCCTTGACTAGGTTCAAAAGCGATTTATGTTGAAACACCAAATAGCTAGTTTTTGAGCGCGAAATTTGACAACGTATAGAGTACTTTTTTCGTATACCACCTAGGTCAAAAATTCTTTGCCCCTCAGACTGTACTCGGACAGTGACAGTCCTCCTTAGACCCTCAATTCATTTGAATAAGTCCTTGACTAGGTTCAAAAGCGATTTATGTTGAAACACCATGTAGCTAGTTTTTGAGCGCGAAATTTGACAACGTATAGAGTACTTTTTTCGTATACCACCTAGGCCAAAAACTCTTTGCCCCCTCAGACTGTACTCGGACAGTGACAGTCCTCCTTAGACCCTCAATTCATTTGAATAAGTCCTTGACTAGGTTCAAAAGCGATTTATGTTGAAACACCATATAGCTAGTTTTTGAGCGCGAAATTTGACAACGTATAGAGTACTTTTTTCGTATACCACCTAGGTCAAAAATTCTTTGCCCCTCAGACTGTACTCGGACAGTGACACTCCTCCTTAGACCCTCAATTCATTTGAATAAGTCCTTGACTAGGTTCAAAAGCGATTTATGTTGAAGCACCATATAGCTAGTTTTTGAGCGCGAAATTTGACAACGTAAAGAGTACTTTTTTCTTATACCACCTAGGTCAAAAATTCTTTGCCCCTCAGACTGTACTCGGACAGTGACTTTCCTCCTTAGACCCTCAATTCATTTGAATAAGTCCTTGACTAGGTTCAAAAGCGATTTATGTTGAAACACCAAATAGATATTTTTTGAGCGCGAAATTTGACAACGTATAGAGTACTTTTTTCGTATACCACCTAGGTCAAAAATTCTTTGCCCCTCACACTGTACTCGGACAGTGACACTCCTCCTTAGACCCTCAATTCATTTGAATAAGTCCTTGACTAGGTTCGAAAGCGATTTATGTTGAAACACCATATAGCTAGTTTTTGAGCGCGAAATTTGACAACGTATAGAGTACTTTTTTCGTATACCACCTGGGTCAAAAATTCTTTGCCCCTCAGACTGTACTCGGACAGTGACACTCCTCCTTAGACCCTCAATTCATTTGAATAAGTCCTTGACTAGGTTCAAAAGCGATTTATGTTGAAACACCAAATAGCTAGTTTTTGAGCGCGAAATTTGACAACGTATAGAGTACTTTTTTCGTATACCACCTAGGTCGAAAATTCTTTGCCCCTCACACTGTACTCGGACAGTGACACTACTCCTTAGACCCTCAATTCATTTGAATAAGTCCTTGACTAGGTTCGAAAGCGATTTATGTTGAAACACCATATAGCTAGTTTTTGAGCGCGAAATTTGACAACGTATAGAGTACTTTTTTCGTATACCACCTAGGTCTAAAATTTTTTGCCCCTCAGACTGTACTCGGCCAGTGACACTCCTCCTTAGACCCTCAATTCATTTGAATAAGTCCTTGACTAGGTTCAAAAGCGATTTATGTTGAAACACCATATAGCTAGTTTTTGAGCGCGAAATTTGACGTATAGAGTACTTTTTTCGTATACCACCTGGGTCAAAAATTCTTTGCCCCTCAGACTGTACTCGGACAGTGACACTCCTCCTTAGACCCTCAATTCATTTGAATAAGTCCTTGACTAGGTTCAAAAGCGATTTATGTTGAAACACCATATAGCTAGTTTTTGAGCGCGAACTTTGACAACGTATAGAGTACTTTTTTCGTATACCACCTAGGTCAAAAATTCTTTGCCCCTCACACTTTACTCGTACAGTGACACTCCTCCTTAGACCCTCAATTCATTTGAACAAGTCCTTGACTACATTGAAAATCACTTTTTATGAAACTGCTACCACTACACCAGACCGAGCACGACAGCACGAGTATTGGTTCGTTCCTTCACATTTTTTTATAGTACAAAGCCAAAATAAGCGCGAAGAACATTCTGTGCTCAGCACACTGCAGTGTGAGCTCAACTACTGAAGAACTTTTTTTGCTACCATCTGAGTGCAACACTTTGCACTCCAACTCAACATAAAAATAGGATTCGAAGCTAAACCATAAAAATAGAGGATTCAAAGATTCGAGGTTTTAACTCACGTTTCACAATCCTTGCGTGTTGTAATCTGTCACGTCAGCAATGAATTAATTTACTTTACAATCAATTTGAAATGAAAATCTAATGAAAGTTGCGAATAGAAACGTGAAACGGACCGGTCACTAAGAAGTCAAAACGACCGTATGTTTCGGGGCGAATTTCTCAAAAACGGCTGAAAGAAAAAATACGCCCATCACAGGAATTAAAGTAAGGCTTAAGCCGAGTTGAATTTAACACACAGATTCCAAATCGGTTTACTCTACGCCGAGTAATTAGCTAAACTAAGTACGGTACCAAAGTCCCAAATTGACCCAAAACGACTGACGTTTCGCTAAAATACACACTAATTTCTCAATAACGGCTGAACCAAATTACACGAAATTTACAGGAATTAAAGTACGGCTCATAGTGAATTCAAATCAACAAACAGATCCAAAATCGGTTCACTCTACGAGGAGATATTTCAAAATTAATGTACCGTACCGATGACCAATATGGGACCCGGTCCGACTGCTGTTTCGCTAAAAAAATCATGAACATTTGAGAATGATATACATAAAATATATATGGACACACTCCCTACTAACACAGCAATCTGACACACTAAAATTTACTGGTCAATTCGAACAAATCAAGGTTTAATATAGTACTCAAGGTAGTGTTTCTCTCCTCAGGAGGTCAACCTGGGGCCAAGTTTACTGGCCAATTTCTCGAAAACGGCGGAACAAAAAAAAACCCCTTAATACAGTTTGTAGCACGGCTTGAGATACGCATCATATTAAAAAATGAGCCCAATCGGTACATTCTCTAAGGAGTTATAGCAATTATAAGGTACCGTACCAAATGACCAAAAAGCGAGGTGACCTGACTTCAGAGCTAAAATTTGACATGAAAATGTGTCAAACAAATTACACATAATAGCTAGAAAGCTTGGTCATAATATAAGGAAGCTAACGAACCAATAAACAAGCTTTAAATCGATTTGTGACAGAGCTTAAAGGTGGTGTCAAGGTGGTGTCGGATGGTGTCAACCGCTTCTGGGGCTAAAATCGAGGTCAAGTTTACTGGCCAATTTCTCTAAAACGGCCGAACAAAAATAAACCTTCTTAGTACAGTTTGTAGCACTGCTTGAGATACGCATCATATTTAAAAATGAGCCCGATCGGTACATTCTTCGAGGAGTTATAGCAATAATAAGGTACCGTACCAAATGCCCAAAAAAAGCGAAGTGACACCTGTTCAGAGCCCAAATTGACAATCTCAACTACATAATATAATATATAAAATATATATGGGGATACTCCCCACTAACTGAGGATTCTAAAACACTAACATTTATTTCGCAAATCAGCTGTTTTGTTGTACCGAAAATTGGGTCATCCAGAATAGCCCGAAAATTCGAACTATTTCAAATTTGAACATTAATAACTTTTTCATTAGGCCGATTTGGGAAACCAACTAAACACTGCAAGCAAGAGGGGTTCAGTGCCAACAAAATGCGACCACTCCCGTTTAATTTGGTCCAGTACTTTAGCAGATATTAACAAAATACTGTTCTGTACTCCATTTTTTGGGCTAAAATCGAAGCCCAAGATCTCCGGAACCGACGTAAAACAACGTGAAACAGCGTTCCCGGCGTATTTGTGGGTGTAACTCTGGTCCACTTCCAAGTTCTAGGTCACGGCAAACCTTCATCGTGAGGTGGGAAAAAATTTTCCACCTCACCATGAAGGTTATGATGTTTTGTGTGTTTTGACATAAAACAACATCCACAGAAATTTGATGAAATCGTGAAAAAAGAAAAATTGTTGAATTAACCCGATTATTTAATACAATTAGCTTCAACAACTTAAATAGTGTCTAGAAAACACAAAACGCAAGCCGAAAAACTTGTTTAATTGCGCAAAACACCACTCAGACATGAAAATTGAGAAGAGATTGGCCAAAATCGAGGTTCGGCGCATACAGGGCTAAAGTTGACCTTCTCAACTCGATAAAACCATATGAAAAATATAGATGGAAACACTCCCCACTATCTGAGGAAACTAACAAACCCATATATGTATGGTTACTTGGGTATTGTGGGGTACAGAAACTTGGGTGGACACCAAGATGACCCAAAAATGCTACTTTTCGCAAATTTGTCCTTGAATAACTTCTAGACCAGGGCGTGTCAGTGTAATTACTACTCATCAAAAGCAAAAGGGGTCTGGTACAGACAAAATGAGCCGTTTTAGGTACAATATCGTCAATGCACGACGATACAATTGTTCAATTAAGCAAAACACCACTCAGCCCAAAATTTGAGTACGGATTCGTTTTTCCGCATTCATCATTGAATAACAGTTCTAAAGAATATTTTTCAGGACTGTCACTAGCCATTTCAGAGAAGAACGTCATAATAGCAACAGATCAAGCCAATAATCACTCGTTTTGGCCAAAAATTCAATGAGAAATTCGAAAAAGCACAAAACATTAAGTTCCTTTCTCAATGTGATAAAAACAAGTTCTTTCCTCCAGTTTTCTGATTAAGCCGACGTAAAGAATCTATCAACCCTGTATACAAGGAGAGTTCAGGTACAACAAAATGCGCAAATGGCCGTACCATTTAGTACAGTACTTTTGGAGAAATCGTCAAACACATGAAGCGTACCTCCGTCTTCTAGACCCCAAATTCTCGCAAAATTATGCAAAACGACTAAAAATGGTACCAATCGGACACTTCAGAACCTAATTAAAGTCCACTGAGTAGTTACTGAACACCCAAGACACCCACTGCGAAGTGGGAAAAAATTCTTGAGGCCAGTTTATTTTGTGTGTTTTAATAAAAAAAAAGACAGAAGACCTCTAACTAGAACTTTTTGATTTCGCAAAGAATGAAAAATTGATGATTTCCCAAAAGCTAAGTTTTGGAAAACATCAGGGACTGAAACAAAACCAAAACAACACAATTTGCAAGCAACAATAATCAATTTAGATGAAGAACTATATCAGAACTGAACAACAATTAAAAAATATTTTTTTTTTAATTTTTAAGGTTTACAGCTTAATAGCTTTCTGTGCAGGCCAATTTAGACACAAATTCAAGACCGCAGACATTTGATAAACTTACAGTAAAAAAATGCGACTCGGCTTGGCCAATTTGGCAAAGTAGTTCAGGAAAAATTGTTAGAAACAATAAGCGTGCCCTCAAATAGGTAATTTTTTTTTTTCATTTTTCCAAAGTTAAACATTAATATCTTTTTGATTAGGGCAACTTGAGAAACCAATGAACACTGAAAGCAATGGAAATTAGCGTCAGCAAAACGCAACAATGCCCGTACTATTTGGTATTGTAGTTTCGAAGAAATCATAAAACACATGAATTGAACCCCGATTTCTGGGCTATTAGGAGACCCCCAAATTCTCGCAAAATTATGCAAAACGACTAAAAACTGTGCCACTCGGACACTTCTGAAAGCAATTCCAGTCCACTTTGTAGTTACTGAACACCCAAGATCTCCACTAAGGAGTGGGAAAAAATTCCCACCTCGCCCTAAAGGCCAGGTTGTTTTGTGTGTTTTGATAAAAAAGACCTCTAACAAGAATTTCATGATTTCGCAAAGAATGAAAAATTGATGATTTCCCAAAAACTAACTTTCGAAAAACGTAAGAAACCGAAACAAAGCCAAAGTAACACAATTTGTTAGCAACAATAACCAATTAAGAAGAAAAACTATATCAGAACTGAAAAACAATTAAAATATATATATTTTTTAATTTTTAAGATTAACAGCTTACTAACGTCCTGAGCAGGCCCATTTAGATACCAAATGAAGACAGCAAACACCGGAAAAACCTAAATTCAACAAAACGACACTATGGTTGGCCAAATTGGCAGAGTAGATCAAGAAAAATCGTCAGAAACAATAAGCGAGCCCCAAAAAAATTAAGGTTTACTTCAACTTTATCAAGTTTAAACATTAGTAACTTGTTTTTAGGCCGAGTTGGGAAACCAGCTAAACACTGCAAACAAAGTCATTCAGTGTTCATCAAAAAAGACAATGGCCGTTCAATTTGGTACAGTAGTTTTGGAGAAATCGTCAAACACATGAAGCGTACCCGCGAATTTTGGGCTAATGGGAGACACCAACTTCTCAAACAATTGAGCAGAACGGCTAAAAACGGTGCAACGTGGACAATTCTGAACGTAATTTAAGTCCAGTTAGTAGTTATGAAGACCCAAGATCACTACTGTGAACTGGGAGAAAATTCCCACCTCGCCCTTGAGGCCGGTGTCTGTGTGATTTGACAAAAAAAAGATTTGGAACAAGAGTTATTAAAAGCACCATAGAACTTAAATGCCATATTTTTGAAACAGTTTTTTTCTTTCTATGAGATGACTTTAAGATTGGTTGAACGAACTAATATATCATTTTTACAATTAGTTTGTTAAAAATATCAGAAATAAAAAACTCCGACTGTTGCTTTCTCTTTGTCCCAAAAAGAAGCATTACTTAGCATAAGATCAAAAACGAAGTTAATGTTTGATTTACCAGAAAGCCAAGGTTGATTTTCGGACATGAAGATTGAACAATAAATCGAATGAAAGAAGAACAAAAGATGAATTTTCAAAAACACATCCATTTTTTTTAATGAAAACACTTCAAGGACATTAACACTAATAGCTATCAACTGAAGGCATCATGGGTTAATTTAAATCTCCTTAGGAAGATAATTAGACTTCAAATTGATTGGAATTTTTTTACTACAACAAAAACATGCTAAATTACGGACAGGATCAGTAACAAAAAGTCCCAACTGTTTGTTTCTCTAAAAATAATTTGTTGTAATGAAAGATAAGAGAAATATTGAAATATTTCTGTTTTTTATTAGGTAAATTGAACTTTAAAAAGACGGACTTGATTGCCTCGAGTAATTTCTATTTATTTGTCGGAAAGCTGTATGTGAATTCAAAATCTTGCAAGAATCTTGCAAGATTCTTGCAAGATTTCACATTCAAAAGGCGTTGACGAAAAAAGTCATTTATTTTCAGTTTTGCTGATCAAGAATTCTGATATATGTCATGATATTTGGTTTTCAGTTAGTTTTAGCTACCAAAAACACATAAATATTTTTTCCGGAATTCAAAATCTTGCAAGATTCTTGCAAGATTTTGAATCCTGGCTATTTTTTTTTTCATTGAATTAGGCTTCGTAACTTGTGCAGTAAAAAACTTGCTTCAAAGATGTTTCCTAAAACACTTGTACCCAGATTTATTTTTTGGCGTTGATTGATATCTTGCAAGATTCTTGCAAGAATCTTGCAAGTTTTGAATCATCTTGCAAGATTCTTGCAAGATTTGAATCCGCTCATTACTAGGGTAGCCTGCATTCTTTTTATTAGCTGCGATTAGCTAGCTGCCTTTTCTTTGTATTTTTTAAAATAGCGGGGCGCTACTTTTTACGATTCAAAGATGAGTATCGGTGGAGTGTCTTTTTATGGCTCGAAGAGAAGTTTTAGAGAAGTCTTTTTCACTATTCGAAGAGGCGTAATGCGAAGAGGAGTCAAATTGCTGAAGAGCAGAGAGTGGTGTTTTGCTCATGCCGTATTTTTGACAGCGAACAAATAAGTGTGCGAAATTTTTGTTAATTTTGTTGAACGATGAAGCACACGAAGTAATTTCTTTTCTCAGAATGATGGTTGGCAAGCAGCGTTTTAACCTTAAAGAAAATTTTGCAGAGATTATGAGTTATATTATGAATTATATAAATGTGTAACAATTATATTAGTCCTATGTTTTATGCGATTTATCGCTTGACCGATTTTTCGTCTGAGCCATTTGACTTTCGTCCTCAAAAACGGGATAAGCAAGTAACGTTTGGAGGGCATTAAGTTCTTATAGCCTTACGCCTAACCAGTCTCCGAGAAAGCGATTCACCAAAAATGTTTTGAGGCGACAATTTCATGGTTTGAAGGGTGGCTCTCAATCTTGAAAGTTTAACCCACCCCCCCCCCCCCCCCCCAGTAACCAATCAACCCCACTCACCCCAGTTTTTTTGGCAGAGACGATTCTTCGAGTCGTTTCCGGAGTTTTCCTAGCCATGTTTTTTACCGAGTTTATTTCGGAATACGTTGTAAAAGTAAATGCCCGCACGCAAATCGTCAGTTTACTGAATATGTAGACATTAATGGAACAGCAGATAAGAGAGTGGTTTCCTGTTGATACCGCATTTTTGAAAGCGCGATAAGAGTAGATGTGAAAAAATATCGCTAAGCGTGAGAAAGTTTTGTTCACGTGCGGCATTTTCAAAGCGTCTTTTTTTTGCTTTAAATCGTTTTTCGAATCAGTGTTTCAATTGGCTGTGGATTAGATGTTGAAGGAGCTTTCTTTACGTTTGACTTTTTGATAGCTAGTGGGCGTTTTGTGAAATGTTTTCTCGTTTTCAACTGTTGTGGTAATTTTACGCAGTTATATCATTTCCATTTCGAGGCCGGGGTATTCTGTTTTTCAGTTGAAGTTTTCTCATTTTTTCATCAATATTGACTTAACAGAAATATGGTCAAAGAGTGTACTGATTTATAATTTTTCCCCCATTCCTATCGTTTTAGCAGTTTGTTTTACTAATATGATTAATGTCTTGGTTTTTTACAATTAATTCAATCCAGTTGTGATGCCATCTTTTCACTTTCAGTTGCTTAATATTTAGTTGCTGATGTTGCGAATTATGGCTTTGCAACTTTGACTCGTTTTGCTATACTTGCCAAATTTTATTTCATCACCTTTAGTTTGAGTCACGATATGGTGGGCTTCTTTGTTTGTGTATTCGAGATAAGAAATCTTTTGAGGGGTTTTGCTTGTTGAAAAATATTGGCAAACTTTGCGAGGTTTTTTTTCGGGTTTGCTTTTTATTTATTGTAATTGTTTAATTGCTCTCAAACGAAGTTTGTAGCAATTATATTAGTCCTGTCGGTCTTTTTTTTATGCGATTTTTCGCTTGACCAATTTTTCGTCTGACGCTTTTGACTTTTTGTCCTCAAAAACGGGATAAACAGGTAGCGCCCAGCGGGTATTATGTGCTCTTAGAGCCTTTCAGCTGTTTCAGGTCAAACTCTTTTGGAGACTTATACTTATGGTGTGAGGGGCGGTTCTTAGAGGTTGACACCCCCCCCCCTTTGTTGACCCCCCACCCCCACTATTGGCTCCATCCCCCCCACCGCGCTTTTGCCCCCCCACCCAGTGCTGCCCCCATCAGCCCCCGGTGCACCCCCCCCCGTGGCTAGCTATTGACCAAGCCAACCGCTCGCCGGTCGTTTGAGAGCAATTCGCCCGACGATAGTCGGTTATGTTTGTTGTTTCTGGAACGTGAAATAGAAATAGATTCAAAGGGGAATTGTTTTAAGTGGAGTCTGCTGAAAAGGTTTTTGTTGTCTGTATGTGAAAAAAACGTGTAACGTACTTGAAGTTTTGAAATAATTAAAGATTCTTTGTTCTATATGGTTCAATTGTATTTCTGGATAGATTCTGAATAAAAGATCACTCCAGATAAGAAGCATTACTATAGATGTCGGACTCATTCAAGATAGATATTTTGGAAGGGAATATTTCATTATAAATTACATGAGATTTTTGAACTATTAATTTCATTTTAGGGGTTTTAATTTTCCTTTGTTTTTCTTTTGTATCTAGGTAGAATGTCCTTGTAAAGCAAAATATAATTGTGATTTTAAACGGACGCTTTCTGATTATTTTGAGCCAGTGACGTAAGTTAGTGTGGTAAGCTATCTACTTCGGGCCTTCTGCGGAATTCTTCCGGTGGTTTTAAGATGTCTGCGCATTTTCGTCTTTATCTTGTCAATGAGAGAGAATTCAAATTAGAGTAGTGATTTGAGTCACACTAAAGTATTAGAGTATCAAATTTTTGGTTTTTGAGAGAGAAATTGTGACGTGCGGCATTTTAACTTCTTTCACTGTTTTTGCGCCTTTTTGCCAAAAAACAGTGATGTTCATATGTCTGCTTTAATCAGTCTCAGACTCATTGAATCTCCTATCACTCGTTAACTTTATTGACAAGTCCCAATGTTTTTCTAATGGGACAGTTTTGCTTCAGTTTAATTTTCTGTTGATACCTGAAGTTTTTTTTTACTTAACACTTCGTTTTGAAATATTAACTCATTTTTCAATTTTACCGTTCCAATTGTTTTTTGTCGTCTGATAACTTAAACCCAATAAGGGTTTTAATATCCCATTGGATATTTAGTAATACATTGAAGAACATATTTAATGTTTTTAGTTAATAGCTAATGGTTTTTATTTTTGGCAATGTTTTTCATCAGTTAATTGGTTTTGAGTTTCGTCCGTAGTTGATTTCGTCGCTGTTTTCGTTTTCTTGGCATTTAGTTATCTTAATGACGGCTCCCATTGAGCTTTCAATTGCTCTCAAACGAAGTTCGCAGCAATTATATTAGTCCTGCGTTTGTTTTTAATGCAATTATCCTCTTACCGATTTTTCGTCTGATGCTTTCAATTTTCGTCCTTAAAAACGGTATAAACAGCTCAAGTCCAGAGGGCATTAAGTGACTGAGCAGCTCTCTTAGAGCCTCAAGCATTACTAGTCTGGAGTTTGACCCTTCGCCCTCCCTTATCCCACCACGCCTCCTCGCCCCGGCCTTTCTCCTCCACTTGGCGATTTGGACACCTCTTCCAGCTCCTCAACCCTAATGCTTGCATCCATAAGCCACAGCTGGCTAATACCCAAGCCAACCGCTCGACCACGTTTGAGAGCAATTATCTCAACGTTAGTCCTTCATGTTTTTTTCGGGTAAAAATGAAACCGTCTCATTTGTTCATTTTGTTGAATTTTAGAACTTGGCACTTGCAAATTTAAAAAATTTGATTTTGAACGGATTTGTCGTTTTGTCTTTTGTTTTGTCTGTTAGTCTCAATAGTTACAGTTTCCATCAGTCCTCTATCGAAACAAAATTTAATCCATTTTTCAGCTAATCGTTTTTTGCTTAGATACTATTTGTATCGAACACGTTGCTGTGATTGTTAAATATTTCATTCATTTGTTGGTTTTTTTGTTACTCTCTAGCTTACCCCTGTGCACCTATCCACCCCTGCATACATCCCACAACTACCTAACCCTCAACACCACCTACCTACCCCCACCAAACCCTACCCCTACCATTTTAAGCCCCCCCCCCCCCGGACTGAAGCGGGCTGCAATAAATCGACTAGAGCTCCCCCTAGTCGCTTGAGAGCAATTCTTCCGACGTTACTCGATTGTTTTCCATTGTTTGGATTATAGTTCAAGACTTATCCTGCTTTTTTACAATTCAAAGAAGCCGAATTGTATTGGGAGCTGTTGTTTTTACGACTCGAAGAGGAGTATTCGTGGATCGTCTTCTATCAATAAACTTTTTTTCAAAACAGGATGTAAAAGTCGATTTCACACATGAAAACTATGTGTTTAGGTCAAACGGCTGAGCGATTTGAAGAGCTGAGAACAGTGTTTTTTGATCATACCGCTTTTAGATAAAAATAGGTGCTTGAAAACATTTTAAAAAAGTGGCTAAGCGAGCAATTTTTTTTGGTCTTACGCGGCTTTTTCGAGGCATTTTTTAAAAAGTTTTTACTCTGCGTTTTCTGCCTCTAATGTGGTTTTGCCATGCTATCTATTAAATATACATTTGGGAGTCCTTTTTTTCACCTCAATCATAAATTAGACTTTTAGATGCTATCTGGTGTAGTCTTTTGAGTGAAATTTTTCTGTATGTTGGTTTAGGTGACCTTTGATTTGATTGATATTACTTTGAGTTCGTTTTAGGCGTAGTAATTTGGCTAAATTTAATCATTTTATGTGATGATTACTATTAATGAAGTTTTTTTGCCTAATTTTTCGGCCTTTCTGCTTTTCAGAATAGTTTTTTTATCTTTTATTCCGAGTTGTCTCGAGAAAATTGTCACTTAGTGAACAAAATTTAAGGATAGATTGGCAACGTTTTTAGAATATAAATAATCAATTCTGCAGTTTTTTGTAGTGTTCCTTTTTTGCCCATGTTTCCAGTGTTTTACAGTACGCGTGGGTGGCGCGTTTCTTAGGGTGTGTTGAAAAGAAATTGCTGACACTTTGCAATTTTTTGAGAGAATTTCAGAAGTTTACAGATTTTTAGATTTTGCTCTTAATTTTCATTTCAATCGTTATTTCTGGTTTTTCGAGTTATTTCTGGTTTTCGAGTATCATTTGTAATGTTTTTGTATCATATGCAGTCTTTTATCAAACATAAACTAAGCATATTAGACAATCTAATTTAAAAATTGGTTGTGGAGTTGCAACTTGTAATAAATTTCCAATTTTTTTTCTACTTTTCCCTTCTAATTTGTTTCCTTCGTTTGTTTTTCAAATTAAATGGTACAGGAAGTAAATAGTTTTGTTATTTTAGTTAGTGCTTTCAACGTTGTAAGATAAGTCTTATTCCCAGCTAGTTCTTGAGGGAAAAGGCGAGTAGTGTTGGGGCTTAAATTTTTGAATCACGTGCGGCACTTTAACTTCTGTTTTAACGGTTTTTTCAGGTTTTTTGATCGTTTTTTTGTTGTAAATGCTTTTTTTTGCTTCAGTTCGTAGTTATTACTACTATTTTTTTGTTTTTTCAAATAATTTTCTTTGAATTGTAGTTCAGGCCTTGTACTGCTATGCTTTTTGTTACCACCATATAATATCACGCTCCCTTCAGTTTTACTTTTGAATTATTCATTTAGTCTTACGAATTCGACTGAATTGCGTGCGTGACGCTGTTTTTTGATCTGAGTCAGTTTTTTGTCCGTTCGCGTGAATAGTTGTTGGACCATACGTGACTAACTCAATCTCAAAATGAACGTTCTTTGTCAATCTGATTTTTGCTAACTTCGGTTGAAGGAGATAAGGCTATCTAAGTGTATATCACTGTAAATAAAGGTTATTTGAGGGCAGCTACTATATACAACGCTTCAATTTTCAATTTCTTCTTAAATGACATATCTGCAGAAGTTTATTTTTGGTCTTATTTTTCCATTGCCTTAGAGGCCGAAGGTCTGCGAAGCTATCGCAGACTTTTTCTGACAATCTGCCAGCCGTGTTATATAATTTTTTAATGCGATTTTTCGCTTGACCGATTTTTCGTCAGTTCTGAGGTTGAAGACCCCTCCACCGTTGAACCCCCCTCCACTTTTGCCCTCACTCCCCCGCGCTGTTAACCCCAACCCCACTGTTGCCCACACCATCAGCCCTCGGTTCACCCCCCCCCCCCCCCCCCCGTTTCTAGCCACTGACGAACAACCGCTCGCTATACTATTTTGCACAATTTTTTCAAGGTTTTTGAAAATTTTTGACATTTTGATTTTTATTAGACCTATCCAAGGATCCTCCTATAGGTTTTAATAATAGGTTACTGCAATGTTTCTAGTGGTAATGGAATGGCTTCAACATTTTCGCATTTTTTTGACAAAACGTGCATTTTTTTTTCAAATTTTTGACATTTATTTTTCCTTCTTCAGGTCTTTCCTGACCCAGGGGCCAAAAAACCTCCTAAGGGGTTTGATAATAAGTTACCGACAAAATTTTATTGGCCATGGAATAGTTTTTCAACTTCTTAATGTCAAAATTTTGGCAATTTTTATAGAGCTTGCCTTTTTTGTCGTTTAATAGGTTTTTTCAGCCTCAAGAGCGAAGGAACCTCCAATAGGGTTTGAAAATAGGTTATTGTATAATTTCTAGATGTAATGGAATGTCTTGCAGGATTTTAACATCACGAATTTTAGCATTTTTTTGACAATTTTTGCCATTTTTTTTTCAATTTTTTGACATTTATAGTCATTTTTCAGGTTTTTGGAGCCGCAAGGATCAGAAAACCTCCGTTAGGGTTTGATAATAAGTTATTGGACTTTTTTGTTGGTCATGGATTAATTTTCAACTTTTTGATATCACAAGATTTAGCGACTTTTTCTTTATAAAACTTGCAATTTTGTTCAGGTTTTAGAAATTTTTTAGGTTTCCCTAGCCTCAAGAGCCACGGAACTTCCTCTAGGTTGTGATACTATGTTATACGCAATTTCTTCATGTTTTTGTATTTTTTCCGGAACCAGGGGCCCTGAGACCTCCTCCAAGGTTTGATAATAAGCGGCTGCATAGTTTCTAGAGTTTATGGAATGGTGATCATATTTTTTAAGACTCCAGTTTTAGTAATTTTTGGATACAATTTAATTTTTTTTTCAAATTTTTGGAAGATGTTCCAAGTGTATGGATCTTTAATAGCCATTGAAACTTTCAGGCTTGAAACACGGAAGCTGGATAGTCGCTTGAAAGAATGAAATGGTTCTTAAGATATTAGCATCTTGAATTTTAGCAAGGTTTTTTTTAAAATTTGCATTTTTTCGAAATTTTTTGTCAAAAATTTTTTGTCCTTTTCTGAGTTTAACGATCCTTAATCACCGACGAAACTTTTTATGTCTTGGAGATGGGTTACTTGACAGAACTTTGGAGACAAAAAATTGTTTTGAAGTTTTTTTGCTGCGAAGTTGAAAACTTTTGTTTTTAATTTCGCCTTTTTCAGTTTTTTCTAGTTGGTTTGTTTACTGATGAGGCTAGAGAACTAGAAATTGGAGAGCCGAATACCATAATGCAAATTATTCCTATCTCTTTCTCTCTGTCGGCTAGGGTTTCTTTCCTTCTCTTTCTCGTTCACGTTTTATCCTTCTCACTCGATCTCTCTCTCTCTCTCTCTCTCTTGTGGCGTAATGTCATCATCTCTGATCCTCATTAGCAATGAGTTATAGTAGAAATATTTTTCATCGTAAATGACTTAACAGGCATTTTTAGGAAATCATTGTTAATTGCTCTCAAAAGCAATTTGTAGCAAATTTATTAATCCTGTTTGTCTCTTATGCAATTTTTTGCTTGGCCGAATTTTGTCTGACCCATTTGACTTTCGTCTTCAGAAACGGGATCAAGGGGTAGCGCTCGATTTGTAAAAGGTGCTCTTAGAGCCGTTCAGCCCACTAGTATTCAAATATGCGATTAATAGAAACTCTTAATAACAGACTTACACTTATGGTGTGAAGGGCGGTTCTTAGAAATTGATCTCACACCCCCACCCACCCACCGCCCCCACATTAGTCCCCTCAATCCTTTTTTGCACCACTGCTTCGGTGCACCCCCGCTGCGCTCACCTTACGCGCCCTCAATTAATCTAAAGCTAGCCTCACTAAACCGTGGCTTGCTACTGACGAAGCCAACCGCTCGCCGGTCGTCTGAGAGCAATTCGCCCGACGTTAGTCGGTTATGTTTCCCTTTGATGTTTTCATTCAATAATCGAATTTCAAACTAGCAGTTGGTTTCACAAGCTGTTTTCTTTTGTCATAATTTAGGAGGTAATTTTATGTGCGGCTGTAAAAGGTTCACATCACGCTGATATATTTTGGCATTGGTACTTTTCTGACACCACTTGAGCAATTATGATCTGCTGCAGTATAAGAAGCATGACAGTAACCAACCCTTATTATTTTCATTATTTAAAATCTGCATCTTTGTTTTAATCAAATAAGTTTATCAAGAGCATTTCATATACACATTGTGATTTTATGCAATCAGCTAAGAGTAATGTGTTTCAGGCCAACTTAATCACGCTCAACAGAGTGACAGTTGTGTTCGTGGAGAGTATCTGCAGGACTGAAAGCCTCTCATTATTGGGAAAAATTTTATATAAATTCAATATAGCCGATTTGTTTTTTGTCCAGTGGGAAAAATTGAAACAGATGTATCCAAACTCTATTTTTCTTGGACGAATTGTTTAATTTATTGTAAAATGGTGTATAAATGCTTGTTTTAGAAATCTATGTTGCCATATATTTTATAGAGCTAATTTAAATTTTAAGAGTCTAATCGTTAGAGCAATAGGGTCATGACAAGACCTCAATCACAAATTTGTTCTGACAGTTTTTAATAGCTGCCGTCAGCCTCTCAGCGGCTATTATTTAGGCGCTCTCCTTTTTGCAATTCGAAGAATTTGAATTGTAATGGGGCACTGTCTTTTTTACAATCCAAGAATTGGATTGTATCGGTGCTCTTTTTTGTAAGATGTTTTTACACCTTTTTTCATGACAGCTTTCAAAACGGGACAAACAGGTAAAGCTCAGCGGGCATCAACTTCCATCAGAGGCTCTTAGTCGCATTTAGGAGTTGGAGTCCTTCAAGTGCTTTTAGTGGTAAAGCTACTGGGAAGACCCTAATTCAAAGATGCGTTTTTCGAATTTTTTGTTGGTTTGTAATAGTTGATAAAGGTCTTTTGCAAGACATAAGTACTTTTTGTGATCATTTCAAGAGCTATATGTTTTGGTACTCCAAGTATAAACACGCAAATTTATAACAATTTTGGCAATTTTTTGAAGTTTTTGACAATTTTTGTCATTTTTTGGGTTTTTTCAGCCCTAGGTGTCAAGAAATCTCTAAGTTTTAATAATACAATACTGGATAGTTTCTAGTGGAATTGATTTGGTTTTCAACATGTCAATATCACGAATTTTTGCTTTTGTGATAAAATTTGAAATTTTAAGTCTTCTGAAAATTATTCATATTCCAAGTCTACCAATCTTTATGGGCGAGTGAAACTTTGTAGGCTTAGAATTGGGTTATTGGATAGTTTCTGAAGACAATGAAATGGTTCTGAAGATACTAAAATAACAAATTTTAGCAACGTTTCAAAATTTGCTATTTTTAAATTTTTGAAAATTTTTCATTTGCAACATCCTCTAGGGTAGAAATAGCCTACTGAATAGACAGTAGTGGGCAATGGAATGGTTTTC
Organism: Convolutriloba macropyga; assembly: GCF_964194025.1. Classification (NCBI taxonomy): domain Eukaryota; kingdom Metazoa; phylum Xenacoelomorpha; order Acoela; family Convolutidae; genus Convolutriloba; species Convolutriloba macropyga. The sequence continues at coordinate 39,495,077 of NC_134478.1, read as the reverse complement.
AGAATTTTAATATCATGATTTCCGTTTTTTTTGTGATATTTTTTTCAAATTTTCTGAATATTGTTATGTTCTGAGTCTATCGATCTTTGTGGGTCAGTGAGACGTTTTTCGGCTTCGAATTGGGCTACTGGAGTTTCTGAAGACAATGGAAATGTTTTGAAGATATTAAAGAATAGAAGATATTGAAGATGTAACGAATTTTATTAACACTTCAATTGTTTTCAAATTTTTAGTTTAAATCGATCTTTGAGTTTATCGATCTTTAAGTGTTATTAATAGCCGCGTCAGCAATTCCAGGCGGCTATTATTGCGCTCCTATTTTTTTTATCGTCTAACAGATTTTTGTTTCGTCTTACCCTGACTTTCTTGACTTTGATGACTTTTCATGACTTTGAGCTTTCAAAACGATCTTTGAGTTTATCGATCTTTAAGTGTTATTAATAGCCGCGTCAGCAATTCCAGGCGGCTATTATTGCACTCCTATTTTTTATCGTCTAACAGATTTTTGTTTCGTCTTACCCTGACTTTCTTGACCTTGATGACTTTTCATGACTTTGAGCTTTCAAAACGATCTTTGAGTTTATCGATCTTTAAGTGTTATTAATAGCCCGTCAGCAATTCCAGACGGCTATTATTGCGCTCCTATTTTTTGTCGTCTAACAGATTTTTGTTTCGTCTTACCCTGACTTTCTTGACTTTGATTACTTTTCATGACTTTGAGCTTTCAAAACGAGATAAAGTTAAAGCTCAGCGGGCATCAAGTTTCATTAGAGGCCCTTAGCCGCGTTTGCTATTCCTTCAAGCACTTAGACTGGTGAAGTTACTGGGAACTTACATCACTTAAAAAATGACTTGTGAAATAACTTAATGAACTTTAAATTTTATGACAATTTACTAGTTAAAGATCAATTGTGTGCATCTAAGTATTGCCAAACGTATTTTCCCTAATTCTTGAGTATTAAAGCGTTTACGGTTTCGAATATTATTTTTGAAAAAGCTCCCTTAGGGTTTTTTCCTTATAGAGCTTATGTGTCTCATGACAAACCGGATCTAACCCAAAAGATCTAATGGTCTATAATAAAGGACTAGTGGTCAATCTGTCTATCTTTTTTTAGTTGCTTCAATTCCATGGAAGGCCAGAAGTGTCTATCGCGGCTATTTTCCGGCAATCTGCCGGCTGTTTTAACTTTTCTAGGTCTTGCAGTGGAGTTTTTGGACAGATCTGAGAGGCAAAAATGGTTTTGAACATATTGATAGTGCGATATTTAGAAACTTTCTATGAATTTTGCTATTTTCTTTTTTCAAAAGTATGTCATTGTTCTCCAGTTTTTCTATCTTTATTGGCCAATAGACTCCTTTCAAGGCTTGTGTGTGGGTTAACGGGGGCATTTTAACGGATAAATTTTAGTCTTCAGGAAAAAATCTGCAAGAGTTTAAGCAATTACTTCTTTGTGTTTAGTTTTTATTTTAACTTCTGAGACTGCTGGTCTTTTTAGCTGACATTGTCAAATTGATCTGCTGGTCAGATATAGTTTTGAGCTTTTCATTCAATTCTTTGGATTGTATTTCAGGACTTGTTGTGCTATGTGTTTTTGTAAGAATTTTGATTGCTCTCGAACGAAGTTCGTAGCAATTATTGTAAACGTGTTGGTCTTCTTTATGCAAATTTTGGACTTGACCGTTTTTGCGCTTTTCTTCTAGAACATTCTTTGACTTCTCAAGTGACTTTATCACGCTTTCGTTTCTTCAATAGCTTGTTGCTAAAATGAAAACCATTGCAGCATAGCAAAAAGTAGGGCCTGATATCCGAGTGGGCAATGCTTATGGTGAGGGATGGGGAGGTCCATGGTTCGAATCCCGGCGTGGTCAAAAATTTTTGCACTCATAAAGAAAAATTTATCTAGACTACAGCCCCTGAATTAAATTGCTTCGCTTTTCGTTCGAGGGCAATTCTTCCGACATTAGCCGATTTATGTTTTCACAGTTTTCATGACATTTCATCTTTTTAAATAAATGGGGCCTAATTTGGGAGTTCCATCTAAACTGATGAGAATGAAGAGTATATAAAGTAAATTGGTCTCATATTAGCGTGAGTGATGCAATGTCCTTTTCTTTCCATTACACAAAGAGATTAGGAGTATGGCATCTAATTCAGTTGACTTGATAAAACTGATCATCACACCTAACCAGAATTTAAAACATAAATCTTCAGATTGAGTTTTTAGCTTTTAAAAAATCTGTTATTTTGTGATATTTGTTTAGTTTCCTGGGTCATTTCACAAGGCATTGCTGATATCAATCTGCAGTAGTGCAGTGCTTTTTGAACTTAACTTCAGAGCTGCTTTACAATATTGCGCGTCAAAATAAATTGTTTGTGACCTTTTTCTCTTAAAACAATCAAACTTGTGCCCAAAAAATTGATACCTGACGTAAACGAAAGATTATTGTTCTGAGGAAAAGAGACCAGGCTATGAAAATGATATGGTTCGCTGAATCGTCTGCTAGGAATTACGGATGAAATTTTTCTGTGAATTTGCCGAAAAACAAAATGATTTTATGCAGAAGCTGCGCATGTCATATGTTGATTTATCGGCTCATTTATGTTAGTTATTTTCTCGCTTAATTCTGCAGCTTCTTAAGCCAATATTATGTAGGTGTTTTGCATAAATTGGATTAGAACACATGAGGAGTGAGGTAATTTACAGTTCTTCACTCGATTGAAAAGGCATCCGTTTTTTCCAACATGAAAACTGTATTACAAGAATTAAATTTTGCAATTAGACTTTGGCGTACCCGTACTACGAAAAAACAACGTTGTAGTACTTGACAATAAACCATTCAAACTGGTAACTGAAAAAAGTTTGCAGGAGAGAAGTTTAATATGGGTACACACTAATAGCGAAAATTGACGAGCAGGTAAAAATTCTTTTGGCTGTAATTCAGATTATATGCTGGACTGTTTGGAATTCGATATCGAAGAGTACTTAATCATGTTTTCCAATTCGCATAAATTTTGAAAGAAAATTTCAGAACTGAGTTTTAATTTTTGTTCAGAAAAATTTGTAACCGTCAAGAAGGCGCGCTACAACAAGATATAACATGGAGGCTCATTAATGCGCGTTCGCACTTGATTTTCCGACCCGAGCTGATCTACATTTTGATTTAATTGTCAAGCAAATGAAGAGCTAGCTAATCAAAAGTTGATCTATGAGTTCAAAGAAGCCCTTGAACACCCAAACTACTAATCGAAATATATAATGCCATGCATCATTAGAGCGCTCACGAGATCTACCATTATTACAGCTACGAGAAAAAACAAAAAAAGCTAAAACGCAACACCATTTTTACGGCAAAAACTCGAAATCTAAATTTAAAAGCGCCTAGTAACAACGTCAAATTACAATCAGACAAAACCCTAACAGAACAAAGTTATTATTTCTTAATTGTAAAACATGGGATTTTTCTTTAATGAGAGTAGGTAATAAATCGAGAAAAAGAAGAACTAATGTGGCGAAAAATAAATCAACCTTTTCTAAACCAAATAACTTCAACCAGTAGTTTTTAACGAACAAAATCCAGACAAAATTACTATAACGTCATTAGGAAACCAATAGGACCTCTCTTTGGTTAGACTAAGCCGTAGAAATGGACTAAAGAAGAGACTGCCGAGTAACTAAAAAATTACAAACATTTTGCGAAAACACAAATTTTGTAGTTAATGAAAATCAGTAGATATCTGAATATTTTTTCTGCAACTGTTATTCATACTATTCCAGTTGAAAATGTACTGCAAGTTTAAATTTGTTCAACGGGCCCTTATTTGAAAATCATTGGGATATGATATTACGCGAATTTGCTAAAACAAGACAAAAAGAAACAAAAGTATTGACCGCTCACAAAATATTCATTACAACTCATTTTGTCCCATAAACAAATTAAAAGTTACGACATAATATCAAAAAACATGTTTAGGTTTGAATTACAAGGAAGCAGATGGCACCTCTCAATGATGAGAAAAAGTAACAAGTTGACAAAGAGAATAACAAAAACTGAAAAACTTTCAAAAAAATTGAAAACATCAGAAAGTTACTTTAAGACCTTAAGCTATTAACTGACTGCATTGAATCAAGTGATTGAATCCTCAATTAGAAATTCATGAGAACTCTCAGCCATTAGAAAAAATTTATGACTACATAAAGAATAAAAAAACACGAAACTTTTGAGAAAACCCGTAGTTTCAAAACCATTAAGTTCAATAGCTTTCAACCGAATTGAAAAAATGCGCAAAGTTCTGCTTCCATGGGAAGGCAATTCTACCTGTCAATCCTAAGTAATCGTAAAATCATCACAATAAGTCCTATGACTATGAAGACGGAAAGAAAAACAGTCAAAAACAAAAAAAATCATTAGAAAAGTGCGAGAGGTGTTGAAGCCAATCAAACCATAAGATTTTCTCTGAAATTGTAATCATGATCAATCGGGCTCCTTCCCAAAGCCAATGGAACTGTCAGAATTAGAATAATACGATAAGATTTCAAAGGGACCCAAAAATAAGATTTCAAAGGGACCCAAAGTAACCAAAACTTTTTTTTTTAAAAAAGTATGAAAACTCGTGGCGTCAAAGTCATAAAACCAATAGTGAGAACAGAAGTCGCCGACCAATTTAATTTCGGTTGCAGTAGAAAGGAAAGTGGTCCTCTCATTATTGAGACTGACTTACAAGTACACAAAATAAGTTTAAGATCGGTTGGTGTTAAAATTTTCTTCGAAAAATTGTTTTGTTTTTTTATTGGCCATTAGCTGTGCACTCAAAGCACCAGATAGGTTTAGTTGATGTTCAGAAGAGAGTTTATTTCAATTTTAGTCAATGAGAGTGCCTTAAGATTACAAAAATTTTTTAAGATCTCAAAAAGAAAATCAACATTTTCAAAATTGCGAAAATTCAGAGTCAAAGCCATAAAAAAATGAGACATTCCTTCAAAACGAACTATTTGTTCTTTGGACATCATTTGAGTGCAAATGGAGTTTGCCTTTAATGGAACTTCGATTAGAAGAGCGACTAGTCTCTAAATGACTCGAAAAAAATTTTAAAAAATATGAAAAGTTTTAAAATAGTTCTCAAATAGAATTCAATTTTGTAAATAGTAAAGTATCCTTTTTATTGCATTTCATCTTTCTGGAACACAAAACTGTTTGAATTTGTAGCGTTAATTGTAATTGTAAATCAATAGTTTGTTTTATAGAGAAAAATCTTGATTTTAACCAAATTTCCCCTAAAAGTGAACAAAATCATGCCAAATATCACATGCTCACTCAAAACTTTAAACCTCGATAACTCATCGAAAAAAAAACGAAATTCAAAAAAAATCTTTTTAGTTTCGAATTCTACGCTGGACCAGCCTTTTATTGATACAGTTCACATTTCTCTACGAAGAATTTATCGATCAACCAAAATTGTTGGAACAGAAAAACCCAGTTGAGTATATAGTTCCCCATCACAAGTAGAGACGGAGCAAAAAACTTTCTAGGTTTTAAAAGTGCTGAGTTAAGGTACAAAAACGAAATATGGAAAATTTGGAAAGCAATCAGTCATGGAATAGAACAAACGTGCTAAAGTTTTAAAAAGAATTGTAGATCAAAACGATATGAAAATGTGAACTAGTTTCATGAATGCATTTGAATCCATTGTTCGCCCAAGGTGATGAAAGATGATGAGAAAAATTTTATTTAAAAGTTTATTTCAATTTTTCCTCAATAAAAATTTTAAATGAAGAAAAGTTCTTAAATATAAAAGATTGGGAGTATTTTAGCTCTGCAAAATATAGTCCTGTTGTCGAGTGTGCAATGCTTGGTCAGTTTGTCCGTTGCAATTATTAACAGTCGTCTTCCGATACAAAACGACTACTGAACTTCTTGCTCCAGTTCAAAAATATTGCGCGGCGAGTTCAAGCGAGGCATCAGTTTGGTTTCCTCAAAAAATTCCAATTAATGGTTTAATAACTAAAAACTCTGAACAATTGGTAATTTGCGGGAAAGCGGATAGGCAGATGCGCTCTACTGTCGTTAAAGGGTGATACGCTTAATTATGAACATCGTCGCGCTAAAATATTTTTGGTTTGGCTTTGAAAATTGCATCAGCTTGAAGTGTTGGCTGTCTGATGGAAACAAATTTCTCCAATAATTATTATAACTCGCCTTTGTCTAAACTGTTTTGCTAGCTCACTCGTTTTTTGCATTTCCTTTTTTGTTTCTACTTTTTTATTCGAATGATTATAATTTTCGAATGATTATAATAAGAGTTTTACCACACTGCAGACGGTGGTTCTGTTTTTTAGTTTTTAGTTGTTGTAAAAATAATTTACACGCCTGCGCTAGTTTCAATGTAATTAAATTGGATGACAAATTAATCAAAATGTGCTGAAAAGGGCCCCTTTTTTTACTAACTTGCTATTGTGAAACCTTATACTGTAAAGTTATGCAGTTGAGTGGCGAATGCGTGTCTACTTTGGTAATGTTGGATTCGAGGTGCGAATCCTCTGTAATTTACGTAGCTTGAGTTTACAACTTTCAAATTTACTGAGAAAGAGTGTTACAAGTGTAACTCTATTTCTAGCGATGTGAAATACCGACTCAATTCCACCAAAAACTATTCCAGTCAAAAACAGGAGAGGTTGACAAGCAACTGAATTTAAGATTAACTGATAAGAGAATGAAAATGGTATTAGCAACAAAAAAGGGGAGTGTGAACATATCTGAATACTTGAGTTTTTAGTCGGAGGTAAAATTTACCTCAGTGAATAACTTAAAAGTCAACGATCGAGCTGAGTGATATAATGATAGCAATTAATTTTCAGATCCTTTGATTTAACTATATCACATATCCGCGACTTTGACAAAAATTTGAATACTGCAAGTTATCAAATTTTAAATATAAGTAACATATTTGCTGGTTAGTATAGATAATAATTTACTGTTACGATTGTTCCCAATAGTTTTAAGTTTGAAACAACAACATGAGATATTGGAAACGCTGTGGCTTTTAATTGATTAAATGTAAATGTCAATGAACAGTATATACATACTAAATTAACGAAACTGAAAAGTTTAAATAGCAAATGTGACACGAATGAAGTTGTTTTGAAAAATGAACAATCGACTAACTTTAACATAAGATTCGCTTTAATTTAGGCTAACATAACATCAAAAGTATAACAAACAAGTGAAAATTTAAGGCATTGACAAATAAGTTAAAATTGCAGGGAATTGAAATTAATTGAACAAAGAAAATGAATTGTTTTGTAAGTGTCTTAAGATGGATTTTCAGCGTCAAATACGCTCATAATGACCTCTCGTTCGTAATCAGCATATTCATATTCCTGATCTGACGCCGTCTTTGAGAGTGGTCAGATTCGTGGATCCAGTGCACTTGCTACTGGAAGCTCAAAGGAAGTTGTAAAGATTCCTCTTTGATTGCTGTCTCGATGAGAGAATTAGTAGTACGTACTCGTTTGGGCATAGGAACTGACTCTTGACCGCTCACGGAACAGACTGAGCTTTCGAATCCATAATAATCCGGAGCTCGACTTTTTCCCTTGCCTTTAAAGTCGTGGGGCTGGAAGTAGACGATGCGGCTGAGGTGTTTGTGGTTGCAGAAGATTTTCGGCTGCGGCTAGTGGAGGGTTGAGTGTTAGATGGTTTCCTCGTGGTAATGGCTTTTAAGATATTGCTGTTCGCTGATGAGACTCCCGAAATATTGTCCACCTGTCGATTACGGATCTTGATGTCGTGTCTGTACTTCGTTTTCAACTCTTTTGAGTGGAAAGCAGTCTTCTCCTCCGTGGTATTATCGTATGGGAGAGGACGTCTTTGTGCGTATTGCCAAAGATCTGTATTGGGTTCGACCTTCGTATCAATTTTTGCTATGTCACTGGTCACTGTTGCGTACTTTCACCTCGGGAACGCCTGGTTCCTTGATTACTGTAATCGTTGGTGAAGTATGTACCACCGTACTCCAAGGAGCCAACGCGTCCCATAGACCTCGAAGGTCTCGTTTCGATCTTTTGAACACCTTCTTAGGCAGTTTCATTGCTAACGATGTTTCAGCTCGTGGTGTCGGGTTGGAGAATTTTGGGTGAAGTATGAAGCGGGATACCGCTTTGTTGTTTTCGCCGTTGTATCGCCGTTGAATGATTTCCCAAATAGATACCTCAAATATTCAACAGACCACTTCTATTAATTCTAGTTCGTTAACACTATAGCGTTCTTAATTTGAATTAGGGAATCGAGACGCAAATGCAACTGTATGCCAACATGTTGGTGAACGCTGTTCTAATGCAGCCCCTAATCCAGACTTAGAAGCATCACATTTGATTCGGGTTTCCGAGTGGGATTTATAAGGTGTGTTTTCTGTAGCGTTTGCTACCTTTTCTTTTGTGTGTTGAAAATCAAATTCACGTTCATTAGTCCAAATGAATTTAGTATTCTTCATAAGAAGTGGGCGGAGTTGATGACGAAGTTGTGATCAATTAGGTATGAATTATTTAAATAGTGCACGGATTCTAAAAATGATCGCAACTGCTTTAAAGTTTTAGGTGCTGTTAAGGTTAATATAGCCGATGTTTTAGTCTCAAGTGGTGCACTTCCAGTTTTAGTAAACTTGTAACCCAACAATTTTATTTCTGTTTTAGCAAAGTGATACTTGGGTAGATTTATTCTCAAGTTATCTACTTATTTAAGACATTTGTAGACTAACTTTAAGTGATCTTCTTTTGATCCTCGACTAACACTATTCCAACTAGAGTATAAACCATTAATTTTGGAATGCTGCCGGCATGTCGTTTAAACCGTAAAATCCAGTAATGAAACGATATGTGCCTGTGCCTTCACCACTAACTAGATTAAAGTTGCAATGGCTGGAGGTTTCCGGGTCTAATTTTAATTGACTGTATGCGTACTTCAAATCCAGTGTTGAAAATTATGCTGTTTCGTGTGATGCATTTGTATTTAAAATTTGTTGTTTCGTTTCATTTAAATTGTCAATATAAGGCATTTAATATTTACTTTTATGAATTTATTTATTCAGTATTTTGGAATCTAGTGCTAGTTTAACAGTTTTGTCCCTCTTAACGGTTATAACAATTGAGTATATAAGATGTTTATCCAAACAACTTTTAATTTTATTATGTGTCTGATCTAACATTTTCTAAGGTTCAGCTTTTACTAAAGGTTGGAGATCTGTAGAAACTCGTCGTCCTTTTTATTTGTCGGGGTGAAATATTTGTAAAAAACAGATTTAATTGTGTGTTTTAGTGATTTAACGATTCTAGAGATGAGACCTGGAAAGTCAAGGGGTATTTGTTTCTTGATTAAGCATTGATTTTGATTGACGTTTAATATTTGTTTTGATTGCGTTAATGAATGTCCAAGTTGTGGAAACAAATCTCGGCCAATTATAGGTCTATAACCGTCTTCGACAACCGTGACTTTGTCATTTGTAGCTGCCAAATTATTGCAGTTCACAGTAGTATTGAATAAACCAATTGTCTTGATTAATTAATTGGAGAATGTTTTGAGGTCGTGGAATTCCGTTGACTGTATCCAGTAGCTTTCTGTACTATTGAGTACTACCGCGTTTGCTAGGTTTTTATATATAATAGTGCAAACGCTCCCCGAATTCACTAATATTTTTGTTCCAGTTTTACCGAATTAATATGCATGTTTACCGGCTCCACGTCCCTGATACTGTCACTATCAGAGATAACAGCTAGGCAGTTGTCGTCGAAGTCGTCATAATCAGATTCATAATTAGCATCAAATATACTATGTTTCTGCGTCATTGCATGAATTTGATTCGCTTGTTCCCCCACCGTTGCAGATATGCCAATGGTAGCAGCTCCAGATGAGGTGTCATCGACATTGTTGACACGTGGTTTTGGCTTCATTTAAACCTTCAATTCTCGACAGACTTTGCAAAGTGGTTTGCGATTCCACAATTTTTGCAATTTTTTCCACGTTCTGATCAGTTCCGGCGATGACTTGCCGACCGAGCGTATCCATAAATAGGGCAAATTGTAGATTTGAAATTAGTCGTTTCCTCGTGACTGCCAAGGTCACAATTCAAGGAGAGTTCTCGAAGGCACCCCTAAAACCTCTCTACTGGCTGCCCTTTGAGTTGCTTTCGTGTTACGAATGCGTAACGGTCAAATTTTATATTCTTTTGTTTAGTGAAGACATTCCACTCTAACCCAGACATCCTTCGTCGAAAGCTGATCAATCTGTACCGTTGGTTCATGGGAACCAAAAATCCGTTGACCCTCCGTGCCAAGACTGAGGAATGTAAGTCAGACAGCTTTGTTTTCACAAAATTTCCACGGTCTAACGCCACACAATATTCCAGCAGCCTCGATTTTCTGACATTTGTTAAGCCATGCATTTTTGAGTTGCTAGTTACGAATTTTACGATCTCTCTCACCTTGGGATGTGCTGTTGTCCACATCTTCTTCATAAATTGGTTCGAGGGGAGAAGTGACTTTGTCCGGTGGTGCTTCTCGTAGTATATCAATCGAAAAGTTTTCTTTTGCGAGTATTGCCAACTTCAGGATTATTCTCCATCGTTCCTATCTCAATGGGGGTTCTGGTGTTGGTCTTTCCAAAACTGGTTCTACCCAGAGAAGGGCTCGTTCTTTTGGGGCTGACTGCGTCATGTGATACCTTACACTGTAAATGTATGCAGTTGAGTAGCGAATGCTTGTCTAATTTTGTAATGTTGGATTCGAGGTGGGAATCCACTGTAATTTATGTAGCTTGAGTTTACAGCTTTCAAATTTACGGAGCAAGAGTGTTACAAGTGTAACTCTACTCTCGCGATGTGGAATACCGTCTCAATTTCACCACAAACTATTCTCAGTAAATATATGCAGTTACTGTAATTGTATGCAGTTGAGTGGCGAATGCTTGTCTACTTTTGTAATGTTAGATTCGAGGTGCGAATCCACTGTAATTTACGTAGCTTGAGTTTACAGCTTTCAAATTTACTGAGCAAGAGTGTTACAAGTGTAACTCTATTTCTAGCGATGTGAAATACCGACTCAATTCCACAACAAACTGTTCTCAGTCCAAAACAGGAGAAGTTGGCAAGCAACTGAAATTAAGATTAACTGATGAGAGTATGAAATTGGTATTATCTACAAAAGTATCTGAATACTTGACTTTTTAGTCGGAGGTAAAACGTACCTCTGTGAATAACTTAAAAGTTAACGATCGAGCTGAATGATATTATGATAGCAATTAATTTAGTACATTTTCAGATCCTTTCATATGACTATATCACAGCTATTTTTCGCTCTGCTACATTTTTCGTGTTTAGCGATAACTTGGGATCTATCCCATTATAGCCCCCCACCAGCTTAGTTGTCAGATAACTTATAGCCCCCGGTCATGGTAATTATACCGTAATGGGGGGCTATAATTTCATGGGGGGATATGATGGGAAAGACCCATAACTTGATACTTGACTCCCACTACAACAATCCTTTACATTGGAATAAGTAATGCTAACACTAATAATACAATTTGATTGAAACAAATAATACAAGTTTTTGCATCAGCCAAACTTCATTGTGTTATTTTGTTCGTTCTAAAAACTGAAAACTACTCATGTCCTCTTATTTGTTTTCTTTTTACTGTGAAAACTTTAATTTTCCTCTTTTACTGTAAATAGGTTAATCAAAAAGCTCTCGTAGCACAAGAAAAAGCTTGCATTGTTTCTGTGTCCACTGGGCGTATCAATATGTCACATGTGTGTCACTTTGTCTGCCACGTTTTCTCTTTTCTTTTACCGCAAACTTTGTTGTGTTGTCTTTGTATCTTACAGACCGAAGATTTTGATTTATAAGCCTGAATGTTAAATTATCTGGACTCTGATCAAATTTTTGCGTTTGCGTTCTCGTCTTACTAAGCTAATTTGGAGAATCGTTTTTGCACTTTTGTTGGACTATATAATTGCTAAAAGCACAGCTCAATTGGAAAAAGTTTGTTCTTGAAACTGACAAAAGTAGAGCATCATGTTGGCCATCAAACAAAGTCAGCAGTTTTTTTGCTTTACTAGTTTCTCAAACTTTTTCGAGAGGGCGGCGTTTCAGCATACATTTCCAAAGTTTGCAACATTACCTAGTGATATTTGCTGTTTGTAAACGAAAAAAAATTTGCCATATTACGCAACTGTTTTTATGTCACAATACGTAACAGCTAGTTGTCGGAGTTAAAATAAAGGCATGATTGGTTACAGCCAGATTGCTTAATTACTTTTGAGTCTTAACGTGAGCCCTCGAGCATATAAGTTTATCTGATTAATCAAAATATCGTTGGTATAAATAATGGCTTATTTTAGGAAGTGAGACGAAATAGATGTGAACTTATTTCTTCAATCGTGGATCTTAATTTCACGCTCCAGTTTGTAAAAATGATTGTACATTTGCGCAGAAACAATCAGACGCTTCTGGTATAAATACTCAGCCATTTCTTAAAATGCAACGCACAATAAATATAAATTTAAATTCAAAAGTTATTGCAGTTTCCATATCTTGGTTTAAAATTTATACGAATTGCGCTAAAATGTAGTTTTTAAGAACTAATAGATGGAAAAGGGCTCGCAATCTTATGCAAATAGGAAACTGGAGCTTCATTATCATCATTTCACTCTAAAACAGTACACCAAAAAATTCTCGAGATGAATTTTGTTTGAAACAATAGTAATTGGAAAAAAAATCCTTGATTTCTGGAACTTGCGACACATTTTACAGACCGGATTCCAGACAAATTCACTAACTAAACATCTGCAAATGAAAAAAAAAAAACAAATAAAGATTTTCGTACCTTTGTTCAACACCCATGGAAGGCTGATAACTAAATAAAGTTCAGAATGTTTTTTTTAGACTTCAGCAGAAAACAATACACGAAATAGAAAATGAAAAAATTAGAAGGAATAAAACCCCCTAAACGGAAAACTGCAAATCCTAAGAGTTTGAACAAAACATAAAAAACAAGCAATATAAAACCAAACGATTTACTAGTGCAAAACAGACCCAGCAGTGCGAAAGTTGACAATTTGAGAATTAAATTTGGATCGAAAGGAGAAAAACATTAAATAAACTTTAGGGTTGCAAAGGAAGTTGGGAAAAGTGCGATTTAAAAATCTTTTCAAAATCGAGGAATAATCAGTCTTCGAATTCTTTCGTTTCTCGTTTTCTAGAAAAATTGAATCTTTTATTGGAAACCTTGATCGGTTCTATGATATCAAAATGACATTACAAGATGCTTAAATATGAACGTTCGCGAAAAGCACAGCCGATAAACAGAGAAAACTTAAAACCTTGCTTTTAATTAGGCATGTTAAATTTTGTTCGAAAAAGTTGCGCTCTTTTTTAACGACTTGTTATTTTTCTTAAAAAATTATTCGGTTGAAATTTAGATTGTAGATTGCATCTAAGAGTCGATGTATGGAGAAGTAACACAATGGTCTGACGAAAACAAGACACGAATTTTACGAAAAAATTTTTTAATTCAACAGAGATGTTCTCGTCAGTTCTGTTTGAAGTCTTGATTTTCTAATTACTATCGTGAAAAAGCGCCCCGACAGTTCATCAGGGCGCCGCAGAGACATACCCTAATCATCACGTGCAAATCTGGCTTATTTAAGTGTATCGTGTTTGTTTTGCAGATGTTAACACAATGAAAATTTCACAACATTGCTAAAAATAGATTTTTTTAAGCAAGTTCGGGCAAAATTATGAAATTGAGCCAGCCGTGTTTGAAAGAAGATCCAAGTTTTAATTGCGTAATAGAGATAACAGCTATACAGCCTTTTTCCGTGCTTTGAAAGGATTTATAAAAATAATAAGATATCTATTTTTTGCAAGGACCGTAACCCTATTCCGCACAGATTGTATCTAGAATTCACAATTAATGTATCCATAATCAGCTGTAGTGCCTAATTTAATGCAGGCTTTTGATTACGCAAAATTGGTTCAAAGCTTCTTAATATACCGTACGGGGCATAGATATAGATTAACCACCATATTTCTAGTTGTTTTGAATTGTAGGTCGAGAAAGATACAGTAATGCAGTAAAATACACTTATGAATGACATCACTCTACACTCCGAAAGCACACATTCAAATAGATAGAGAACGATGGAAAATGCCGAAAATGCAGATAGAGAAAATGCGACTAACTCAACTAGAAATCAAATTCTGTAGCTTAAATGTTTTTACTTTTTGTAATTTCCTTATTTCCATGTTTTTAAAAATTAGAAAAATAGTTGTAAAGAAACATCGAGACACAATAAGAATAATTAGTGAAAGTTTAATTTAATTGAGACAAAAGCTGGCAAATAGACGACAACTGTCAACAGATACTTGTCAATAGAGCCATATCTAGAGGCTCCTATAAATAAACGCAAAATCATTGAACCAACTCAATAGAAAACAATCTAGTTGTTATATGCATTTGGAAACTCATTAGTCAAAATAAGCAGGAAAAAAACTGTAATATTTGCTCATGTGAGAAGATGCCTCTATTGGGTCCTAGTAATTATGGAGGAACAAGAGGAGTTAAGAATATGCCACAGAAAAGTTTTAATTCGTGGAATGAAAATTTCACCGAAAGCCTAGGTTTTTTTTGAAATAGCGGAATAAACCATAGAGCATGGACTGTCCAAAAATTTGTCCCAAAAATTTTTCCCAAAAATCTGTCAATAAATAAGACTTAGTTACTGCTGTCTCATAAAGCTATTGTTTATCATTTCAATTTTTAATGGTTATTCTATGGACAAGCAATTAAAAGGCTAAGCAAATAAATCAATCGATTTCACCACCTAGGTTGGAATGATCTTCTGGTTTGTTTATTTTGTTGCTATTGGTTTATGGATTTTTTTTGATATTTTCCATTCCAAATTTTAGCAATTATATAAATAAGTCAAACTTTTCAAAAAATAAATTTCAGAACAAGAAAGTTTTCTTTGTTTTTGTGCCCTGGATGTTATTATGGGCTTGAAAAACACTCTGAAGCTAGAAAACGGACTCAATATATCCGATTTGATTATTCTAATTAATTGGTTGTTTTATTTAGTTTAAAAAGAACAGTCCCCAATAGATTTTTAGCATTGAGGCATCCCTAATTTTAAGCTGTTCCCATGTTCCGCGAGGTGCCATTGGGCAGTTTAAAAGGGAATATGCTCAAAAAAGGCGCTCAAACAAGCGAAAGGTCTTGTGAAGATTTTCCATGTGGTATATGTAGAAACAATTGTACTACAGTTAGTATACAATGCTTCAAGTGTCTCAAATGGTTTCACGGTGACTGCACAGACCTATCAGAGGAATAAATCAAAACACTGGGGAACATTAATGGATGTTTTTGGGCATGTCTACATTGTTGAACTAAAGTCGTGATTCCCATAGATCAGTCAAACATTAAAGATGAATTATCTCAAAAAATAAAGATATGAAAAATAATTTGACATCTGAATTAGATTCATTCAAAACTTGACTTTGAGATTGCATAAGAAGTTTTTACAAAAATACGAATTCGAAAATTTCCGAAACAGAAAACAGCTCTCTTTAAAAACATCAGGTGACAACAAAAAATTTTAAAAAATTAAACATAAAAAAGATGACCATTTTTGGATTTTCCCAAATAACCCAAAGATGGTACGGGGACAATTTTTTTGTAGAGCTGATCAGCTACGATAAGAAAAAAGCAGAACATGTGCTCAGTCTTGTGGTATTGAAAAAAATCCTCTTTGAGTATGTTTTCCGGCTGGGCAAATTGGAGGAAGCAGCACAAAAAACACGTCCAATTGTAATTGAGTTGACAAATCCCTAGAACTACCGACTGCTCCTGATGTCGAATCAAAAAATAAAGGCTCAAAATCTTTACGTGAAAGCTTTCTTATTGAAAGAAGATCGGGAGAGAGAAAAGAAGCTACTTGACTATCGTTTGAAACTTGCTCAAAAACTGAACATTTACAGATCAGAAATCAAAATTAGATTAGGAGCGCTATTCGTTGAAAACCATTACATAGACACAACTCTCTCAGTAGACAGAACTTGTCAGAAAATAGGACGGTCAGAGACAAGTTCACGTTCATGACTAGAGGAAAAAAATGTACTGAGGATAGTTTTATTGAACTGCCGGTCTTTTTTTAACAATTTATCGCAGAATGAATTTCGATTTATTACTAAGATCAACATGCCTTTGACATTCTTTGCTCAACGGAAACATGGCTTAGAGACGAAGTAAGTATTTGAGACCTTTTCCTAACTCGACAACTTTTTTGCAGTCGAGAAAAGATAGAAAAATTGGAACTCACGGTGGTATCATTATTAGTCACAAAACAAATCAGGCAACAGAAATTGAAACAAACTTTAATTTTTTATCATTTTGTGTTGATTTCCTATGTTTTCTATACGCTCAATACGTATAGTATTAGCTAAATTGGAGTCGCTTATCGACTCCAGCACGCAGAAAAAAACTGATAAGTATGAATGTAATGAATGAATGTTATGTAATTTTTCACAAACAGACTGGATTACTTTTTCTAGTAGGAATGACTATAAGAAAAACTCTTATACGAACTATAATTATGGAACCTTTGCTCAATTCTCAACTTTAGCTGCTGTCCCGACATCTTTCTTCGCAATAATCTGCAGCAATGTAATCTAGCAGTTGAGACAAGCTTCTTCTCTGACCACAAACTGATCACAGCAAAAATTTTTATCAGAGACACAAGGAAAGAACAAAAGCCTCTCTTCCAAAAACTCAATATCAACAAGGCAGATTGGCGGTTACTCATTCTAAGTCAAATAGATACCCCAATGACCTGCTAAATGGTTTTTATCAGAGTTTTTGTAATGCTTGCAAATAGTCAATACCTCATGTAACAAAAAGCCGGCTTGAGGACCCATCTTACAAGTTTTCACACAATGTACACATAGAAAACCAGACACTAAGGAAAACAAAGAAAGAAATCAGAAAAATTTATGTTTTTACAGGTGGAATTGAATTTATCTTTGCTTAAGGACAAATAAAATTTTGTCGAAGTTTTCCGTATTTGCACAAACAGCAGCCAAAAATTTTCAGGTGGAATATAATAATGATCGAGTTGCTGCAAGGTCTCATTGCTTAAAATGTAATTGCCTCGACAATTATTTGGAATAGAATGCCTTGAAGTTTCAGTGTTCTGATCTTCCACTGTTTTGCCGTTGTTGTGGCTAGGACATTCAGGAGGGTCAATCGTAACCTCTGGTTCACTAGTTTTCTCCTCAATGTTAAAGCTTAAAGCAAGTGAGGTGTTGATCCAGTCTTGGACAGCTTTTTCACTTTTCATTGAGCTCCTAGCACTTGCAGTTGTTTCAGTTTGACTATCTTTAGAAACGGCGTCCAGCAATTCAAATTCTTGCAGAGTTGCCTCTGCTAACAGTTTCCTGTTTTTTTCCTCCAGTTCATCTATTTCCATTTGCTTTTTCTGTTTAGCAAGGCGAATGGCTGCCTCATTCTGTTTTTCAATTTCTTCGCGCTTCATATTAGCAATTACGTAATCATATTTACGTTGTCTAGAAGTTTTTGACGAGGCCATAAGTGAGGGAAGTCTGGAACGAATGGAGGCCCTTGGTTCTTGGACTGGAACTCACTCACTTTATCATCTGCAGAGTTGGTGTAGTTTCTGGCTGAAGTGAGTATCTTGTCTTTCTTAGTTGGCATTGCTTCCAAGTAAGACTCTAATGAAGGAACAAGTGCATTTGGATCCTCCATTTCTCCAGCAAATGCAATCAGGTCTTCATTTTGGTCTACAACAGTCATAAGTGCTTCGTTGCACTTTGTTACTAGGCGTTCAACTTTCACTCGCCTACTTTGACTATTAAAAAAATGAAGGATATCTTCATGTATAGCATGCAATTCAGCTTCACCCTTTGACCTGGCAGCGTACAATTTTTTGACTTTTTGATCAAGACTATTAGACATCACGATGTTATTATTTCCAAAGACCAGCAAAACTACCACTGCAAACGGTTATCTATTATATGCACACTCTAAACAAACCAAATCCTCGCAAAACAAACCCATAGCAAAAGGCACCAAACACAGCAAACTGTCGACAGTCTGTAAAACACACCGCCCAAAGAGCAGAAAAGGTCCTCGAGCACACAGTGCCCAACAAAAACAGAAGTGGAGCGCTGAACGTTATGCGCTTAACGCGGAGGGAGACAAAGGACACACGGGATATCGAGCGAGGAACGCGCGACGAAACGGAAACGTGACGGACGGGAAGTCGGGCGAGCACAACGCTTGACGCAACAGAAATGCGACGGACGGGAAGTCGACCAAAAAACGCGCAACGCAACGAAACGGGACGGTGAGAAAGAACGGGCGGGAAATGAGATAGGAAAGAACTATGTTAGCAGACCACAGCAAAAAACTCAACCAGACAGCCGTAACTCCAGAACAAACTTAAGTCACACCCTAGGAAGAAAAAGAGAAGCTACTGCAAGACAGTCTAGCATAGTTCATTATGGGGCTTAATATATCAACAAATTAATTTACTGCAATACAGTAGTACACTAAAAGGATGAAAAAGTCGAGAAGTTTACCAGCCGTAACACCAGAATAAACTTAACTCACATCCTAGCAAAACCCAAACCAAAAACAAACAAAATCAGCATACTAACGGTATTAAACAAACTACAGCAAAATTGAATAAACTACAATAGTGTATTTGTAGACTAAGATAGTTGGAAAAGTCAAGAAACATTCCAGCCGTAACTCGAGAATGAATTTAAGTCACACCCTAGAATCCAACAAGACGAAAACAACCTGCAATCATACAGGTAAACACAAATATACAGCAGCAAAATCAATATAATACAACAGGAGAGCTAGTAAATTAGTTAAGTTGAAAAGTCAAAGGACAATCCAGCCGTAACTCGAGAATAAACTTAAGTCAACAACTTAGAACAACTTAGAAAGCAATAAGACCTAAACAACAAACCAGCATACTAGCACACTCAACATACTACAGCAAAAACAACGACATACTTCATCACATATGACGTACATCGAAATTCGGGAAAGTAACGGATGAAAACGAAAAGCGAAGTTTTGGAAGAGCGACGTTACTGAAAAATGGAACACGGAGAATTGAAAAGTTAAAGGATAAAAAGGACGCGGACGAAAAACGGTACATAAACGAGCGATGAGCGATACTATGGGAACTCGATAATTTTTTGTAGGCCGGAGGTTGCGAAAATTTTCACAACTTTTTCTGTGTATTGGGTTTCACTCAATTAACGAACCTTCTGAACCTTCTTGTTGGAAAATTTGATTTTTTGACAAATTTGTCAAATTTTTATGCTTTTGTCCAATTTTTCTCTATTTTTGGTCAATTTATTGTAATTTCTCTAATACAGTAATCCAGTGAACTGGACGGTTTTATGCCTGAAAGTACGGTTTATCAATATTCGGTATTGATTTTCTATGTTTTTTGAATTGCAAAAAAATTGACCAAAATTTTGCAAAATCGATCAATTTAATATAATATTCTATCAATTTTCCCTATATCAGAAGTTATTTTTTGATATACGAACCGACTGCATCATTGTTTTTGAATTTTTGGTAAATCTAACAAAATTTCCAAAATCAATGTTTTTTCTTCCCAAATTTATGTTTGCGAGGGCCCCTGTTCTATTTTTTTTCTACAAAGAATAGTTTATTTTTACTAACCCATGTGATATCGAAAAAAAATAAATCGGGTTGGGTTTCTTGCCGTATCAGCTCAAAATCAATTTAGGACTCGGCATATCTGAAAAAGGTTTTCAGTTTTGTCTTACAGTTTTTAGAATTTGTTCATTTTTTTGTTGAGCCGTTCTAATAAAGATGATCCAGTCAAACGTCTTGAGGGCTTCCTCTAAACTCGAAATCGTGTTCGTACAGGGCATTATAGATCTTGTCCAAACAGTTGCTCAAATCTGGTTGCAAACTTTGGATGGAGTCCTTTTTTTGTGAAACCTCGGCGTCTGCTTTTTTCCCTATGTGGTTCATGGGCTGCAGGTGCGTACCAATCGACAGCGTGGTAACGAGTAATTATCGAGTAACAGCATGATACCAATCGACAGCGTGGTAACAACGAGGTAGTTTTGTTTGATTGAGGTAATTTTAGACAACCCTAATCAAACACTTTCCAGAGAAAATCTATTGTTCTGTACTTGACTTCATAATCGGGTAAAAGTTTCACAGGGGTAATATTTCCCATATACTTTTTGTTTAGGAAAAGTGGCTCGATTTTGATGCTTTGATGCGGCACCATATTAAAGGTGCAATACAATCTTTCGCAGCTTCATTTCATTCAAACCATATATATATATATATATATATATATATATATATATATATATATATATATATATATATAGACGATATAATAAGCAACGCATAAGCATTAATGTAAGCATTAAGACGTACAAAGCCACGTATTTGTATTATCAAGTTCAAGACGACAAGTGAAACTTTGACGGCAAGATTTTTTGATGCTCATTTAACAGGTTTTTCCGTCTGATGTCACTGACGTCAAATCAGCTCGTATTCAATCGGCAATTGTCTAGAAGACCTAAAAATATTAAGCCGAAAACCAGCTTAGTCGATACATATCGTGGTTATAATTACTTAAAATTAGGTTAAATGAACTTTTTCGGAAATTTCTACGTATATTAGAACGTATTTAGTTCTTATTTTAAAGTTTAGAAACACTCGATTCTGATTGGCTAATATTATTCGTTCTTTTACTGCGTAACATCAGCTAATTGTGGCTGCTTTTGCTCCAAAGTATGAAACATGTTACTTATTAAGTGTTAATTTGACAGAAATATACATGACAAATTTGGAAACCCTCTAGGCCAACTACAAAACATTTCTCGTAATATTAAAATCAGAAAACCAAAAATTTTCAAAATATTTCCGATTTCCCACTTTTAAACAAAATTAGGAAGAGTTGGGATTAAATTTCAACTTTAAGAGAGTGAATTTGAAATATAGAGTAATATAGCTTCATTTTGGTACACTTCTTATTTTTTCATAATGCGAAAGCAGATGTTGACTTTTTTCAAGAAAGCTATTTTCATTTTTGAGTAATATTAGTTTACATAAGTAATTGCGCGGAGAGCCGTTAGTAACATTTCAATCGTGTTGTAGAGTCCATATTTCATGTGACAATAATTTATGTGACATCTTTTTTGTAGAATCCATGAAACAGGAAAAGTGAAATCTGGTAATAAAAACGAGTAAACGTACTCAAAATTTTGGTACACGTAGACGCCCGTAAGGTTTAGTTTTTTGGATCAAGTTCTACAAAACATGAATTTTATTTTTTATAAACGGTGAATAGTATATGACCAAATTTTCTATCCTTTGTTGGGTACGTTTGAATGTGTCAGATGTAATCTGCTCAATATATAAATGTTATTTTCCTTAGTTGCTCATGTCGACAAAAGACCGTTTATACCTTTTTTGTGAGTTTCCCAGTCGTCTCGCAGATTTCCTGGATATTAGTTTTACATTAAAACATGCAATTTAGAACCTGGGACGTGATATATACAGGACTAGACTTTGTACCAATAATCCAGTTTCGAGCTATGGTCTTCCGAGTTACGTAATTATCTTCAATTATGACTTGCAAAATGTGGATCCCATTTTAATTAGGACTATGTTACCATTTTTTATTCGCACCTTGTAGAACACGAGCTATTCTTGCAAGCAATGTTGATTACGCGAACTGTTTTGAATTCATTCTGTACCAATTGTGAATTGAGCGAAAGTGCATTAGAGCATTGTTTATACGATTGATAAGGTAGAAGGTACCAACTCATCTGTAAGTCTGATAGTTACATAGACCTGCAATTTGTGTGTTTTTAATACAAATGTACGCACTCTTTTTCTTCCCTACTTGCCTAAAAAGATAATATTATATTTTCCACTTATATCCACAGATGCAAGACACAAAATCAATATGTGATCACGAATACTTAAAGGAGTGATTGCGTGTGTGTACTATATATATATATATATATATATATATATATATATATATATATATATATATATATATATATATATATTGTGTGTGTGTATGTGTGTGTGTGTGTATGTGTGTGTATGTGTGTGTGTGTGTGTTTGTGGATAGGGGCATGATCTTGGTATAAATAAACATGGGGCGGATGCAGCTGTGGGAGAGGAGTGGTCCGGGGGGTGGGGTTGGGGGTTTCGGTTGTTTTGGATATTTGATATTGGGTAGGCTATTGGAAGCATTGCCATGTGAATAAAGTTGGACGTGATAACTGTTTTCTTTGGTTGTGCCCAAAGGACTCTATCTGCTCACAGCAACACACACAACCCAGTCAGTTTTAACAGATCATCTCTGGTTCCAATTAGCCTACTGTCCATAGTGTCGAAAAACACTAAAAACGTATAAGGAATATAAAGCTTAATGTTCATTTCACTTTCAAATGGAAAATGAACATAAAATTTTTTATTCCTTAAAATCTGCCCTATAAATCAAGATGTTTTTTTAGGGAGGAGTTTAAGTTTGATTCAAAAAATAAAAATTGTTGAGAATTTTGACGACTAAGGATTTTGATAAAATTAGTCTTAATTCTCAAAAATGGCCAAGCGTTTTTGTCAAATAAATATGTTTCAAAGAATCACATATCATTATTCCCGAAACTTGGGCTGCAGATAAAAAATACATTCAAGAATTACTGTTTTCAAAATGATTTCTATCAAATTGACAGAAAGCTCTAATTCGGAATAATAACAGTTTACCCATTTTGGGGCAATTGGCGCTCAATATTTAAATAAAAGGAAAAATATCAAACAACCCTCCCATTCCCATCGGGAATATCTTAGCCATTAAATTTACCCCTGAAAGTGATAGCAATACAAAAACATCAAAAAACACAGCCAACAAACCCACCATCCATTCAACTAACTCAATTTTAAACAGCTTTGCTCGAGATGCGAGCAAAATATATTGATCAATTTATATTTATTTTCTGTTACCAGTAGCATAATTAGCGTCCTAATATTTTCCCTCCCTCACTTTCTAATTGATTTTCAAGCAAGCCCCCTGCCAGTCCCAACAAAAATGGATTGCCGCTGGGAAAAGTCTCCTTGTTCAGTTAGAAAATTGAAAGGTAAAAATTGTGGAAAAATTTTGAACGGATGGGGAAAATGGTAAATTTAGACAAAAAGCAATAGCTGGCTTTAATTAGGAGCAAATTAGGCAATCCTGAAATAGATTTTCAATTGAATTATGGCGTTTCTTTTCCCTTATTTTCACCCATGGCAGTTGTTTGATCGTCTATTTTGAAGAAAAAACACCATTTCTTTTTTCAAAGACTACCTTTGAAGTCAGATCCCATTTTAAGACCTTTCCCTAATTTTGATGGAAATTTTCAGCGCAAAAACCGAAAAAATAGGGAAAAATGTTTTTTTTTGTTATGATTGGAAAACATTGAAGCATTAAGGTTGTACGTGGTTGGCCCAGAAATTGGCCGTGAACAAAGTGAAATAATCTCGCCTTTTCCTTTTAATTTGCTTTGCTTAAAATCTGATTAAAATTAGAGAAGAAAGGATTGAGACGGGAGTTACTCAAATCCTGGCTTTTTATTCAATCAAACAATAGAACGTCCACCTATTTTCCTTATCCCTGGTAAACCAAGGAATAGCGCGATAGAGAAAAATTTCTTCAGCTATTTTTTCATTACTTTTTGTTGTTACCCACATATTTCCACCCAAAGTTGGATAGTGAACTTACATTTGTACCAATTTTTCCCTGTTGAGCTCTTTTCCTTATTTCCTTTCTGATATTTACTGAAAATTGAATCTGCTATTTCTACGCTTTAATTACCATGCTTAGCTTTACGTTTCTCGCGGCGTGAAATTGGATTAATTTGAGGTATTTTTTTCCCGAGTTAATCAACATTTGCCCACATTTTGTAAACTTATACTTTGATGTTGAAGAAAATTGAGACCGTTCAATCTAAACCCTGCGTGGTCAATTCATACAATTGCCTAAGATTTTAATAAATCGATCTCTTTTCTTTATTCAAAATTTTGGCTTTTCCTTTTTAATTTGAAGTTCACGCTTGACTTCCTCCTTTTACTCGTGGCCGGTCGAGCTCGAACGCATTGCGAATTTTAAAATTTATGTACGTTGCGTATCCAGAATTTCTTAATATTGTCACTTTGACAGTCCTTTGTGGAATTTTAATTTTCTGACCCATTCACTTCTGGCCGTGAAGAGATTTCTTCTTCTTTTACTGCTGTTGCGAATTGGTATAACTTTACGACAGACAAGATTTAGCTGGGAGTGAACAATCAAATGTGTGCAGGTATTAACCGTCTGTTTTCTTACAGAATATAGAAATGTACAGAGCAGATTTCCATCCTGATTACTGTATTATAATGAACACTGAAACCATGAAGTTTCTTTTAAAAAATAATTTGAAACTCCTTTTTGATACTACATATCTTACTAGTGTAACATTTTAGATGTAACTTTTAGACGGAAAGGCAGTGAGAGTTTTCATTTCAAATAATTTGTTTCCACTTTTGTGTAACTTACTCTCAATTGTTTAACAAAATCCCTTAACTAGTGTAACATTTTAGATGTAACTTTTAGACGGAAAGGCAGTGAGAGTTTTTCATTTCGAATAATTTTTTGGCTCAAATTTTGGGAAAAATATTTGCTGAGCAATTAAAATTTAGCCGTACACAGGAAAAATCGATCATCCGTATGAAGTACTGTGCTGATAATGGAAATTTCATGTTACCTTGAAGACCAAACCAGAAAACTTGATATATATATATATATATATATATATATATATATATATATATATATATATATTAATTTTAACATATATATAAGCATGACACAAACCCGCATCATGATTCTGAATTTACTAAAAATATCAATTTTTCTAAAAAACGTTTTTAAAGTTTTCAATTTTTGAACACTGAGTCTTCTAAAAGCGGCCGATCTAAATCTACTTGAATCAAGGAATTTTTGAAAAATTCAAAAGAAGCAAAGTTATCCAATGAAAACCTGATTATTTTGATCCAAGCGAAATTTGTTATTGGCAAAAATGAATCAGAGCTCCGTATTTAAAGGTTTTGTAAGAAGCAAAAGATTCATCGAAACGAGTTATCGTTAGAGCGTCCATTTGCTCATGAGTTGATATCTGTTTTCTGAAGAATTTTTCTGCTAGTTGTTTTTCTCAGTATTTTAAACAAATTTATCCAAAGAATTGTTGTCTTTTTGATTATTTTTTGCTCAACAGAATTGATATATTGATTTTCGAGTGCTTTTAATGTCGCTACTGTAACTAAGATATATACGCCCTGAGATCTTTTAAGAGTGCTGCATTATTGCCTATTTTTTGCCTAATCAAGAAGATTGAAAGTTTAAAACAAAACATATTATTTCAAACTTAAAAAATGAAAAGGAGACATGTTCTTGGAAATATAATTTAATTTTCCCAAATTTTGTCAATTGCAAATTGTATTTAACCTTTTTTTGATATTTAGGGAGAACTTGAACGTACGCTCATAAAAATTGATCTTTAATGCGTTTTTGTTGCCTATCCGAAAAATAAGATTATCGTGTCTCTGTTTCTGAGACAGTAGCTTTTTGTACAGTCAGTCAGACCAGTCTTGTAATTAGCTTTTTCGTTAGCTGTGAAATTTTGAAACGCAGACAATCATTGTGTATCGTAACTCAGTTAAAGAATCAGCAACTGAATTAGAATGTTATATGTGTATTTTTTGTAAAAAATGATACTCTTTCATTTTTTAATATAAGTATGTCATATTAATGCATAAAATTCAGGCTGTGAAATTTGAATGGTAATTACAAAAAAAAACTTATCTCCGAAGACTTACTTGCTGTTTATATTCCGTCAACAATGGAAAGTTTACAGATAACATGCAGTCATAAAAAAATGAGGCGCAAAAGTTATCTAAACACCTGAAGTGTGCTTGGCTCGAAAGTTTTATGCCCCTAAACTGAGGGCGTTGAGCAATTTCGTACAATTAATCAACCAGTTACAAATTTTTTTAGCAAAAAGCAATTAGTGTATGGGTAAATTATTCAGAGTATCGATTCAGGTGATCTTATAAAATTTCGTTTAAATATGTAAAATCTTTGCCTAAATATTTTTAAAAATCATTTCATGAATTCAATTTCAAACTGATGGTTTGGTAAAGGAAAAAAATTAATGCTAATTGAGTTGGATTTTATTCCTGTAATGTAGATACGAAAAAGGTGCTGATATTTGCTCTTATATTTTTTGAATGAATTGTATTGCAAACAAAAGTGGCCCCAAGTCGAGACTGGATGTTTAACTTTTAAGAACTAGCAATTTTATTACAAGTTATTGTAAGTTTAGGCATCGCCATAAAAGTTTTTTTTACAAGTTTCTATAAGATTATCAACGAACTTATAAGTTCTTACAAGTTTACTAAGTAAACCTTACATGTTCTTGCAGGTCAACCATCCAACTTATAAGTTCCCAGAAGTTTACTATTCGATCTTATAAGGCTCTTACATGTTATCGCTTCATCTTGCCTAATGTCTGGAAAAAAATGAGAACGTTGAACATGAATGTACTTATACTTTTGCTTCGACATATATTTTTGCAAAAATAAAGAAAACATCAGAAAAATTCTAATCTAAAGCAACAAAAGAAAAATCCTTCCATCTTCAATCTTCTTTTTTGTAGAAAAATTTCAACCTGGTCTTCATTTCTTCAAAATTTCTTGATTTACTTCTTGATCTTCAAAATTCTTTTTTTTCGATTTTTCTTTTTGTCGAAGTTGAAAAAAGTTTCTTTGAGAGTTCCTTCGGATCCATGTGGGTCCTTGTAGAGTTCTTTAACAAAATTTTTGAATATACACATGCACCACATGTAAACACGCATACATCCACAAACACACAAACACACACACGCACAAACGGACACCACATGCACACACACGCACACACACACACACACATACACACACACACATAGACACACACGTTTCATGAAATAATAGTCGGATCTTTTACGTATGTTCCCCCCGTACGTTATGCTCTCCTAAGTTACAGAGCACGTGCCAGTCCACAGTAAATCTTTATGTTAAAATTTGGTATGATTTTCTGCGGGGGTTGCAAATAATATGCGCTCACCAAGCTGGGGGCACAAACGGAAAAGATCCAATTAGTCACGTCTTATTGATATTTTTATCACACGAATCATTGACTTAATAAGATTTGAAAATATAAATGAAGAAAGTCACTATTTCTACCCTTATGGTGAAGTTTGGAAGAAACTTAAAAGTTAATCATCAGACTTGCACGTTCTTGCAAGTTGGAAATCTGACTTGTAAGTTCTTGTAAGTTAGCCGTCCTGTCTCAATCAGGGGCTCTTCTAAATAACTCAAACTGTTCTCTGTTACAGTGGCAAACACGTTTGGCAGTTTTTTCCATTTCAAATAAATATTGTTTCCCGAACAATTGATAAAAATCATGAGCCAGAAGTTTCAGAAAATATGACTGGAAGTTAACAACCATAATGGTTTATTTCACCATTTTTCTACCTTCTTTGTGCCTGTTGGTTATTGTTTTTCATTTTTGTTGTCTTGTTAGGCTTACAGGTGAACAAATTCCAGTTTTTGGAGAAAAATCATTTTCTATCTTTTAGAGTGACGAGGTTTATCATCATTTTCTAAAATTAAAGTTAATGCCTCCCAATTTTTGTCACATGAAATATCCAAAGTTTTAGTCATTGCTTACGCATGCAACGCTTAGGAAACTTTTGTCGAAAATAAATACTTCTAAACTAAACGTTTGCAAAAAGACGATAGAATATGGTTTGGGTAAGAAAATCGAAAAAAGAGGCAAGAACTCTTAATGTTCTTGGTTGATCAACTAAACTCGTTTTATTGTGTCATACAATGCAAACTGCTCAACATTCATTATTCTGTCAATAAACTCTTCATTGTTGATTTCCTTATTTTCGATGTTCCCAGTTTAGTCTAATTACGAACAAAAAATTGTTGCTCATTTAAAAGAAGACATCTCCTTGACTAACCAAAAGGTCATTGTTTGACTTGACCTAAATGGCTCACAGAAACCTTCGAGACCCATGAAACGAGTTTCGCTCGACCTTTAAGAATTTTTAGCACAATATTAACATGGGTTCTCCACTGTTTGCTTAAAGTCAATAAAAATTTGATATTTTAAAATCTGAACCTTTCAAGTCTGTTCATAAATGCGCTGCACTAAACAGGGGTGTACTTGAATGGGAGCTCATAGTCACGTGACAGCCCAATTTGAGGTACAATTTTATATTTGCATTCCAAATTGACAGCCCCAATTAGGAATAATTGACAGTTTACACTGTAGATTACACTTTCCAATTCAGGGACTCACTTCCTTATCAATTTGCTTCCTGGCTGAGGGAAAAATCCAGACTTCTGTTGAATTAATTCGGCGAATTATTACTATTCTAAGTGCTCATCTTGCATATTTCTTCAGAGTTAGTTGCATAAAACATTGTGCTTTTTTCGAAGATTTTACTTGTTCTGTTAGAATGCAAATGCTATGGCAGAAAAAGTACATAGTTCTAATGGTACTCTGAAGAGTCGCTGTTTTTTTAAACAAAAAGATTACTCTGAGAAGAGTAGAAAAAATATAGAATGGTTTTCAAACAAGCTTCGTTACTTTTGTAGGTAGACAATTTCTTGACTATTTGAACTTCTTGACTATGTGAAGGTAAAGTAGACAGCTTGCGCAGCTTAATGTTGCTTATCGTAGCAAACGGGCTTCCAATTTGTTCGTATAGGGCAAATCAACAGAAGAGTAGATCTGCCTCATTTCGTGATGTTTGGATGTTTTCATACAATTTTTTCTGCGTTCCAATTTTAAATTCAACTTGAAGTTTGAATTTCAATTTGAAATGTTTTAAAACATATTTGAAAGCGAAAATTATTAAACTTATTGTGCAGCAGTTATCAGCCGACACGAATAAAACTCTAAGATTATTTTTGACATTGTGCACTGGTGTATAGCAAAAGCTATTGTACTTTGATAATTAATCGACACTATGTGTAACAGTCTGCATCAATTCTTTTTTTAAAATCATTAATCGCTTAAACGTTTTTTCTCGAGAAGTGAAAGTCTTCCGGAAGCTTGAGATTCTCATGGTATTTTACGCAAGCAAACTCTAAAAATGGTATCTTTTTTACTCCCGCTTTCATTGATTGTACCCTCCTCCCTTCTCTTATAATTAAAATAAATTTTGCATTTAACTATAAATTTTGAGTGCTTTTTCAGATCTTTACTTTGAAAGAATTTGTTTTAGCTTCTGCTCAAATTTCTTTTAGGAGTGAAGGAAAAATGGTTCCACTTCTTTCTACCCCGAATCATTTCATCCCCAATAATTTACAACCGTATATATTCAACCCTCATTCATTTAGCCTCGCAATTTGTTCACTCAGCAATCATTGTTACATCGAAACCTTTTTAACTAATTCGGCGTCCAAATCAACAAATAGCAGAGCCAAAATTCAGTGGATTTGAAGAACACAAAACTTCTGACCTCCAAGAAAGCGGTATTAAATAGCTTGATTTTGCTTGAAATCGAAGAATAAATTTGAAACAGTTTTTTTTAGCTTATTGCCTGTGATCGAAAAAGAGTACTTGACATGTTTGACCGCTTTCACGTTGCACTTTGAACTGTATCGGAAAAATTCAAAAACTGTCTTAGTCTAGTAGACGGAAGTGGAACTTCCCAAGTAAAAATAGTTGAGCAAAATTTTAAAATTTCTTTTCAGAGCACACATAAATGGGCTAATCAAAACAAAAATTAACCGTGTGCTTAACGGGGGTTTTCAGTGAAATCCAGATTGATAAATTTGCGAGCAGCTATGCTGTGCAAAATTCATATCTTAATATTGCAAAACTGTGTTCCCAATTAGGGGTCTCATCATAGGGTTAACGCCCGAAATCGAATGTCCTTATGAGGCCTTGACGTAAAACCACAAATAGGCAAAGAGGGTGCAACTCAAAATTATTAAGACGGATTTGAAAATTAATTTAACACTAAAACACAAAATTAATTAAAGTATTTCAAATACACAACTAAGACATACTGGAAACAGCCCTAAAAAAGAAAATCAGTTTCTGCCCCTCAATTATCCACCAAGCTGTGTTTTTTCGTTTGAAGCACTTCACTTCTTTTTAGGATATATTTGTGAAGAAGAAACACTTATAAAATTTTACTTTTGCACTCTTTTTTGCAAATTATTACACGCTTGTGATTATTTTTTCTGCTGTCAAACTGCTGCATAAACTCTTTAAATGTATCGGAAATATCAGAATGTTGGTCCTGAGGTTCATAATTAGATTTTCCGTTTATCAGAGTTCAAACCGCTGTTCAATGGCTTTTAATTGCCCTAACAGGGGTTAGATGAGATGAATAGGTCATTGATTGTTTTTTTGCCTTAAACTATTAGGTCTAGAGCTTTGTTTTGCGGAAAGTTTTGAGCCAATAATTTACAGACTAAAGTCGGGGTGAAATGACTGAGGTGTGAGGAAGTATTTTGACACATGATTGATTTCACCCCAATTTTAATCTGTATGACTTAGACTAATTAGAATGGACTGAAACCAAATTATCCTCAACTATACGAACCATAATATTGAGGCTAAGCAATGTAGGGTTTAAATTACTGTACAGTTAAATGATATAGGGTTTAAAAATTGAGATCTAACTTGGTTTTGCAAAAGCAACTAACAAGAACTAGAGAATTTAAACAGTTAGAGAACTACTTTTTGGTGCCACATGAATAAATGTCGAAGTTCGTTTGAGCTCGCATTCAACTCGTCTCAATCCGGACTTGAGTCTCATAGCATTTCGGCGCTAAACCAGCGCATTTCAAGAGTAAAAACATTTTTCCGTTAAGAAGTTTTTGATCTCCAGCATATTTAAATTTCTGTTTGTGCGGTTTTGTTCCTTATGATTATATTGAGGCCATAGAGTTCAACCAGGCTAAATTTATCAAGTAGTCTGAAAAATACCCGTACCCCAAAATCAAGAAGCCCATTTAGCTTAGTGACTGCGACTTGATGCGCAAATTAAATGTTACTAACCACGCGGAAGTTCGAATCGCATACAAAGCAGATCTTGTTGACGGGAGTTAAACTGAATATATTATTTTTCATGCAGTAAATTTCTCTGGAAAATCAAGGACTGGCCAGTGTAAATTGTAACATAAACTTGCAGTCCTAAAATTCAACACTGGCCATTGTAAATTGTGACGTGAACTTGCAATCCTAAGAAACAGAATGCCTCTAGACTGATTCAGCGCTGATTTGCTCGGCCACCAACATCCGGGAACTCAACTTCGTACACTAAGCAATTTGTGCATGGAAATGTTGCTCTCTATTATATAGCTGGAGCGTTGAATGCATCACTATAAAAAGAATTTTTGAAAATAGAATTAGTAAACAAATATGCTCATTGTGTATGTTTGGAGCCCCTTGTCCCTGTTTTGGACCTTTTCAACTTTTTGACCCAGCATTTAAGAGTTCATTAGTTGTTTCCCCCTTTTTGATTGTGCTCCTATTTTATCCTGAAAAGGGGTCGCAGCAAAAACTGACGCAATTCCGTTTCTTTTTCAATCTGTTCAGGCTTCTCCTGTTAGGAATTGGAACAAATGCTTTGAAGTTTCAGTTGAATTTTACTACAATTATAGAAACCTTATGTTACTGTCAACAAATGCATTAATATTTCCTTAATTTAAAATTTTGCTATTTAAATTCCTTTTTGAGGTTTCGTTATGAAACATTCGCTGTTCCTTAATCTGTTTTTATTTTGTTTCATGTTTCTTATAACTGACTTTGTTCTTCAATTTACGCTTTACTTGAATTGTTGATCGTTCAACTAATTCATATTTTATTAGGTCGTGAATGCCGACTTTGTATGATAAATTATAAATTAGTTGTCGGATTGTTCTTTAAAAGCGTCATCAGTTTTAAAGAATATTTTGTCGCTATTAAAATGCTTACCATATAAGGAGGAGAATCTTTTTCGTGTGTTTTGCTTCAACCTTATTTACTGATTTGCGGTACCGCTACCTGACTTTACACACAAAAGAGACAAACAAACAAACAAAAATAAAAAGAACGCGATAAGAATGAATATAATGGTAACGACATCATTTGTCTCATTTTCTAATTTTTGAACCGCTTTTGCCGTTTTTATTCGCACAAATCTCGCCTTTAATGGTTCGCCACTTCACAAAATAAACAACAACAATTTGTTTACGTAAATTTAATAGTTTCTTCTTATATCCTCTTAGCTGTCTTTTGATCAGCCCGCCCCTTAAGATTATTTTTCCTCTCAAGACAATTGAAATAAACAGGAGAACACGTGTATACAGTAAAGAAAATAAAAACCATTGAGCAAAAATTGGTATCTTTTACCATATCAAAGGCGTTTCATTTATTTAACGGCAAAGACTGTTTATTTTTTATATTTCACTTTCTGTGCTGCGATTTCAAAAAACAATTTTACCTTTAAAAGACATCGAAATTGATCACGCTCATAGTTTTTATGAGCATTAGTGACAAAAAAAAGAAGAACAGAATTTGTTCTGATTTGTACCAATTGTTTCAATTGATTAAATAGGTCGCCTTTTGCCCGATTTGAGTCAAAATGGTCCTTTATTGATTATTTCTGACAGCTCCGTTCCTGTTCCAATTGTTCTTTTTGAAGAAAAGTAAGTTCTTTTGATTTTATTCTGAGGCTACATTGGGTTTTTTCCTATGGATTTGAAAAGATTTTCCCTTCAGCCTGTCTAATTTTCGAACATTTTTTGTTCATCTAATCCGCCTCCAAATGAATATAAATAGTTCAATCATGGGGAAATCTGTTAGGTCACAGCAGGTAGTCCAGGGTTACAATATGTCCTATTTGGTTTTAGGCCAAATATTTTTTCAAATTATTTGGTTTTTATATAACTTTTTGCAAAGATCTGAATTCATTTTTTTTTCATTTTCGTAGTTTTATGGCATTGTGAATTATTTTAAGGCTTGAAGGTGCCATTTTGAGAAACTCATTTGACTATCATATAATATTCCTTGTGAAATGTATGACCCCATTAGCCGCACACATAGATCGTTTATAATTTCCAGTAATTAAATAGGAATCTATAATAACACTGAACGTACTCGAGTTAACATTCCGCCATACACTCTATTTCCTGACTATTCTTTTGAAGCACAAAAGCAATATTGCCGCTGTGTCTACTAGTTTTGACGATCTTTTCCATCTTTTCTGTTATATCCTTGTTAAACTTCTCACTTTGGGGGTAATTCTTGTTCTGATGCAATGTTGCTTAGGGCTTTATATATATATATATATATATATATATATATATATATATATATATATATATAACTTTAAAATTTTTAAAAAACAATAGGCATCGTTTGTAATATAGATCACTCAAAATTATTATTATTTCAAGTGATCAATTGGGGAAAATAGATGGTTCATCCCAGTCTAGTGGAAGAGGAACTATATGCTCAACTGTGTTTTTTTTTGTTCAGTGCGCTTTGGTCGATAGACAGAGATCTTTGCGTCGTATCGTTGGACAGATGGTCCAGCGTAAAACATAGAATTAATTAGATTTTTTTGAATTTTGTTTTCTCCAGACAATTATCGATGTTTACAATTTTTTTGAACACTAGAGTGATATTCGTTTTTTTGGTCGCGTTTTCCGCAACTGTTAGTCAGTGTTTTTTGCTAATTTTGCTACAATTTTATATATAATAGTGTTATTGTTTTTGTTTATAATTGTTTTTGTTTATAATATTGTTTCATGTGACAATTCTAGCTCGAATTCAGCAGAGTTTTTCAAAAATATTATTTCTCATCGAAAGTGGCACCAGTGTTCCTCTTTAGAGCACTTTTGTTCAATTTTTCCAAAAATAGAGGCATAAAAACTGGTGCCACATTTTGATAAAACTCAAAAAGGAATTAGTGTAGAAATTGAGTACTGAAATTAAAAACAATTGCCGGTGTTTTCACTTGAAATAATCATTATCAAAATCATTAACCAATGACTTCCTATCAAAAATTTATAATTTTTTTTGTCAATTTGTGGCATTGTGTCAGTAAACCAACTTTGAATCTTCTTTTCGGGAAAATTGTAATTGACAGTTTTTGGTTTTTCATTTATCGATTTTGTGTCGCTGATACTAGTTTTCATAAAATTTTTGTAATTTCTGGATTGTCCGAATTTTGATTTTCTATTTTGTGTTCTGGTTGTAAAACATATCAATGAAATTTCCCATTTGATTTATTTGATTTGTGTAAACGAGCAATAGATTCAAGGGGAACCGTGTCGTTTTAACGGCTGAGTCAACGTTGTGGCACAGAAATGAAAAGATTTTTGTCTTTGTTTTTGATTTATAATTATAGTTTTTGTCGTCGTATGAGAGATTCTGGACAATCTCTGGTCGGAAGGACCTATGCAGATAAACAAACCATTTTTTCAGACGGTTGCTAATAGTTTTTAGACTTTGAAATTAATTGCTTTCAAAATTATAAACGTATTTTCAAAATTTGTCTCTTGTTGTCGACTTCCAGTCTCATCAAAGACCGGTCCCAATTGTTTTCTGTAAACGAAAAACGATATTGTTTTTCGCTAATCGCACTTGTAGTTGAAGCTATGCAAACTTCGGTTTGGTAGCATCGGATGCCATTTTTTGACTTTAACATTAAGTGTTTGTAAAAACTAGACTTTTTGTCAGACCTAACGTTTGTTTATCTGAATTGATTTCGTTTTTTCCTTGTCTACCAACAACAAAATGGCAGCTCTCATCGAATCTCTTAGGTGGCTGTCACACTTTTGATTGGTGTTGTCGTACAGATTTACAATCTGTAGATTTGAATTGTTTCGTAGTGCCAATTAGTGTTCTTTACTTCGGCCAATTTAAGAGTGAATTGGCGGAGCGATTTAAGGCTTTATTTTGTTGTTTGAATATTGACTATTTGAGTTACAAATTTTAGGCTGATTTGGCGGAGCGAAATCGCGTTCAATTATTTGTAGTGTATTTCGCTTAGCGAAGGATACCAAACTTTTGATACGTCTGAATTTAGACTTTGGCGAATCGAAATCTAGTTAAGAGAGAGAGAGTCAACTATTTTGAATTACGAAATTGAGAAGAATGAAATTAGGCAAAATTAACAAAAACTGCTTCACAATTTGTTCACGAGATAACATTACTAAAATGCGGCAACTTACAATCACGAGACAAGGTGAACAGACAAAAGATCATGCATAGGATATAAACAAATTAACAAGTATGAAATCATAAGATTTGATCTTCAAAATTAAACTAAATGGATGAACAAATTAAAATAGATAAATTGAACTAAATTAAGTTAAACAGAAATTGAACTAAATTGGTTACACCAAAATAATGAACTCAAATTAAAAATATACTATTGTACCACATTTCCCCCTTGGCGAAAATAAATAACATGTTATTTATCAGAAAATTAATAGTCAATATGTACTTGTTAAAGTAATTAATACTGTAATGTTTTAATCAGAGTTTTGAATGCCCAGTTTTACTCATTAATCGCTTTCACTTTCATAATATCTCTCCGCTTCGCCAACTGTCATAGACAACTCTGGTTCCTCGTAATTGGGAGAGACGTAGAATTGAGTTGGATAGGAGGTTGTTGGAGAGCATGGGCCGACTGTGAAGTTTGACTCCTCTTGATTGGACTGTGCTGCAGCAGTTTGTATTACCGAGATTATAGACTTGTTTTCGATTTGTTGTTTCTTAAGGTTTTGCCGTCTTTTCTGTTTTCCAATTGCTGCAGTACTTTGTGTTGGGGGAGGGCATGATTGAATTGGAGTCACAGATTCGTCCGATTCTGTGGTCGATATGGCGGAGCGTTTTCTCTTTGAGGGAAGTAGCGCTGCGGATGCTTTCGTGGCTGCTTTTCTCTTTGGTCTGCTTGGTGGCTCCGCGATAACGATACTTGAAGTCGGTAATCCCATTGGCACCGCGAGATCGTTATTTGACTCTGTGGTTTGATTTGGCGGCGCCGTTGTCTGTTGTTTCTTTGGCTTAGTCGGCATTCTTACTCGGAGGGCGCGTGTAACATTGGAGTGATTAGACGACACTGTGCTGACGTCATCTGCCACTTTTCTGTGTTTCATTTTCTTTCCACCTTCTAATTTTTTCCTTGATTCCTTTGCATGGTGGTGTATGAGTTCCTCCATTGTTTTTCCCGTGGGGGGTTTTGGGCGTCTGTTTGCGTAAATTTGCAGATCTGTGTTTCGTTCCGCCTTTGTGCCGAACTTTGCGAGATCGGAATTCCTAATTGTTACCTCTCTCTTGCCCGGTTCTTTGATTACTGAGGTGTTTTCGTTCGTTTTAATTACTGTCGATCCTGGTGCGAGAACGTCATATAGACCGTCGAGACTTTTCTTGGATCGTTTTGTTCGTGGTCTCTTTTTAGCCAATTTGACCTCCAGTGACGATTCTGTTCTTGGTATCGGTTGGCCAACATCTGGATGAGAAATTAATCTCGATTCTTTGTTTGGGTCATCCTTTTGTCTTTTCATTGCCTCTTTGCCCAGTTTGTCCTTGTTTACTTCCATTTCAATGTCACTTCGCTCATCATTGTTCCAATTTTCGTCTGTGATGAGCTGGTCCCATCTGACAGTCTCCAAATCTAAATATTTGTTAAGAATATTTTTGTAAGTTAAACTTTTTGAATCGGGATTATTCGTTATATTGCTTAATGGTGTATTCGCTTTTCTGCCAAATGTGCCTCAAAAGGTGATATTCCAATAGTCTTTTGACGACATATTCGTAACTGATAAATTATTGAATTTATTGATGCTTTCATATTAAATTGATTTTGCGCCGCCGTTTTAATACAGGCTAAGCGATTCTTGATTGTTTGAATGAGTCTTTCAACCAAACCAATAGCTCTGTGGTCGTGTATTGGCGCCTCGATTAGCTGTATGTTATTTTGATTACAAAATGTTTTAATTCGATGCCCCGTTTGACATCTAGCCTGATCCAATCTAATCGCGCGGGGTATACCGTGTAGCAAAACATATTCTTGAAGAAACGTTAAAATATTATCTGCATTAGCTCTATCAAATACTTCTGCTGTTGGGAATTTCGAAAATCGATCAATACATGCAAGAAAATAAATCTCTTGATTTTTTCATTATAGATGGGTCCTCCAAAATCAATTTGAATCTCTTCATTAGGAACTTTACATAATTTTAATGGTGCCCATTTTTTTGCGTGTATAATAGGTTTTAAATTTTTACCAATCTTGACACAGGGTTGCACTTTGCTGTTTTGGTTGCAATATCCCTGTGCATATATGGCCACCACGCGTGTGTTGCCATATCCGTCATTCCCCATGTGCCAGGATGAGTTGCGTGGATTGCGTCTACATACGCATCCTTGATTGCATGGGGAAGAGCAATTCTGTCGTCTATGCAGACACACCCATTCTTCACATGTAAGTCCTTCCAGAAAGAATGAATGTAGGGTGATATTTGTCTACATCTATCTTCATTGTCCGTCAAAATGCAGTCGCGAATCTCTTTCAAGATCGCGTCCTTGGTTGTCAGGCTGGCCATGAGAGAGCTTGAGAAGATCTTGGAGAGCGCGAAGTTGAATGAATCCAGGTACAAATCGTCTACTGACGGTGAAGTGGCTGTTGTATCTGTAGTAGGTGTAATGGGGGTCACGGGTGCCGCTTGGACAGTAGAAGGTCCCGCCTCTGCAAATCTGACTCTCGATGGGGTCGATTGTTTAACAGTCATCAGCGTTTCATCATCAGAAGGTGATTGAGACATCATGTAGACGTTCTTGAATTTTGTTGCGATTCGTTGAAAGTGATTTAAATTAGAGAGTGACTGTTCGGTGGGTCGCTTTAAGGCAAAAAGCGAGTGAGGAATGTTAGTTGTCTCGATTTTGGGGATGGAATTTAAATTATTTATCGTTAATTCGCTAATTGAGTCGTCAATTTGCGTGCTTGTAGAATGTTCTGGATTTCTTGGTGCGAAATCACTACATAAATTATTAGTGGAATTTGGATTATTTACGACGCAATTTGTAGATTGATTTCGCGCTGCGAAATCGACGTAATTTTCGGCATTTAATAAGAAGCGTTTCGCACTACGTTTAATTACATCCAATTTAGCTACAATAAATTGCTAGTCGTATGTGGATATATTAGCAGCTTGTTGATGCGGGTCGCGAGATGTATAATCCACTAATCCCATTTTTGTGCCCGGAAGGTGATCAGTCGAGAAATCAAATGGTAGTAAACGATCTACCCAACGTGTCAGTCTACTATTATATGATTTGTTAGATCTATTTTCTCTCATAATAGAGAGAAGTGCTCTACGATCAGTTATCACAGTAAAGGGTTTGCCGTATAAATAATACTTAAATTGTTCCACTGACCAAACAACACCCAGAAGTTCTAGTTCGTTTATACTATATCTGTCTTCAACAGAGTTCAAAAATCGCGACGCGAATGCTACAGTATGCCACCCATTAGGTGTTCGTTGTTCCAATGCACATCCCAATCCTTTACGCGAGGCGTCAAATTTAATTCGTGTTTCTAATTCCGGGTTGAAAT
The DNA here is from genome assembly GCF_964194025.1 of Convolutriloba macropyga. NCBI lineage: Eukaryota > Metazoa > Xenacoelomorpha > Acoela > Convolutidae > Convolutriloba > Convolutriloba macropyga. The sequence goes on along the minus strand of NC_134478.1, from coordinate 39,456,285 downwards.
GTTTATTTTCAGTGGTTTCCGTAATTTGTTCTTTTATTAAAGAAAACTGTTTATCGTGCTCTTCCGTCCAGAGAAATTTCGAATTTTTCTTAAGCAATGGTCGTAGGGGGTAACATAATTGTGACAAATTCGGAATAAATTTTCCAAGATGGTGTACAGAAATTTTCCAAGATAGCCTAATTGTTGTGATAAACTTATTAAATAGCATTCTCTGCTATTTAATAAGTAGTGTTTCAGTTAATTTGATCGACGAACCAGATTTTATTCTTGGGTAGCCCTTGTCTACGAAGGGATTTTAGTGATCTGGTTTATGATAATAAATTGGTATCTAAGACGAACAAACTTGGATTATCGTCTACAGCCCTCATTTGTTATTGTCAGAGTTACTAAGCTACCGTTTACAGTGGTAAACGGATTCATAGGTGTACGATTAGATTGAGGCAATTATTTTCCAATTCCCCTCCACCCAATTCATATTGAGCAGTTTTATTTGGGATTGCGATGTCCAAATCTTGTGACTTATGCACTATTGTGATAGACGATAGTAAATACTTTGACTGTGACATTTGTGGCGTCAAATCTGTTCACTATGACTGTCTCACCGTAAAGATTGATGGCGACCCCATTTCGTGCGGCATCCATTGGAAATGCAAATCGTGTGCTTCTCTTTCTGTTACTGATATGCTTGCCAATGTCTTGGAAAGGCTGAAGAGACTGGACACACTATGCGCGGATGTGGCAGATTTGAAGTCGGTTGTCAAGAAAACCATTAAACCGCGAAATTTTGCAAACGTTTCTAGAAAAACGAGAACTGGAGGTGGGCCTCCCCAGTTGGTTGATGACAAACGATCGGAAAGTACCTCATCTGAATCGTCGAGTCGAGTCAAGCGATCGCGTACTGATTCTGAAGATTTGCAAGCTAGCAATGCTGCTCATGTGGACCCAGGCACTCAGCCTGAACTATCCGAGTTTCAAGTTGTTATTCCGAGAAAGAGGAAACCTGTTTTTGGCACTAACAGGTCTGGCGGAATTGCTTTTGCACCCCGAAGCCTCCTCCGCGGCGACATGTATACATTGGTCGACTCAACAAAGAAGTTGATGCTGAACGGACTAGAGCACTCTGCAATGAAAATAATACTCCACTACTGCATATTCGAGAGCTAAGTGGTCACGAAGCCAAAACTAGATCGTATCACTGCGTTTTTGATTTCCAATACTCAGCCGTCGACTCTCCTGAATTCTGGCCAGAAAATGTGATAGTTGATCGGTACCGTCTAAATGAAGAAGCTAGATCCTGGCAGCGATCCTTAAGAATACATTGACTATCTACGACCATCGTGAAAGCTGCCCATGTCTCTGTTAAAAGCTTTCTCACTCTCTCTCTAGTTAATTCGCGATCAATCCGTAACAAAACAAGTCAAATACATTCTTCCATTCTTGCGAAAGACTGTCAGGCAATGTTAGTCACTGAAACTTGGATTATTGATAACAGTTCTGATTGCTTTCTATTACAACAATGCTGTCCTCCAAAGTACCTGTACTGTAGTTGTCCCCGTCTGGCTAGACCAGGTGGCGGCATTTGCTTATGTTATCATGAAGACATTGTATGTACTCTGAAGAAAGATGTATTCAACGATGCATGTGAACTTGTTCTTTTTGAACTAGGCCTTAACAACACAAGTATTGCTGCTGTTGGTGTTTACAGAGTGCCTGGGTCTAACATCACTGTGTTTTTGGACACCATTTCTGTGTTAATGGAAGACATTATTGTGTTGTACGAGAAAGTTATTGTCTTGGGAGATATCAACATTCATCTCGGCACTGGCGCTCCATCAGAAAGACTCTGGTTGTCATGGCTAGAGGAACACTGTCTTGAACAGTTTGTGAACGTTCCCACACACACTGCAGTAAATATCCTCGATCATGTAGCAGCGACATCATCACTTACAGTAATCAATCTTGTTGCTGATAACTTGCTAACACCAGACCATTATGTCATATCGTTCTGTGTCTCTGTGCCCTGGGTTGCGGAGAAGAGGAGGCAACTTATTGCGTTTCGGCGTTGGAAATTGTTTTGCATTGATTCATTTATTCAATTTTTGCATTTTGAAGACACGTTCCAGGCTGTAGATTCTGCTTGGAGTGCGTTTCTATTTGCTATCGAAAAAGCTTTAGATCAAGTAATCCCGAAACGCACCAAGTGGTTCACGTCACACAATTGTCCCTATTTTGACGACGAATTGAAATTTCAGAAGAGACAGAAGGTGAAATGTGAGCGCGCATTTAGGAAGACTAAAAGTAGTGACTCACTTTTGTCATTTACGCTTGCAACTGATGAGTACTATCGCCTGTTATTAGTAAAAAAGGCGAGTACATTAGCTCAACCATCTCCAGCACGTGCAAGAAGCTCAAGTTTAAAGCGCTCGCTTCTTTGCTTGGAGAGAATCACCGTTGTTTACCAAAAACTCATGGATCAGCGAAGGAATTGGCGAATTGTTTCAATAGTTTCTTTCTAGCCAAGGTAAAGAAGTTGGTTGAATCAATTCCTACGTCAGACTTTCCCACTTATTTTCTGTCGCCTACTTCTCAACTTGATTCTTTTATGACAATAAGCAGCGAAACTCTACTTCATTATGTCAACCAAGTATCGAATTCTAGTTGTCCAAAAGAGCCGATGCCACCATCGCTATTCAAGACAGCTTCTTTGCATTTTTGCGACTCTTTGTTATCTCTTATTAATATGACGGTTAGATCAGCGCGTTTCCCCGAGAACCTGAAAAAAGGCTTCGTTGTCCCTTTGATAAAAAAGCCTTCGCTGGATCCGGAGAACTTGAACAATTATCGACCAGTTACTAATCTCCTATTTCTGTCCAAAGTGTTAGAATTAGTTTTATTCGAGCAGTTGAAAACATACTTGGAGGTTAATTCTTTGTATGGCAAGTTTCAGAGCGCTTATCGCCGAAGACACTCTACTGAGACAGCCCTGACCAGAATCTCTAATGATTTATTGGGCTACTTGGACTCGGGATTTTCTCCTCTTTACGTGGGTCTAGATCTTTCTGCAGCTTTTGATTCGATTGACCATCATTTGTTACTTCGTGTTTTGGAGATGCGTCTCGGTGTCCGATCTGACGCCTTGAAGATGCTAGAGAGTTACCTGATAGGACGTACTCAGTGTGTTTACCTTGATGGTGTCTTTTTTGACGAATCCGATGTTTTGTATGGTGTTCCCCAAGGTTCCATCCTAGAACCCGTTTTGTTTTGTTGCTATCTGCTGCCACTTGAAGATCTATTGTTACAAAGGAACATCGGTTTCCACATGTATGCCGATGACACAGTTCTATATTTTCTGTTCACTAGTCAACAAAATTTTGACGATACCATGAACCAAATTACTACTTTCTTTTCAAGTTTCCGTCTGAAGTTAAATAAAGACAAGAGTGAGTTTTTATGGCTTAAAAAACCTGACAAAGGAACCGTGACTGTACCACCGCTTTCTATACCTTGTGAAACTGGATTATCTTCGTCTGTTAAACTCCTGGGTGTTCAATTCGATCAGAATCTCTTGATGGAGAAGCAGATCAATCGTGTTGTGTCTTCCTGCTTTTTTAACCTTCGCAAGATTTTCTCTGTCAAACACCACCTTGAAAGGACCATTTTAATTGAGCTGATTAGAATGCAGGTGATCTCACGCCTTGATTATTGCAATATCTTTATGTATCTCTTCCGACTAAGCTCATTTCAAAACTCCAGCGTGTAATGAATGTTGCGGCCCGCTGTATTTTCTGTTTACACGCCGGAACACCAACGTCAGCATATATTTGACAATTGCACTGGCTTCCAATCAAGCAAAGATGTCTTTTCAAGCTGTTGCTTTTTGTTCACAGAGCTATCCACAAGCCATCGGACAGTCCATTATATCTACAGGAGCTATTGAAACGAAATACTCGCGTTACGAGAATGAACCATGTGTACAACTTGGAAGTTCCGAAGACCCGCAGTGCTTATGGTAGACGTAGTTTCAGATACATAGGACCAACGGAATGGAATAAACTACCAGCCTCTTTGAAGTCAATCCCCACTGAACTTTGCTTCCGTAAAGCTCTTAAAACCTATCTGTTTTAATTCGCTGTGCACTTTTGAGTTTGTAAAAGGTGTTGAAACTAATAATAATAATAATAAAAATAATAATAATAATAATAATACAGAACCCATAAAAGAGCGAAGTTTTTTAAGATTAGTAGGTGCCGATAATTTTCCAATTGCATCTGTTTTACTTGAAAGTGGGGTTATAACTGATTGTGTAATGTTATGACCGAGCCATTCAATCGTCTCTTTTGCGAAGTGACATTTTGCAAGATTTATGCGTAAGTTTTCCTGATCCAGTTTTATTAAACATTTTCGTACCAAGTGAAGATGTTTTTCGATTCCACCTCTACTAACGATCAAAATATCATCTAGGAAACAGAAAGTATTTTCCAAACCGGCAAGAGTACAATCAATAGCTTTTTGGAACTCAGCTGGCATGTCCGTTAGGCCATAAAATCCAGTTTTAAATCGATATGTGCCAGTCATATCACCACTGACTATGTTAAAGTTACAATGGCGGGCCGTATCACTGTGTAGCTTTAGTTGACTATAAGCGTATTGCAAATCAAGAGTTGTGAAATAAGCGGTCTCCTGCGGCGCCGTTGACAGTGTTTGCGAAATTGTTTGAATTAGCGAATCTATATTAGGCATTTGATACTTGTTTTTATGAATAGCTTTGTTTAGGATTTTTAAATCAAGTGCTATTTTGATTGACTTGTCCTTTTTTACCGTAATGACAATCGGAGATATGAAAAATTGATCTGAACAGTTATTTAACTTTTCGATATGTCCTTCGTTTAACAGTTTTTCTAATTCAATTTTCACTTTCGGTTGGAGGTGAATGGGTACTTTTCGTCCTTTTTGATGTATTACTCGATAATTTTTGTGAAATTTTGAATTGACCGTGTGATTTTTTGATTTTCCAATTCGGGAGATCAAATCAGGAAATTCCTTTGCCATAAATTTCTTGATTGCACAAGGTGGATCTATATTATTAACTTCAAATTGCGGGCAAGGCTTCTGAGAAATTGTGATGCCTAACTGGTTAAAAAGGTCCCGTCCTAATATTGGTCGAAATCCATCGGATACAACTGTTATTTTTGCCTTCTGTATGCTCCAATCATTGCATTTTACCGGCGTTTTCAAAGTGCCAAGAGGTTGGACGATATCATTAGAAAATGACTTCAATTCCAATGGTCTTTTCTCCGACCATTGTGATTGAGCACAATTGATCATTATTTCTCTTGCGAGCGACATATTAATAATGGTACAACCACTACCAGAGTCTAGAAGTAAATCACAGTTTGTGTTTCCGATTGTTAATGACAAATTTTTCAGTGTCAAATTTGGGAAACTCGTATTTTCAACAGTGGCAACGTAATTATCATCCGAAGAATCATAGTCTGAATTGATTTGCTCATTATAATTGATATAATTGACGTTTAGACTTTCCTGGCTAGAATTTTGATTAGATGTTTCTGCCGTATCTACATTGTTAATGCGATTAGTTTGTTGAGTGTTTCTTGTAGTATTAAGTCTTCGACGACAAACTTTAGCGAAATGGTTTTGCAAACCACAGTGGTTACATTTCTTACCCAGTGCGGGGCAAACCTGACGATGCGTAGGTGTCCAGACTTGACCACAACCACGGCATTGTCCAACGGATGCACGGTTTGTGACTGTTCTGCTTGATTGAGGTCCCCGTACTCCCGCGCCGCGAAATCGATTGAATTGTTGTACTGCGTTTACCGTACTGCCAGTTGCTCCGTTATTAGATGAAATTCTTTGCTGATTCTGATTACCCATTTCCATGTTGACTTCAATGCTGAGTGCCCTCTCTGGTTCAACTGTGTCCCTTAGAAGCTCCCGCTGAATGTCATCATCTAGCATGTTAGTGATGAAAATGTCCCTGATGATGGCTTCTTCACGGTTTTCAAAGTCGCAATTTTCAGCCAGTTTTTTCAAGATGCTGTAGAATTGCTGTACAGTTTCGCCCTTCTTTTGCTTCCGACAGAAGAACACAAATCGATCGAATGTGATGTTTCTTGGGCGGATAAAGGCAATCTCCATCATTTCCCAGAGTTTGAGGGTAGTCAAATCGTAAATGTTGTGGTGCGGGAATTTTTGTGTTAGTAGTCGTCTTCCTTCAGTACCAATACTTAGGTACAAGAGAGACACGCATTTCTGATCACACAAATCACAAATTCCATGGACGCTCTCCGCATAGTATTCCCGCTTCGGTTATCTTTTGACACTTTAGTTCCCATTGCAACTTCAGCCGGTTGTTTCTTATTCTACGCTCTCTCTCTGCTTCCTCGGTTGTGTCGTCAATCGGCATCTCGTACTTCGGTTCCACCGGCAGGTCGATGGTTTGGGTTGTAGCAATGTGTCTATAGTTATATTCTCGCGAGCGAGAATCGCTAGTTTTAGTTGAATTCTCCATTTCTCCCATCTGATTGGTGGGTCTGAGGTTGGTCGTTCCCAAAATGGCTCTATCGACAGCGGTGTTTTTCTCGATTCTCGAGCTGGCTGCGCCATGTCGTACAGATTTACAATCTGTAGATTTGAATTGTTTCGTAGTGCCAATTAGTGTTCTTTACTTCGGCCAATTTAAGAGTGAATTGGCGGAGCGATTTAAGGCTTTATTTTGTTGTTTGAATATTGACTATTTGAGTTACAAATTTTAGGCTGATTTGGCGGAGCGAAATCGCGTTCAATTATTTGTAGTGTATTTCGCTTAGCGAAGGATACCAAACTTTTGATACGTCTGAATTTAGACTTTGGCGAATCGAAATCTAGTTAAGAGAGAGAGTCAACTATTTTGAATTACGAAATTGAGAAGAATGAAATTAGGCAAAATTAACAAAAACTGCTTCACAATTTGTTCACGAGATAACATTACTAAAATGCGGCAACTTACAATCACGAGACAAGGTGAACAGACAAAAGATCATGCATAGGATTTAAACAAATTAACAAGTATGAAATCATAAGATTTGATCTTCAAAATTAAACTAAATGGATGAACAAATTAAAATAGATAAATTGAACTAAATTAAGTTAAACAGAAATTGAACTAAATTGGTTACACCAAAATAATGAACTCAAACTAAAAATGTACTATTGTACCACAGGTGTCAATTGCTCCAATAGATTTACATAAGAATCTATTCATTATCTTTAGTTTAGAGCTGAAGGTTGTTCTGACTTTGCACGTGTCTAATTCTTCATTTCTTGACTTGTTACCAAGTCCCGTCGAAAACACCTCCCATTTTTAAATGAAGTACAGGACAATTTATTTAGCTCAGTCTTCGTCTCGAGTTATTTTGACTTTGTTAAAACTTCTTTCAAATTAGAGATTGAGAACTAATATCTTTTGTGGTTTGTTTTGTTTCGTATTCTTATTAATGGAAGGTTTCATTGTCTCTCGGAGGCGCCATCATTTTTTTCATTTAGATGTTTGCGTTTAAAACATGTCTTCTTTACTTGTCTTCTTCCAATTAGTAGGTGTATTTTTGAAAGTCTCCTTTCTCTTCCTCATTTGGTAGACTATTAAGTCCAAAAATTGGATGACGGGTTCAGAACATTATATGCGAACGCATGTTACCGAGCCTTCCTGTATAAATCAGAATTATATTTGGGCTAGCTGTTTTTTGGGCTTCGTTGTGTGAATGAAAAAACTTTTGCTTGGAACAAACAGTCACGTTAAAAATTGACAAACCGTATACACGGTTTATGCGCACTTTAAGAATTTTAAGTTCTCATTAGCTGATTAAAATTTACAATAATGTTTTTTGTGATGTATTTCTATAGAAAATTATTTTCATATCTATTGATGTTCTCATTAAGTTCTCATCAAAATTGTTCATATCGGGCATTGAACTCCCAGTTAGTCCATGAAGTTGATCTGATATTTTTACTTCGTTCACGTTGTTATATTATTTGTTTTTTGTCTTGTTATTTATTTTGAGATTTATTTGTCGTTCAGTTTCCGCTAATTTTCATGTTTTTTATCACTACGTCAGAATAAATATTTGCGCGAAATTTATAATTTTTTTTTTGGAGAATGAAGAGTAAATATTTTCAGAAAAATGTGTTATATTTTCTACCAAGTGGTTCACAATTTTTTCTTCTTTGTTTGATATTTTTCATTATTAATTGCTAAATTATAGTTGTGAATAAATGCAAAAATTTATAATCAAGTGGTAAACAGATGCAAAAATTTATAAGCTAATTTAAAGAATAAGGCCAAACTCCAAAAAAGTTAATTCATGATACGCTTTTTTTGTTGGCAGCCGCAATTTCTGGCAGCTTACTTTAATACTTAAGCTTAACGTGTTTGTTGATGATTCTTAGCTAACGAAAATCCTCCAGTTTCAGTTAAGACACAGATTTGAGGTTTAAAAGTCGCGCATTTTTCACTGTTCCACTAAAGTTACAAATTAGTATGGTAAAATTACTGAGCGGAGGCTACAGTTTCATATTCATTTCGCCCACGAGTGCCAATTAGGCACATTACTGGGGAAAAGTTTTCCTTATAAATGTGGTTTTTGATAACTGCCGCGAAATTGAAAACCTTTTCAAAGCAAAAACGGAAGGTACAGAATTAATAGAATCTAATAATTTATAGAGTCTAATAAAGAGACAAAAGTTGACAAAAGAATAAAATGCTAAAACAGACTTCACCTTTTGATTCGTTTTCAAATCTAGTTTTAATTAACTTTCACAAGAAATCCAAAGAAATTAACAACTGTTTTCAATATAGCTATAAAATTTTTTACTTTGATTTGCCTGCAATTGTTAACCAGACAAGAAGGCTCGGCAAGTGCGCTTGCACCGCATATGACCTTCTGACCTCGCTCATCCACATTTAAGGTTTAATTGTCTACCAATAGGGAAAGATAGATATCTTTAAAACAATCAAAAGATGTTCAAAAATAATTGGCGAATGCATAAAAAACTGCTCAAATTCTTTGGTAAAGTAAAAAAAAATGCCACATTAGAGGAACGATGAAACCTTCCATTATTGAGACTATGAGACAAGAGAGAAAAATATCAAATAACAACAACAACAAACATAATTTATATCCAAAACTCACTGTCTGCTTTTTTGAAGGAGAAAGAAAACATAGAACAATGTCAAAATAGCGTCAAATGAAAATTAAAATAAGCAAACTGGTTTGTACTTCACTAGAAAATGGGACTGGGCCTCGATGAGACTCGTAAGAAGTAGACAAACACAGCAGAGTAAAAAGATACATATCTTCGGAGAACCCAAATAATGAAACCTTTAGAGAGTTTTAGTTAATTCCTAACTCTATATGAAGATTTTGAAACCTGTTAATTTCCAAAATAAGTTATTCATTTAAACGACAAACGACAAAAACAGTTGGAAAAATTTTTTCATTTAATTTATGCAAGAAAACGGTGCCGAAACTGTTAAAACCATTTTTTTTCGTAAAATCTTAGGTATAATCAATTGCAATTGTTTTGAACGCCAGTAATGTTTTACTTGACCACTGATTAGTGAGATCAGTTAAAAAGGAGACAATAAAGAACAAGAATTGCAAAAAATAGCAAAAATAGTTTTTTTTTCAAAATCAATTAATATTAAAGTCAATAAACATTTGCTATCATCTGAAATCGTCAAATAAGTTCAATTGTTTCTCCAAAGGAAACCATTGATATGTGTTATTATTCAGAAAACTTCAAAATAACGACAAATACCAAAAAAAAACGGAATTCGATTTAGTTAGTTTTGAACGAAAAACTGGTGTCGATTCCAATCAAAAATGTAAAGCACTAAACACATTGGAAATGATCAATTGAGCCTTTTTTCAACAAAATTGATAAAATTTTTGACATTTAATTAAAGAGACTAGATAGAAATTAGACAGGCATGAACTACAAAATGCAAAGTTAAAAACTACGTCAAAAGATTTAGCTATTAGCTAAAATCCGTTATTAGAATCCTCTGTTCATCCTAAGGAAGCCGCTGCTGAGACCTGAAAATGTCTAGAATGTTTCGATTTGACTTTAAAAATAAAATAAATAGACAAAGACTAAAAAACTCAATAGGTTGGGCTAGAATACGGTGCCAAAGCCGTTAGCACCCAAATCTATTCACTGAAAAATTGATATCTTTGATTCTACCCCTTCTTTGAACGCCAATATTGCGATAACTTGTCGTCAATTAGGTGATAGGACAATGAAACCACATTAGGAAAATGTCTTAAAATCATTTTTTTCTGGAAAAGTTGATGTTTCACGAGCCAAAAAACAATTACTTAGAATGATGTCAAATTGCAAAAAATTATTATTTTTATTCTTTAGAAAGAACCTGCGACTTGTCCTTGCTGACGCAAAGCTACATGTTGGCAGAAAAAGAGAAAAAAAAATGTAAAAGTTCAAAAATCTGTTGTTTATTTCGAAAACAATCAATCCTAAATTTCAAATGAGCATGAGTTTTCAACTTAATTAAGTTATATAGGTGTTTATGAAACTTTTAGAGAAACCAACTGGACCTGTCTGTAGAAGTAAAGAAAAAAACAGTTTTTATTTCAAAATCAATAATATTAAAGTCAAGAAACATTTGATATCATCTGAAGTCATCAAATAAATTCAATTGTTTCCTCAAAGGAAACCATTGATATGTGTTATTAATTAGAAGACTTCAAAATAACGACAAATACCGAAAAAATCGAAACGAAATTCGATTTAGATAGTTTTGAACAAAAACTGGTGTCGAAGCCAATCAAAAAAGCAACGCACTGAACAGATTGGAAATGATCAATTGGGCCTTTTTTCAACACAATTGATAAGATTTTTGACATTTAATTAATGAGACTAGATAGAAATTAGACAGGAACAAACTACAAAATGCAAAGTTAAAAACTACGTCAAAAGATTTACCTATTAGCTGAAATAGGTTATTAGAATCCTCTGTTCATCCTGATGAAGCCGCTGAGACCCGAAAATGCCCAGAACATTTGATATGAATTAACCTGATAGGATTTGGCAGAATACGGTGCCGAAGCCGTTAGAACCCAAATCTATTCGTTGAGAAGTTGATCTCTTTACTTCTGCCCCTTCTTTGAACGCCAATAATGTTATAACTGGTCATTCAATTGGGCGATAGGACAATGAAACCTCAATAGGAAATGCCCAAAAGTTGTTTTTTTTGGGGGGGGGGGTAAAATTGATGTTTCAAAGCCAAAAACAATTACTTAAAATGATACAAAATTGCAATAAAATATTTTTTTAATTCATTAGAAAGAACATGCGACTTGTCTTTGCTGACAAAAAGATAGATGTTGGCAGAAAAAGAGGGAAAAAATGGAAAAGTTCAAAAGCCCATTGTTTACTTCGAAAACAATCAATTCTAAGCCTTATATGAGCATCAGCTTTCGACCTAATTAATTAGATGGGTGTCTATGAAACTTTTGGAGAAGCCAACTGGACCTCTCTGTAGAAGAATCGCAGAAAAAAACCAAAGTATTTTGTTCAAAATCAATTAATAATAAAGTCAAGAAACATTTGATATCATCTGAAATCATCAAATAAATTCAATCGTTTCTCCAAAGGAAACCATTGATATGTGTTATTAATCAGAAGACTTCAAAATAACGACAAATACCGAAAAAAATCAAAACGAAATTCGAAATAGTTAGTTATGAACAAAAATTTCGTGTCGGAGCCAATCAAAAAAGTAAAGCACTAAAAGCATTGGAAATGATCGACTGAGCTTTCTTTCAACACAATTGATAAGATTTTTGACATTTAGTTAAAGAGACTAGACAGAAATTGCACTGGAATGAACTACAAAATGCAAAGTTAAAAACTACGTCAAAAGATTTAGCTATTAGCTGAACTCTGTTATTAGAATCCTCTGCTCATCTTAAGGAAGGCGCTGAGACCTGAAAATCTCCAGAATATTTTGATTTGACTTAAAAAACACAATAAAAAGACAAAGACTAAAAAAAACCCAATAGGTTTTGCTAGAATACGGTGCCGAAGCCGTTAGAACCCAAATCTATTCACTGAAAAGTTGATATCTTCAATTCTGCCCCTTCTTTGAACGCCAATATTGTGATAACTGGTCGTCAATTAAGCTATAGGACAATGAAACCTCAATAGGAAAATGTCTTAAAATCAATTTTTTTGGGAAAAGTTGATGTTGCAAAGCCAAAAAAAACAATCACTTAAAATGATGTAAATATGCAAGAAATTAATTTTTTAATTCATTAGAAACAACATGCGACTTGTCTTTGCTGACACAAAGCTACATTTTGTTAGAAAAAGGGGGAAAAATGGAAAAGTTCAAAAATCCATTGTTTAATTCGAAAACAATCAATTCTATGCCTCATATGAGCATGAGCTTTCGACTTAATTAAATTAGATAGGTGTCTATGAAAATTTTAGAGAAACCAACTGGACCTGTCTGTAGAAAAAACGCAATAAACAAAAACCAAAGTTTTTTTCAAAATCAATTAATAATAAAGTCAAGAAACATTTGATATCATCTGGAATCATCAAATAAATTCAATTGCTTCTCCAAAAGAAACCATTTATATGTGTTATTAATCAGAAGACTTCAAAATAACGACAAATACAGAAAAAATCGAAACAAACTTTGAATTAGTTAGTTTTGAACAAAAACTGGCGTTGAAGCCAATCGAAAAAGCAAAGCACTAAACACATTGGAAATGATCATTCGAGCCTTCTTTCAACACAATTGATAATATTTTTGACATTTAATTAATGAGACTAGATAGAAATTAGACAGAAATGATCTATTGAACTACAAAATGCAAAGTTAAAAACTACGTAAAAAAATTTAGCAATCAGCTGAAATCCGTTATTAGAATCCCTGTTCATACTGAGGAAGCCGCTGGGACCTGAAAATGTTGAGAATATTTGATATGACTTAGAAAAACACAATAAGAAACAAAAACTAAAAGAACCCAATAGGTTTTGCCAGAATAGGGTGCCGAAGTCGTTAGAACCCAAATCTATTCCTTGAAAAGTCGATTTCTTCAATTCTGCCCCTCCTTTGAACGCCAATTTTGTGATAACTGGTCGTCAATTAAGCGATAGGACAATGAAACCTCAATAGGAAATTGTCTTGAAATCATTTTTTTGGGAAAAGTTGATGTTTCACGGCTGAAGAACATTTACTGAAAATGATGTAAATTTGTAATAATTTAATATTTTATTTCATTAGGAGGAACATGTGACTTTTTTTGCTGACACAAAGCTACATATTGGCAGAAAAAGAGGAAAAAAATGGAAAAATTCAAAAGCCCATTGTTTACTTCGAAAACAATAATTTCTAAGCCTCATATGAGCATCAGCTTTCGACCTAATTAAATTACATGGGTGTGTATGAAACTTTTAGAGAAGCCAACTGGACCTCTCTGTAGAAGAAACGCAAAATATAAAAAAACAAAGTTTTTTGGTCAAGATCAATTAATAATAAAGTCAGGAAACATTTGATATCATCTGAAATCATCAAATAAATTCAATTGTTTCTCCAAAGGAAACCATTGATATGTGTTATTAATCAGAAGACTTCAACATAACGACAAATACCGAAAAAAATCGAAACGAAATTCGAATTAGTTAGTTTTGAACAAAAACTGGCGTTGAAGCCAATCGAAAAAGCAAAGCACTAAACACATTGGAAATGATCATTCGAGCCTTCTTTCAACACAATTGATAATATTTTTGACATTTAATTAATGAGACTAGATAGAAATTAGGCAGAAATGATCTATTGAACTACAAAATGCAAAGTTAAAAACTACGTCAAAAAATTTAGCAATCAGCTGAAATTCGTTATTAGAATCCCTGTTCATCCTGAGGAAACCGCTGGGACCTGAAGATGTCCAGATTACTTGATATGACTTAGAAAAACACAATAAAACACAAAAACTAAAAGAACCCAATAGGTTTTGCCAGAATAGGGTGCCGAAATCGTTAGAACCCAATTCTATTCCTTGAAAAGTCGATTTCTTCAAATCTGCCCCTCCTTTGAACGCCAATTTTGTGATAACTGGTCGTCATTTAAGCGATAGGACAATGAAACCTCAATAGGAAAATGTCTTGAAATCATTTTTTTGGGAAAAGTTGATGTTTCACAGCTGAAGAACATTTACTGAAAATGATGTAAATTTGTAATAATTTAATATTTTAATTCATTAGGAGGAACATGTGACTTTTTTTGCTGACACAAAGCTACATGTTGGCAGAAAAAGAGGAAAGAAATGGAAAAGTTCAAAAGCCCATTGTTTACTTCGAAAACAATCAATTCTAAGCCTCATATGAGCATCAGCTTTCGACCTAATTAAATTAGATGGGTGTCTATGAAACTTTTAGAGAATCCAACTGGACCTCTCTGTAGAAGAAAGGCAAAAAATAAAAAACAAAGTTTTTTGTTCAAAATCAGTTAATAATAAAGTCAAGAAACATTTGATATCATCTGAAATCATCAAACAAATTCAATTGTTTCTCCAAAGGAAACCATTGATATGTGTTATTAATCAGAAGACTTCAAAATAACGACAAATACCGAAAAAAATCAAAACGAAATTCGAATTAGTTGGTTTTGAACAAAAACTGACGTTGAAGCCAATCGAAAAAGCAAAGCACTAAACACATTGGAAATGATCATTCGAGCCTTCTTTCAACACAATTGATAATATTTTTGACATTTAATTAATGAGACTAGATAGAAATCAGACAGAAATGATCTATTGAACTACAAAAAGCAAAGTTAAAAACTACGTCAAAAAATTTAGCAATCAGCTGAAATTCGTTATTAGAATCCCTGTTCATCCTGAGGAAACCGCTGGGACCTGAAAATGTCCAGATTATTTGATATGACTTAGAAAAACACAATAAAAAAAAACTAAAAGAACCCAATAGGTTTTGCGAGAATAGGGTGCCGAAATCGTTAGAACCCAATTCTATTCCTTGATAAGTCGATTTCTTCAATTCTGCCCCTCCTTTGAACGCCAATTTTGTGATAACTGGTCGTCAATTAAGCGATAGGACAATGAAACCTCAATAGGAAAATGTCTTGAAATCTTTTTTTTTTGGGAAAAGTTGATGTTTCACAGCTGAAGAACAATTACTGAAAATGATGTAAATTTGTAAAAATTTAATATTTTAATTCATTAGGAGGAACATGTGACTTTTTTTGCTGACACAAAGCTACATGTTGGCAGAAAAAGAGGAAAAAAATGGAAAAGTTCAAAAGCCTATTGTTTACTTCGAAAACAATCAATTCTAAGCCTCATATGAGCATCAGCTTTCGACCTAATTAAATTAGATGGGTGTCTATGAAACTTTTAGAGAAGCCAACTGGACTTCTCTGTAGAAGAAACGCAAAAAATAAAAAAACAAAGTTTTTTGTTCAAAATAAATTAATAATAAAGTCAAGGAGCATTTGATATCATCTGAAATCATCGAATAAATTCAATTGTTTCTCCAAAGGAAACCATTGATATGTGTTATTAATCAGAAGACTTCAAAATAACGACAAATACCGATCAAAACGAAATTCGAAGTAGTTAGTTGTGAACAAAATTTCGTGTCGGAGCCAATCAAAATTAAAGCACTAAAAACATTGGAAATGATCGACTGAGCCTTTTTTCAACACAATTGATAAGATTTTTGACATTTAGTTAAAGAGACTAGACAGAAATTGCACTGGAATGAACTACAAAATGCAAAGTTAAAAACTACGTCAAAAGATTTAGCTATTAACTGAAATCCGTTATTAGAATCCTCTGTTTATCCTAAGGAAGCCGCTGAGACCTGAAAATCTCCAGAATATTCTGATTTGACTTAAAAAACACAATAAAAAGACAAAGACTAAAAAAAACCCAATAGGCTTTGCTAGAAGACGGTGTCGAAGCCGTTAGAACCCAAATCTATTCACTGAAAAATTGACATCTTCAATTCTGCCCCTTCTTCGAACGCCAATATTGTGATAACTGGTCGTCAATTAAGCTATAGGACAATGAAACCTCAATAAGAAAATGTCTTAAAATCAATTTTTGGGAAAAATTTATGTTTCCGAGCCAAAAAACAATTAATTAAAATGATGTAAAATTGCAATAAATTATTATTTTAATTCATTAGAAAGATCATGCGACTTGTCTTTGCTGACACAAAGCTACATATTGGCAGAAAAAGAGGGAAAAAACTCAAAAAATTCAAAAATTCAATGTTTATTTCGAAAACAATCAATTATAAACCTCAAATAGGCGTAAGCTTTCGACTTAATTAAATTAGATAGGTGTCTATGAGATTTTTAGAGAAACAAACTGGACATGTCTGTAGAAGAAACGCAAAAAAATATAGTTCTTTTTCAAAAATCAATTAATACTAAAGTCAAAAAACATTTGCGTTAATCAGAAATCATCAAATAAGTTCAATTGTTTCTCCAAAAGAAACCATTGATATGTGTTATTATTCAGAAGACTTCAAAATAACAACAAATACCGAAAAAATCAACACGAAATTTGAAGTAGTCGGTTTTGAACAAAAACTGGTGTCGAAGCCAATCAAAAAAACACAAAGCACTAAAAACATTGGAAATGATCAATTAAGCCTTTTTTCAAAACAATTGATAAGATTTTTGACATTTAATTAATGAGATCAGTTAGAAATTAGACAGAAATGAACTACAAAATGCAAAGTTAAAAACTAAGTCAAAATATTTAGCTATACGCTGAAATCCGTTATTAGAATCCTTTGTTCATCCTAAGGAAGCTGCTGAGACCTGAAAAAGTCCAGAATAATTGATGTGACTTAAAAAACACAATAAAGAAGACAAAAACTAAAAAAGTCCAATAAGTTTTGCTAAAATACGGTACCGAAGCCGTTAGAATCAAATCCCTTCACTGAAAAGGTGATATCTTCAATTCAGTCCCTCATTTGAACGCCAATATTGTGATAACTGGTCGTCAATTAAGCGATATAACAATAAAACCTCAATAGAAAAATTCCCAAAAGTCATTTTTTTCGGGAAAAAATTGATGTTTCAAAGCCAAGAAATAATTACTTAGAATGATGTAAAATTGCAAAAATTTATTATTTTAATTCATTAGGAAGAACATGCGACTTGTCTTTGCTGACACAAAGCTACATGCTGGCCGAAAAAGGGGAAAAAAGGAAAAATTCAAAACTTCATTGTTTGTTTCGAAAACAATCAATCATAAACCTCTAATGAGCATAAACTTTCGACTTAATTAAATTATATAGGTGTCTGTGAAACTTTTAGAGAAGCCAACTGGACTTGTCTGTAGAAAAAAAGGCAAAAATAAAAAAATAGTTTTTTTTAATTAATTAACACTAAAGTCAAGAGACATTTGCTCTCATCTGAAATCATCGAATAAGTTCAATTGTTTCTCGAAAGGAAACCATTGATGTGTTAATTTTCAGACGACTTCAAAACAACGACAAATACCGAAAAGTTAAAAACAAAATTTGCTTTAGTTAGCTTTGAACAAAAAACTGGTGTCGAAGCCAATTAAAAAAAAAGCAAAGCACTCAACACATTGGAAATGATCATTTGAGCCTTCTTTCAACACAATTGATAACATTTTTGACATTTAATTATTGAGACTAGATAGAAATTCGACAGAAATGAACTACAAAATGCAAAGTTAAAAACTACGTCAGAAGATTAAGCTATCAGCTGAAATCTGTTATAAGAATCGTCTGTTCATCCTAAAGAAGCCGCTGAGAGCTGAAAAGGTTCACAATGTTTTATAGGACTTAAAAAAAACAATCAAAAAGACAAAAGATAAAAAAATTCCAATAGTTTCGCTAGAATATGGTGCCGAAGCCGTATGAACTCAATCTATTCACTGAAAAGTTGATAACTTCAATTCTGCCCCTTCTTTGAACGCCAATTTTGTGATAGCTGGTCGTCAATTAAGCGATAGGACAAAAAAATCTCAATAGGAAAATGTCTTGAAATCATTTTTTTTGGGAAAAGTTGATGTTTCAAAGCTGAAGAACAATTACTGAAAATGATGTAAATTTGTAATAACTTAATATTTTAACTCTTTAGAGAGAACATGCGACTTGTCTTTGCTGGCACAAAGCTACATGTTGGCAGAAGAAGAGGAAAAAAATGGAAAAGTTCAAAAATCTGTTGTTTATTTCAAAAACAATCAGTTATAAACCTCTAATGAGCATAAACTTTCAACTTAATTAAATTATATAGGTGTCTGTGAAAGTTTTAGAGAAGCCAACTGGACCTGTCTGTAGAAAAAAAGGCAAAAATGAAAAAAAATAGTTTTTTTTTCAAAATCAATTAAGACTAAAGTCAAGAAACATTTGCTCTCATCTGAAATCATCAAATAAGTTCAATTGTTGCTCGAAAGGAAACCATTGATGTGTTAATTTTCAGAATACTTCAAAATAATGACAAATACCGAAAAAAAATAAAACAAAATTTGATTTAGTTAGATTTGAACAAAAAACTGGTGTCGAAGCCAATCAAAAAAAGCTAAGCACTCAACACATTGGAAATGATCATTTGAGCCTTCTTTCAACACAATTGATAACATTTTTGACATTTAATTAATGAGACTACATAGAAATTAGACAGAAATGAACTACGAAATGCAAAGTTAAAAACTACGTCAAAAGATTAAGCTATAAGCTGAAATCTGTTATTAGAATCCTCTGTTCATCCTAAAGAAGCCGCTGAGAGCTGAAAAGGTTCACAATATTTTATATGACTATAAAAAACAATCAAAAAGACAAAAGATTAAAAAAAAACCCAACAGTTTTGCTAGAATATGGTGCCGAAGCCGTATGAACTCAAACCTATTCACTGAAAAGTTGATAACTTCAATTCTGCCCCTTCTTTGAACGCCAATTTTGTGATAGCTGGTCGTCAATTAAGCGATAGGACAAAAAAACCTCAATAGAAAAATGTCTTGAAATCATTTTTTTGGGAAAAGTTGATGTTTCAATGCTGAAGAACAATTACTGAAAACGCTGTAAATTTGTAATAACTTAATATTTCAATTCTTTAGAGAGAACATGCGACTTGTCTCAGCTGGCACAAAGCTACATGTTGGTAGAAAAAGAGGAAACAAATGGAAAAGTTCAAAAATTCATTGTTTCTATCGAAAACAATCAATTATAATCCTCTAATGAGCATGAACTTTCGACTTAATTAAATTATATAGGTGTCTATGAAACTTTTAGAGAAGCCAACTGGACCTGTCTGTAGAAAAAAGGCAATTATAAAAAAAAGTTTTTTTTTCAAAATCAATTAACATTAAAGTCAAGAAACATTTGCTCTCATCTGAAATCATCAAATAAGTTCAATTGTTTCTCGAAAGAAAACAATTGATGTGTTAATTTTCAGAAGACTTCAAAATAAAGAAAAATACCGAAAAAATCAAAACAAAATTCGATCTAGTTAGATTTGAACAAAAAACTGGTTTCGAAGCCAATCGAAAAAGCAAAGCACTAAACACATTGGAAATGATCATTCGAGCCTTCTTTCAACACAATTGATAACATTTTTGACATTTTTATTTTTTGAGACTAGATAGAAATTCGACAGAAATGAACTACAAAATGCAAAGTTAAAAACTACGTCAGAAGATTAAGCTATCAGCTGAAATCTGTTATTAGAATCGTCTGTTCATCCTAAAGAAGCCGCTGAGAGCTGAAAAGGTTCACAGTATTTTATAGGACTTGAAAAACAATCAAAAAGACAAAAGATAAAAAAAATTCCAATAGTTTTGCTAGAATATGGTGCCGAAGCCGTATGAACTCAATCTATTCACTGAAAATTTGATAACTTCAATTCTGCCCCTTCTTTGAACGCCAATTTTGTGATAGCTGGTCGTCAATTAAGCGATAGGACAAAAAATTCTCAATAGGAAAATGTCTTGAAATCATTTTTTTTGGGAAAAGTTGATGTTTCAAAGCTGAAGAACAATTACTGAAAATGATGTAAATTTGTAATAACTTAATATTTTAACTCTTTAGAGAGAACATGCGACTTGTCTTTGCTGGCACAAAGCTACATGTTGGCAGAAGAGGAAAAAAATGGAAAAGTTCAAAAATCTGTTGTTTATTTCAAAAACAATCAATGATAAACCTCTAATGAGCATAAACTTTCGACTTAATTAAATTATATAGGTGTCTATGAAACTTTTAGAGAAGCCAACTGGACCTGTCTGTAGAAAAAATGCAAAAATAAAAAAAATAGTTTTTTTAATCAATTAACACTAAAGTCAAGAAACATTTGCTCTCATCTGAAATTATCAAACAAGTTCAATTGTTTCTCGAAAGGAAGCCATTGATGTGTTAATTTTCAGAAGACTTCAAAATAACGACAAATACCAAAAAAATTAAAACAAAATTTGATTTAGTTAGATTTGAACAAAAACTGGTGTCGAAGCCAATCAAAAAAAGCAAAGCACTCAACACATTGGAAATGATCATTCGAGCCTTCTTTCAACACAATTGATAACATTTTTGAAATTTAATTAATGAGACTAGATAGAATATTGAGAGAAATGAACTACAAAATGCAAAGTTAAAAACTACGTCAAAAGATTAAGCTATAAGCTGAAATCTGTTATTAGAATCCTCTGTTTATCCTAAAGAAGCCGCTGAGAACTGAAAAGTTCAGAATAGTTGATATGACTTAAAAAAACAATCAAAAAGACAAAAACTAAAAAACCCAATAAGTTTTGCTAGAATACGGTGCCGAAGCCGTATGAACCCAAATCTATTCACTGAAAAGTTGATATCTTCAATCCTGCTCCTTCTTTGAACGCCACAATTGTGATAACTGGTCGTCAATTAAGCAATAGGAAAATGAAACCTCAATAGGAAAATGTCCAAAAATCATTTTTTTGGGAAAAATTGATGTTTCAAAGCAGAAAAACAGTTACTTTAAATGATGTAAAATCGCAAAAAATTGTTATTTTGATTCATTAGAAAGAACATGCGACTTGTCTTTGCAGACACAAAGCTACATTTTAGCTGAAAAAGAGGAAAAAAATGCAAAAGTTCCAAAGTTCAATGTTTATTTCGAAAATAATCAATTATAAACCTCAAATAAGCATAAGCTTTCGACTTAATTAAATTTTATAGGTGTCTATAAAAGTTTTAGAGAAACAAACTTGACCTGTCTGTAGAAGAAACGCACAAAAAAGTTTATTTTTTCAAAATCAATTTTTTGGGAAAAGTTGATGTTTCAAAGCTAAAGAACAATTACTGAAAATGATGTAAATTTGTAATAACTTAATATTTTAACTCTTTAGAGAGAACATGCGACTTGTCTTTGCTGGCACAAAGCTACATGTTGGCAGAAGAGGAAAAAAATGGAAAAGTTCAAAAATCTGTTGTTTATTTCAAAAACAATCAATGATAAACCTCTAATGAGCATAAACTTTTGACTTAATTAAATTATATAGGAGTCTATGAAACTTTCAGAGAAGCCAACTGGACCTGTCTGTAGAAAAAATGCAAAAATAAAAAAATAGTTTTTTTAATTAATTAACACTAAAGTCAAGAAACATTTGCTGACATCTGAAACCATCAAATAAGTTCAATTGTTTCTCCAAAGGAAACCATTGATATGTGTTATTAATCAGAAGACTTTAAAATATCGACAATTACCGAAGAAATCAAAACAAAATTTGATTTCGTCATTGTTGAACGAAAAATTGGTGTCGAAGCCAATCAAAAAAGGAAAGCACTAAACACATTGGAAAAGTTCAGTTGAGCTTTTTTTCAACACAATTGATGAGATTTTTGACATTTAATTAATGAGACTAGATAGAAATTAGACAGAAATGAACTACAAAATGCAAAGTTAAAAACTACGTCAAAAGATTAAGCTATAAGCTGAAATCTGTTATTAGAATCCTCTGTTCATCCTAAAGAAGCCGCTGAGAACTGAAAAGTTCAGAATACTTGATATGACTTAAAAAAACAATCAAAAGACAAAAACTAAAAAAACCGAATAAGTTTTGCTAGAATACGGTGCCGAAGCCGTATGAACCCAAATCTATTCACTGAAAATTTGATATCTTCAATCCTGCCCCTTCTTTGAACGCCACAATTGTGATAACTGGTCGTCAATTAAGCAATATGAAAATGAAACCTCAATAGGAAAATGTACAAAAATCATTTTTTTGGGAAAAATTGATGTTTCAAAGCAGAAAAACAGTTACTTTAAATGATGTAAAATCGCAAAAACTTGTTATTTTGATTCATTAGAAAGAACATGCGACTTGTCTTTGCTGACACAAAGCTACATTTTAGCTGAAAAAGAAGAAAAAAATGCAAAAGTTCCAAAATTCAATGTTTATTTCGAAAATAATCAATTATTAACCTCAAATAAGCATAAGCTTTCGACTTAAGTAAATTATATAGGTGTCTGTAAAAGTTTTAGAGAAACAAACTTGACCTGTCTGTAGAAGAAACGCACAAAAAAGTTTATTTTTTCAAAATCAATTATTATTGAAGTCAAGAAACATTTGCTGACATCTAAAATCATCAAATAAGTTCAATATCTTCTCGAAAGGAAACCATTGATGTGTTAATTTACAGAAGACTTCAAAATATCGACAATTACCGAAGAAATCAAAACAAAATTCGATTTCGTCATTGTTGAACGAAAAATTGGTGTCGAAGGCAATCAAAAAAGGAAAGCACTAAACACATTGGAAATGATCAGTTGAGCTTTTTTTCAACACAATTGATGAGATTTTTGACATTTAATTAATGAGACTAGATAGAAATTAGACAGAAATTAACTACAAAATGCAAATTTAAAAACTACGTCAAAAGATTTAGCTGTAAGCTGAAATCCGTTATTAGAATCCTTTGTTCATCCTAATGAAGCCGTTGAGACCTGGAAAGGTTCAGAATATTTGATATGACTTAAAAAAAAACAATCAAAAAACAAAAACTAAAAAAACCAATAGGTTTTGCTAGAATACGGTGCCAAAGCCGTTAGAACCCAAATCTATTCACTGAAAAGTTGATATCTTTAATTCTGCCCCTTCTTTGAACGCCAATATTGTGATAACTGGTCGTCAATTAGGCGATAGGACAATGAAACCTCATTGGGAAATTGTCTAAAAATCATTTTTTCGGGAAAAGTTGATGTTTCAAAGCCAAGAAA
Organism: Convolutriloba macropyga; assembly: GCF_964194025.1. Taxonomy (NCBI): domain Eukaryota; kingdom Metazoa; phylum Xenacoelomorpha; order Acoela; family Convolutidae; genus Convolutriloba; species Convolutriloba macropyga. The sequence goes on along the minus strand of NC_134478.1, from coordinate 39,433,007 downwards.
CAATTAATTAAAATGATGTAAAATTGCAACAATTTATTAATTTAATTCATTAGAAAGAACATGCGACTTGTCTTTGCTGACACAGAGCTACATGTTGGTAGAAAAAGAGGAAAAAAATGGAAAAGTTCAAAAATTCATTGTTTCTATCGAAAACAATCAATTATAATCCTCTAATGAGCATGAACTTTCGACTTAATTAAATTATATAGGTGTCTATGAAACTTTTAGAGAAGCCAACTGGACCTGTCTGTAGAAAAAAGCAATTATAAAAAAAAAGTTTTTTTTCAAAATCAATTAACATTAAAGTCAAGAAACATTTGCTCTCATCTGAAATCATCAAATAAGTTCAATTGTTTCTCGAAAGGAAACAATTGATGTGTTAATTTTCAGAAGACTTCAAAATAAAGAAAAATACCGAAAAAATCAAAACAAAATTCGATCTAGTTAGTTTTGAACAAAAAACTGGTTTCGAAGCCAATCGAAAAAGCAAAGCACTAAACACATTGGAAATGATCATTGGAGCCTTCTTTCAACACAATTGATAACATTTTTGACATTTTTATTTTTTGAGACTAGATAGAAATTAGACTGAAATGAACTACGAAATGCAAAGTTAAAAACTACGTCAAAAGATTAAGCTATAGGCCGAAATCTATTATTAGAACCCTCTGTTCATCCTAAGGAAGCCGCTGAGTCCTGAAAAAGTCTAGATTATTTTGATTTGACTTAAAAAAATACAATAAAAAGACAAAGACTAAAAAAACCCAATAGGTTGGGCTAGAATACGTTGCCAAAGCCGTTAGAACCCAAATCTATTCACTGATAAGTTGATATCTTTAATTCTGCCCCTTCTTTGAACGCCAAAATTGTGATAACTGGTCGTCAATTAGGCGACAGGACAATGAAACCTCATTAGGAAAATGTCTAAAAATCGTTTTTTTTTCGAGAAATGTTGATGGTTCAAAGCCAAGAAAAAATTAATTAAAATGATGTAAAATTGCAACAATTTATTAATTTAATTCATTTGAAAGAGCATGCGATTTGTCTTTGCTGACACAGAGCTACATGTTGGTAGGAAAATAGGAAAAAAATGCAAAAGTTCAAAAATTCATTGTTTATATCGAAAACAATCAAATATAAACCTCAAATAAGCATAAGCTTTCGACTTAAATAAATCAGATAGGTGTCTATGAAACTCTTAGAGAAACAAACTTCACCTGTCTGTAGAAGAAACGCAAATTTTTTTTTCAAAATCATTTAATATTGAAGTCAAAAAACTTTTGCTATCATCTGAAATCGTCAAATAAGATCAATTGTTTCTCCAAAGGAAACCATTGATATGTTTTATTATTCAGAAGACTTCAAAGTAACGACAAATACCCAAAAAAATAAAACGGAATTCGATTTAGTTAGTTTTGAACGAAAAACTGGTGTCGAAGCCAATCAAAAAAGCAAAGCACTAAACACATTGGAAATGATCATTCGAGCTTTCTTTCAACACAATTGATAACATTTTTGACATTTAATTAATGAGACTAGATAGAAATTAGACAGAAATGAACTACAAAATGCAAATTTAAAAACTGCGTCAAAAGATTTAGCTATAAGCTGTAATCCGTTATTAGAATCCTTTGTTCATCCTATGGAAGCCGCTGAGAACTGAAAAGTTCAGAATATTTAATATGACTTAAAAAAACAATCAAAAAGACAAAAACTAAAAAACCCAATAAGTTTTGCTAGAATACGGTGCCGAAGCCGTAGGAACCCAAATCTATTCACTGAACTGAAAAGTTGATATCTTCAATTCTGTCCCTTCTTTGAACGCCAATATTGTGATAACTGGTCGTCAATTAGGCGATAGGACAATGAAACCTCAATGGGAAAAGGCCCAAAAGTCACACAAACAGTAGGAAAATAGGAAAACCTCAATAGGAAAATGCCCAAACATCAAATTTGGGAAAAAATTGATGTTTCAAAGCCAAAAAACAATTACTTGAAATGATGTAAAATTGCAATATTTTATTATTTTAATTCATTAGAGAGAACATGCGACTTGTCTTTGCAGACACAAAGCTACATTTTAGCTGAAAAAGAGGAAAAAAATGCAAAAGTTCAAAAATTCATTGTTTATATCGAAAACAATCAAATATAAACCTCAAATAAGCATAAGCTTTCGACTTAATTAAATCAGATAGATGTCTATGAAACTCTTAGAGAAACAAACTTCACCTGTCTGTAGAAGAAACGCAAATTTTTTTTTCAAAATCATTTAATATTGAAGTCAAGAAACTTTTGCTATCATCTGAAATCGTCAAATAAGATCAATTGTTTCTCCAAAGGAAACCATTGATATGTGTTATTATTCAGAAGACTTCAAAGTAACGACAAATACCCAAAAAATAAAACGGAATTCGATTTAGTTAGTTTTGAACGAAAAACTGGTGTCGAAGCCAATCAAAAAAGCAAAGCACTAAACACATTGGAAATGATCATTCGAGCTTTCTTTCAACACAATTGATAACATTTTTGACATTTAATTAATGAGACTAGATAGAAATTAGACAGAAATGAACTCCAAAATGCAAATTTAAAAACTGCGTCAAAAGATTTAGCTATAAGCTGAAATCCGTTATTAGAATCCTTTGTTCATCCTATGGAAGCCGCTGAGAACTGAAAAGTTCAGAATATTTGATATGACTTAAAAAAACAATCAAAAAGACAAAAACCAAAAAAACCCAATAAGTTTTGCTAGAATACGGTGCCGAAGCCGTATGAACCCAAATCTATTCACTGAACTGAAAAGTTGATATCTTCAATTCTGTCCCTTCTTTGAACGCCAATATTGTGATAACTGGTCGTCAATTAAGCGATAGGACAATGAAACCTCAATGGGAAAAGGCCCAAAAGTCACACAAACAGTAGGAAAATAGGAAAACCTCAATAGGAAAATGCCCAAACATCAAATTTGGGAAAAAATTGATGTTTCAAAGCCAAAAAACAATTACTTGAAATGATGTAAAATTGCAATATTTTATTATTTTAATTCATTAGAGAGAACATGCGACTTGTCTTTGCAGACAAAAAGCTACATTTTAGCTGAAAAAGAGGAAAAAAATGCAAAATTTCAAAAATTCATTGTTTATATCGAAAACAGTCAAATATAAACCTCAAATAAGCATAAGCTTTCGACTTAATTAAATCAGATAGGTGTCTATGAAACTCTTAGAGAAACAAACTTCACCTGTCTGTAGAAGAAACGCAAATTTTTTTTTCAAAATCATTTAATATTGAAGTCAAGAAACTTTTGCTATCATCTCAAATCGTCAAATAAGATCAATTGTTTCTCCAAAAGAAACCATTGATATGTGTTATTATTCAGAAGACTTCAAAGTAACGACAAATACCCAAAAAATAAAACGGAATTCGATTTAGTTAGTTTTGAACGAAAAACTGGTGTCGAAGCCAATCAAAAAAGCAAAGCACTAAACACATTGGAAAAGATCATTCGAGCTTTCTTTCAACACAATTGATAACATTTTTGACATTTAATTAATGAGACTAGATAGAAATTAGACAGAAATGAACTACAAAATGCAAATTTAAAAACTGCGTCAAAAGATTTAGCTATAAGCTGAAATCCGTTATTAGAATCCTTTGTTCATCCTATGGAAGCCGCTGAGAACTGAAAAGTTCAGAATATTTGATATGACTTAAAAAAACAATCAAAAAGACAAAAACCAAAAAAACCCAATAAGTTTTGCTAGAATACGGTGCCGAAGCCGTATGAACCCAAATCTATTCACTGAACTGAAAAGTTGATATCTTCAATTCTGTCCCTTCTTTGAACGCCAATATTGTGATAACTGGTCGTCAATTAAGCGATAGGACAATGAAACCTCAATGGGAAAATGCCCAAAAGTCACACAAACAGTAGGAAAATAGGAAAACCTCAATAGGAAAATGCCCAAACATCAAATTTGGGAAAAAATTGATGTTTCAAAGCCAAAAAACAATTACTTGAAATGATGTAAAATTGCAATATTTTATTATTTTAATTCATTAGAGAGAACATGCGACTTGTCTTTGCAGACACAAAGCTACATTTTAGCTGAAAAATAGGAAAAAAATGCAAAAGTTCAAAAATTCATTGTTTATATCGAAAACAATCAAATATAAACCTCAAATAAGCATAAGCTTTCGACTTAATTAAATCAGATAGGTGTCTATGAAACTCTTAGAGAAACAAACTTCACCTGTCTGTAGAAGAAACGCAAATTTTTTTTTTCAAAATCATTTAATATTGAAGTCAAAAAACTTTTGCTATCATCTGAAATCGTCAAATAAGACCAATTGTTTCTCCAAAGGAAACCATTGATATGTTTTATTATTCAGAAGACTTCAAAGTAACGACAAATACCCAAAAAAATAAAACGGAATTCGATTTAGTTAGTTTTGAACGAAAAACTGGTGTCGAAGCCAATCAAAAAAGCAAAGCACTAAACACATTGGAAATGATCATTCGAGCTTTCTTTCAACACAATTGATAACATTTTTGACATTTAATTAATGAGACTAGATAGAAATTAGACAGAAATGAACTACAAAATGCAAATTTAAAAACTGCGTCAAAAGATTTAGCTATAAGCTGTAATCCGTTATTAGAATCCTTTGTTCATCCTATGGAAGCCCCTGAGAACTGAAAAGTTCAGAATATTTGATATGACTTAAAAAAACAATCAAAAAGACAAAAACTAAAAAAAACCCAATAAGTTTTGCTAGAATACGGTCCCGAAGCCGTAGGAACCCAAATCTATTCACTGAACTGAAAAGTTGATATCTTCAATTCTGTCCCTTCTTTGAACGCCAATATTGTGATAACTGGTCGTCAATTAAGCGATAGGACAATGAAACCTCAATGGGAAAAGGCCCAAAAGTCACACAAACAGTAGGAAAATAGGAAAACCTCAATAGGAAAATGCCCAAACATCAAATTTGGGAAAAAATTGATGTTTCAAAGCCAAAAAACAATTACTTCAAATGATGTAAAATTGCAATATTTTATTATTTTAATTCATTAGAGAGAACATGCGACTTGTCTTTGCAGACACAAAGCTACATTTTAGCTGAAAAAGAGGAAAAAAATGCAAAAGTTCAAAAATTCATTGTTTATATCGAAAACAATCAAATATAAACCTCAAATAAGCATAAGCTTTCGACTTAATTAAATCAGATAGATGTCTATGAAACTCTTAGAGAAACAAACTTCACCTGTCTGTAGAAGAAACGCAAATTTTTTTTTCAAAATCATTTAATATTGAAGTCAAGAAACTTTTGCTATCATCTGAAATCGTCAAATAAGATCAATTGTTTCTCCAAAGGAAACCATTGATATGTGTTATTATTCAGAAGACTTCAAAGTAACGACAAATACCCAAAAAATAAAACGGAATTCGATTTAGTTAGTTTTGAACGAAAAACTGGTGTCGAAGCCAATCAAAAAAGCAAAGCACTAAACACATTGGAAATGATCATTCGAGCTTTCTTTCAACACAATTGATAACATTTTTGACATTTAATTAATGAGACTAGATAGAAATTAGACAGAAATGAACTACAAAATGCAAATTTAAAAACTGCGTCAAAAGATTTAGCTATAAGCTGAAATCCGTTATTAGAATCCTTTGTTCATCCTATGGAAGCCGCTGAGAACTGAAAAGTTCAGAATATTTGATATGACTTAAAAAAACAATCAAAAAGACAAAAACCAAAAAAACCCAATAAGTTTTGCTAGAATACGGTGCCGAAGCCGTATGAACCCAAATCTATTCACTGAACTGAAAAGTTGATATCTTCAATTCTGTCCCTTCTTTGAACGCCAATATTGTGATAACTGGTCGTCAATTAAGCGATAGGACAATGAAACCTCAATGGGAAAAGGCCCAAAAGTCACACAAACAGTAGGAAAATAGGAAAACCTCAATAGGAAAATGCCCAAACATCAAATTTGGGAAAAAATTGATGTTTCAAAGCCAAAAAACAATTACTTCAAATGATGTAAAATTGCAATATTTTATTATTTTAATTCATTAGAGAGAACATGCGACTTGTCTTTGCAGACACAAAGCTACATTTTAGCTGAAAAAGAGGAAAAAAATGCAAAAGTTCAAAAATTCATTGTTTATATCGAAAACAATCAAATATAAACCTCAAATAAGCATAAGCTTTCGACTTAATTAAATCAGATAGATGTCTATGAAACTCTTAGAGAAACAAACTTCACCTGTCTGTAGAAGAAACGCAAATTTTTTTTTCAAAATCATTTAATATTGAAGTCAAGAAACTTTTGCTATCATCTGAAATCGTCAAATAAGATCAATTGTTTCTCCAAAGGAAACCATTGATATGTGTTATTATTCAGAAGACTTCAAAGTAACGACAAATACCCAAAAAATAAAACGGAATTCGATTTAGTTAGTTTTGAACGAAAAACTGGTGTCGAAGCCAATCAAAAAAGCAAAGTACTAAACACATTGGAAATGATCATTCGAGATTTCTTTCAACACAATTGATAACATTTTTGACATTTAATTAATGAGACTAGATAGAAATTAGACAGAAATGAACTACAAAATGCAAATTTAAAAACTGCGTCAAAAGATTTAGCTATAAGCTGAAATCCGTTATTAGAATCCTTTGTTCATCCTATGGAAGCCGCTGAGAACTGAAAAGTTCAGAATATTTGATATGACTGAAAAAAACAATCAAAAAGACAAAAACCAAAAAAACCCAATAAGTTTTGCTAGAATACGGTGCCGAAGCCGTATGAACCCAAATCTATTCACTGAACTGAAAAGTTGATATCTTCAATTCTGTCCCTTCTTTGAACGCCAATATTGTGATAACTGGTCGTCAATTAAGCGATAGGACAATGAAACCTCAATGGGAAAAGGCCCAAAAGTCACACAAACAGTAGGAAAATAGGAAAACCTCAATAGGAAAATGCCCAAACATCAAATTTGGGAAAAAATTGATGTTTCAAAGCCAAAAAACAATTACATGAAATGATGTAAAATTGCAATATTTTATTATTTTAATTCATTAGAGAGAACATGCGACTTGTCTTTGCAGACACAAAGCTACATTTTAGCTGAAAAAGAGGAAAAAAATGCAAAATTTCAAAAATTCATTGTTTATATCGAAAACAGTCAAATATAAACCTCAAATAAGCATAAGCTTTCGACTTAATTAAATCAGATAGGTGTCTATGAAACTCTTAGAGAAACAAACTTCACCTGTCTGTAGAAGAAACGCAAATTTTTTTTTCAAAATCATTTAATATTGAAGTCAAGAAACTTTTGCTATCATCTGAAATCGTCAAATAAGATCAATTGTTTCTCCAAAGGAAACCATTGATATGTGTTATTATTCAGAAGACTTCAAAGTAACGACAAATACCCAAAAAATAAAACGGAATTCGATTTAGTTAGTTTTGAACGAAAAACTGGTGTCGAAGCCAATCAAAAAAGCAAAGCACTAAACACATTGGAAATGATCATTCGAGCTTTCTTTCAACACAATTGATAACATTTTTGACATTTAATTAATGAGACTAGATAGAAATTAAACAGAAATGAACTACAAAATGCAAATTTAAAAACTGCGTCAAAAGATTTAGCTATAAGCTGAAATCCGTTATTAGAATCCTTTGTTCATCCTATGGAAGCCGCTGAGAACTGAAAAGTTCAGAATATTTGATATGACTTAAAAAAACAATCAAAAAGACAAAAACCAAAAAAACCCAATAAGTTTTGCTAGAATACGGTGCCGAAGCCGTATGAACCCAAATCTATTCACTGAACTGAAAAGTTGATATCTTCAATTCTGTCCCTTCTTTGAACGCCAATATTGTGATAACTGGTCGTCAATTAAGCGATAGGACAATGAAACCTCAATGGGAAAATGCCCAAAAGTCACACAAACAGTAGGAAAATAGGAAAACCTCAATAGGAAAATGCCCAAACATCAAATTTGGGAAAAAATTGATGTTTCAAAGCCAAAAAACAATTACTTGAAATGATGTAAAATTGCAATATTTTATTATTTTAATTCATTAGAGAGAACATGCGACTTGTCTTTGCTGACACTGAGCTACATATTGGCAGAAAAAGAGGGAAAAAAAGGAAAAGTTCAAAAATTCATTGTTTATATCGCAAACAATCAATTATTAACCTCAAATAAGCATAAGCTTTCGACTTAATTAAATTAGATAGGTGTCTATGAAACTCTTAGAGAAAACAACTGGACCTTTCTGTAGAATGCCTCAATTCAAAGTGTTCTGTTCTGTTATCAACGGCAAGTGATTACAGTCCTAGTTATTTTTGTATTGAATATTATGGCTACGGAAATTTTGACAATAAATCAATTGATCAAAAAATAAATGATGAGTTTTGGTAATTTACCAAGTTATATTAGCATAAAACCGACAAACTTTTAAATCAGGAAACGTCCTAAAGGAAGTGCAAGTAAAACCAGCATTCGTCTGAGTTAACGGGGATTGTATTCAAAGTTTTAAAATGGGTGTTAACCTTGTCAATTTAAACCAAGTTATCTAAGGAAGCTTTTTTCGTTCCATATTTGATGAAAAAAAGCTGATATTTGCAAAAATTAGCTAAAATTTTAGCCAAAACGTTGAATCAATCAGTTCAACAACACTCTTCTATCTTAAGAGATAAAACCAACAACACCTGTGTTAACAAGTTTACAATATTTTCCAGAAAAATTGGCAAAAAATTGCGTAAATGTGGACAAAAACACAACAACACAATCAGTCAAATTCTCACGAAATTTTAATCCTCAAGAACTCCCCGGAAACAAGAAACTAAAAAATCTTTTAGTATTATATATTCTGCGCTGGACGGTCTTTCTGATGGTACCACTCGCAAACCTCTACGATGAATATATCGATCGCCCAAAACTGACCCAAAAAAGAGAAAAAACCCATTTGAGTATATAGCTCCTCCTCCAGTAAAGTGGATTGGAACAAAAATATGTGGTTTCATTCGACTTTTACATTAAGCAAGTTAAATGTTGTCACCCCTATCCCCCTCACCCAACCCAAAAACACACTACACACAGAACGTGCACACAGACGCAACATTACCTGACTAACCATCACCCCCCGCCGCTTGAGGAAGTATATTTCCACTGTTCCCCTAAAATTTAATTTGCATTAAGTTATTAGATTTGTACTTAAATTTAGCTGTGAACACTTATATGTTATTATCAGTAAAATCTTTGACCTCGCATTGGTGCTATTTTAAGACCAGAGCGAACTGTAAAATTGTATTACGGATAGATACTGACAAGCTGAAAATGAATAGAGTTTGTAGAAAAGGTGGGGCTATGAAAGGCTAACTGGACATTTGTGCCCTCGTTTTCAAGACAGCCTGTGTGCCCAAATGTCAATTACGTGCGATAACCTTTCCTCTGAACCCAGCTCTTCCTTCTACCTCTGTCTCTCTCTCTCCAGAGATTATCCCACAGATACAGACAAGGCTGATTTTCTTTCACTTATCAACATGCCCGGCGACCCCAGTCATAGCAGCCCCCTTTCTGTGGTACTCAACCCAACAGACTATCATTTCCCCTTAGGGCAGCTGTTTTTGTTTGTAGTTGGTAATATCGGGTTAGAGCTTTAACCATTAGTACTTTTCTATGGGTAATATTTTATCATTGAATAAAAGTGCACTCCAGTTATTGGAGATTACTTAAGCGTACGGATTAAATCTCAACGTACGAAGAGCTATTTTTGAAACGTTTTTTTTTTCGAGGAAAGTTGAAATAATCATTTCTAATGGAAAATTTTAATTGTTAACCAATATTTGATGATAGAATAACCACGTGAAAGAAATATCAGATGGTACGTAAAAAACCACTAATTAATATCCCTTCAGTTCATTTTATTGTATGAGGAACCAACCTCGTTGTTATAAGAGTGGAAAGATGCCAGGTAGATGTCTGTATCTGACTTCATTTTTAACGCAGACATTTTTTGAATTTTTGAACACCACAGTGTGTACTGTCAAACACAGGAAGACGAGAAATTCTGTAGCGGGTAAAATAAGTGCACCAGTACTTAGGGTTGTTCCAAAGATTGACGCAAACGTGAAATAAATTTGGCACCACAGACTCATCAAATATGCGACATAGCGACATAAACGAGCCTGGTTCTATCAAATACTAGAATCATGTTGTCACACGTTCTGCTTAAACCAGAGAGTCCATTTATTTTTTCAGTTTCAAACCGATTTTTTGAGAAAATGCAAATGCCAAAACCTTAAATTATATATCACTTATCAAAAATCGTTTCACAACATAACCGACGTTGCACTTATTGCAGCACTTCGACCTGCCTAGAGGTAATTTTTTAGAAATACCATGAAACGCTATCTTTTGAAACGCTATCATGAAACGCTATCCATTATGTATCAACTTTTGGAATATTGACCCCAAAGAACAATTTTTGAGTTTGTTGCAATTCTCATGGCAAGGATGAACTATGATAAAAACAATAGTTGACATTGAACAACTTCCTTACTCACAGGGTCCCAATTTTTTTTTTTAAAATATGAGCAATTTTTGTTAAACATTCGACAAGGTCGCAAAACTTGAAACTTGTGTGGTACAATAGTACAATCTTAGTTTGGAGCTATCGATTGGTGCAGCTAAATTGGTTCATTTTATGTTTAATTTAATTTAGTTCATTTTATTTGTCTTAAGTTGTTCATTCATTTAGTTATAGTTTTGAAGATCGAATCTTAAGTGTTCATACCTTTAAAAATTTGTTTACAACCTGTGCATGATCTTCTGTCTGTTCACATTGTCTAGTGATTGTAAGTTGCCGCATTTAAGAATGTAATTTCATGAACAAATTGTTATTCAGTTTTGTTAATCTTATCTAATTTCATTCTCTTCAATTTCGCAATTCAAATTGGTTGACTCTCTCTTAAACTAGTATAGGATCCGCCAATAAGCCTTAATTCAGAAGTGCAAAATCTTAGATTGTTTCGCTAAGCGAAATACCCTATTAATAATTGAAAGAGAATTCGCGACGCCAATTCGTCCTAAATTCTGTAAACAAAACTTTCAATCCACAAGCAACAAATCTTAATGCAAAATCGCTCCGCGAAATCACCACTAAAAATAGCCGCGTTAGGATAAGCTAAACGGCGACGCGAATCAACTCAACACTACAGATTGTAAATCTGTACGACATGGCGCAGTCAGCTCGAGAATCTAGAAAAACACCGTTGTCGATAGAGCCATTTTGGGAACGCCCAACTTCGGACCCACCAATCAGATGGGAGAAATGGAGAATTCAAGTAAAACTAGCGATTCTCGCTCACGAGAACATCACTATAGATACACTGCTACAACCTAAGCCAACGACAGTCCGGTTGCCAGCGGAACCGAAGTATGAGATGCCAATTGAAGATACAACAGATGAAGCGGAGAGAGAGCGTCGAATTAGAAATAATCAGTTGAAGTTGCAATGGGAACTAAAATATCAAAAGATAACAGAAGCGGGAATATTATGCGGGGAACGTCCATGGAATTTGTGTGATCAAAAATGCTTATCTCTGCAGTACCTAAGTATTGGTACTGAAGGACGACGACTATTGACCCAAAAATTTCCGCACGATAATATCTACGATTTGACAACTCTCAAACTTTGGGGAAATGATGGAGATAGCATTCTTCCGTCCAAGAAATATCACATTTGATCGATACGTGTTCTTCTCTCGGAAGCAGAAGAAGGGGGAAACCGTAGAACAATTCTACAGCATCTTGAAAGAATTGGCTGGAAATTGCGACTTTGAAAATCGTGAAGAAGCAATAATCAGGGACATCTTCATCACGAACATGTTAGATGATGACATTCAGTGGGAGCTTCTACGGGATACAGTTGAACCGGAGAGGGCACTCAGCATTGCAGTCAACATGGAAATGGGTAATCAGAATCAGCAGAGAATTTCATCTAATAATGGTGCAACTGGCAGTACAGTGAACGCAATACAACAATACAATCGATTTCGCGGCGCGGGTGTGCGTGGAAATCAATCAAGTAGAGCAGTCGTCAACCGTGCCTCCGTTGGACAATGTCGTGGCTGTGGTCAAATTTGGACACCAACAAACCGTCAGGTTTGCCCTGCAATGGGTAACAAGTGTAACCACTGTGGTTTGCAAAACCATTTTGCAAAGGTATGTCGACGAAGACTTAACAATACACGAAATATTCAACCAACCAATCGCATTAACACCGTAGAATCTACTGAAATTTCTAATCAAAATTCTAATCAGGAAAATCAGAATGTCAATTATATAAACTATAATGAACAAATCAACTCAGACTATGATTCTTCGGATGATAATTACGTTGCAACAGTCGAAAATACTAGCTCACCAAATTTAGCACTGAAAAATTTGTCATTAACGATTGGAAACACAAATTGTGATCTACTTCTCGACTCTGGTAGTGGTTGTACCATTATTATTATGTCACTTGCAAGAGAAATAATGTTCAACTGTGCTCAATCACAATGGTCGGAGAAAAACCACTAGAATTGAAGTCTTTTTCTAATGATATTGTTCAACCCCTAGGCACTTTAAAAACGCCAGTAAAATGTAATGATTGGAACATTCAGAAAGCAAAAATCACAGTCGTCGCGGATGGGTTTCGACCAATATTAGGACGAGATCTTTTTGATCAGTTAGGCATCACAATATCTCGGAGACCTTGTCCGAAAACAGAGGTCAATAACATAGATCAGCCCTGTGCACTAAAGAAATCACTTGCAAAAGAATTTCCCGATTTGATATCCCGAATTGGAAAATTCCACAAAAACTATCGAGTAAAACATCAGAAAGGAAGAAAAGTGCCAATACATCTCCAACCGAAAGTGAAAATTGAATTAGAAAAACTATTAAACGAAGGACACATAGAAAAATTAAACAACTGTTCTGATCAGTTCTTCATATCACCGATTGTCATTACGGTAAAAAAGGACCAATCCATCAAAATAGCACTTGATTCCAAAATTCTAAATGAAGCTAGTCATAAAAACAAGTATCAAATGCCTAATATAGATTCGCTTATTCAAACAATCTCTCAAACACTGTCAACGGCGCCGCAGGAGACAGCTTATTTCACTACTCTTGATTTGCAGTACGCTTATAGTCAACTTAAGTTACACAGTGATACGGCCCGCCATTGTAACTTTAATATTGTTAGCGGAGATATGACTGGTACTTATCGATTTAAAACAGGATTTTATGGTTTAACGGATATGCCCGCTGAATTTCAAAAAGCTATCGATTGTACCTGTGCTGGTTTGGAAAATACTTTTTGTTTCTTGGATGATATCTTGATTGTAAGCAGAGGTGGAATCGAAAAACATCTGGATTTGGTACGAAAATGTCTAATAAAACTCGATCAAGAAAATTTACGCATCAATCTTGCAAAATGTCATTTCGCAAAAGAAAATATTGAATGGCTCGGACATAATATTACACAATCAGGTGTAACTCCACTTTCAAGTAAAACGGATGCAATTGGAAAATTATCAGCCCCTACTAATCTTAAAAAACTTCGATCGTTTATGGGTTCAGAACACCATGTAGGAAAATTTATTCCACATTTGTCACAATTATGTTACCCCCTTCGACCTTTGCTTAAGAAAAACTCAAAATTTCTTTGGACGGAAGAGCATGAAAAACAGTTCTCATTAATAAAAGAACAAATCACGGAAACCACTGAAAATGAACATTTCAACCCGGAATTAGAAACACGAATCAAATGCGACGCCTCACGCAAGGGTTTGGGATGCGCATTGGAACAGCGAACACCTAATGGGTGGCATGCAGTAGCATTTGCGTCACGGTTTTTAAACTCTGTCGAGGACAGATATAGCATAAATGAACTAGAACTTCTGGGTGTTGTTTGGTCCGTGGAACATTTCAAACGTTATTTATACGGCAAACCCTTTACTGTGATAACTGATCATAGAGCTCTTCTCTCAATTATGAGAGAAAACAGGTCTAACAAATCATATAATAGTAGACTGACACGTTGGGTAGATCGATTACTACCATTTGATTTCTCAATCGACCATCTTCCTGGTACAAAAATGGGATTAGTGAATTATATCTCTCGCGACCGGCAACAACACGCTGTTAATATATCTGCATATGACGAGCAATTTATTGTAGCCAAATTGGTTGTAATTAAACGCAGTGCGAAACGCTTCTTATTAAACGCCGAAAATTACGTCGATTTCGCAAAGCGAAATCCACCTACAAATAACGTCTTTAATAATTCAAATTCCACTAATAACTTTTGCAGTGAATTTACACCGCGAAATCCAGAATATTCTACCAGTACGCAAATTGATAACCCAATTAGCGAATTAACAATAAATAAATTAAATTCCATCCCCAAAATCGAGACAACTAACATTCCTCACTCGCTTTTTGCCTTCAATCGACCCACTGAACAGTCGCTCGCAAATTTAAACAATTTTCAACGAATTGCCACAAAATTCAATAACGTCTACATGATATCCCAATCAAATTCCGATGATCAAACCCTGATGACAGTCAAACAATTGACTCCTTCGAGAGTACGATTTGCAGAACAGGGACCCTCAACAGCTCAAGCACCACCAGCAACTCCAATAACGCGCACAACCTATACGACAGCTACTTCGCCGTCAGTAGACGACTTCTACCTGGACCCTTTCAACTTCGCGCTCTCCAAAATCTTCTCCAGCTCCCTAATGGCAAGCCTGACAACCAAGGACGCGATTTTGAAAGCGATTCGCGACTGCATCCTTACGGACAACGAAGATAGATGCAAACAAATCTCTCCTTACATTCATTCCTTCTGGAAGTACTTGCATGTGAAGAACGGGTGTGTCTGAATAGATGATAGGATTGCCCTTCCCCATGCGATCAAAGATGCCTATGTAGACACCATTCATGCAACTCATCCTGGCACATGGGGAATGACTGACATGGCAACACACGCGTGGTGGCCATAGATGCACAGGGACATAGCCACGAAAACCGCAAAGTGCAACCCCTGTGTCAAGATCGGTAAAAATTTAAAACCTATTATACCTGCAAATAAATGGGCACCATTAAAGTTATGTAAGGTTCCAACAGCAGAAGTATTTGATAGAGCTAATGCAGATAATATTCTGAAATTTCTTCAAGAGTATGTTTTGCTACACGGTATACCCCGTGCAATTAGATTGGATCAAGCTCGATGCCAAACGGGGCAACAAATTAAAGCATTTTGTAGTCATAATAACATACAGCTAATCGAAGCGCCAATACACGATCACAGAGCAATTGGATTGGTTGAAAGCCTAATTCAAACAATCAAGAATCGCTTAGCCTGTATTAAAACGGCGGCGCAAAATCAATTCAATGTGAAAGCCTCAATAAACTCAATAATTTACCAATTACGAATATGTCGTCAAAAGACTATTAATATATCACCATTTGAGGCACAATTCGGTAGAAAAGCGAATACGCCACTAAGCAATATAACGACTAAACCAGATCCAAAAAGTTTAACTTACAAAAACATTTTAAATAAATATTTAGATTTGGAAACTGTCAGATGGGACGAGCTCATCACAGACGAGAACTGGAACAATGACGACCGTAGCGACATTGAGATGGAATTGAATAAGAACAAACTGGGAAAAGAGGCGATGAAACGGCAAAAGGAGGACCCGAATAGGGAATCAAGATTGATTTCTCATCCAGATGTTGGTCAATCTATACCCAGAACGGAAACATCATTGGAGGTAAAGCTGGCGAAAAAGAGACCTCGCTCGAAAAGATCGAAGAAAAGTCTCGATGGCCTCTATGATGTATTAGCACCAGGATCATCAGTAATTAAAACATATGAATATACATCAGTCATTAAAGAACCTGGAAAGAGAGACGTGACAATCAGGAACTCAAATTTGGCAAAGTTTGGGACAAAGGCGGAACGTGACACAGAATTACAAGAATACCCTAACCGACGCCCAAAGTTACCAACAGGCAAGGCAACAGAAGAGCTCATAAACCACCACGCAAAAGAATCCCGAAAGAAATTAGAAGGTGGAAAACGAATGAAGCATAGAAAAGTGGCAGATGACATTAGTACTGTGTCATCGATTCATTCAAATGTTACACGAGCCCTCGGAGTACGGATGCCAACGAAGCCCAAACGACAACTGTCAACAGCGCCGCCAAATCAACCCACTGAACTAAATAGCAATCTCGCGGTGCCAATGGAATTACCCACCACAAGCATTGTCATAGCGGAGCCACCCAGTAGGCCCAACTGAAAAGCGGCTACAAAGGCATCTGTAGCATTAATTCCATCAAAACGAAAGCGCTCCACAATATCGGTCACAGAATCGGATGAATCTGCGACTTCAGTTCAAACTTGCCCACCGACAACCTCAAGTAATGGAGCAATTGGAAAAAACAAAAGACGACAAAATATCAAGAAACAACAAATTGAAAATAAATCAATAATTTCTGCAATACAAACAGCCTCAGCACAAACTCATCAAGAGGAAACCAATTATACAGTCGGCCCATGTTCTCCAACAACCTCATACCCAACCCAATTCTATGTCTCACCCAACTACGAAGAACCAGAATTGTCAATGACAGTTGGTGAGGCTGAGAGATATTACGAAAGTGAGAGTAATTAAAGTACATTCCTCTAAAACTGTTGCGTTTAAAACTCTGATTATGAACATTACAGTAATAATTACTGAACAAGTACATATGATTATTAATTTTCTGATAAATAACTTTGTTATTTCTTTTCGCCTAGGGGGAAAGGTGGTACAATAGTACAATCTTAGTTTGGGGCTATCGATTGGTGTAGCTAAATTGGTTCATTTTATGTTTATCTTAATTTAGTTCATTTTATTTGTCTTAAGTTGTTCATTCATTTAGATATAGTTTTGAAGATCGAATCTTAAGTTTTCATACCTTTAAAAATTTGTTTACATCCTGTGCATGATCTCCTGTCTGTTCACATTGTCTAGTGATTGTAAGTTGCCGCATTTAAAAATGTAATTTCATGAACAAATTGTTATTCAGTTTTGTTAATCTTATCTAATTTCATTCTCTTCAATTTCGCAATTCAAATTGGTTGACTCTCTCTTAAACTAGTATCCGATCCGCCAATAAGCCTTAATTCAGAAGTTCAAAATTTTAGATTGTTTCGCTAAGCGAAATACCCTATTAATAATTGAAAGAGAATTCGCTACGCCAATTCGGCCTAAATTCTGTAACCAAAACATTCAATCCACAAGCAACAAATCTTAGTGCTAAGTCGCTCCGCGAAATCACCACTAAAAATAGCCGCGTTAGGATAAGCTAAACGGCGACACGAATCAACTCAACACTACAGATTGTAAATCTGTACGACAACTTGAAAACTTCAAGTTGTGTATCAGTTGTAGTTAGTACTTTTCTACAAATTTTCAGCCCTTTAATCCTATTTTGTACAAATAATGCGCTGAAATAGTGCTGACACTTCGATCCGGGAATCAATTTTTACAATTAAAAGAATTTGAATTGTATTGGGGCGCTGTCTTTTTTTAAAGATCTGTTCACACAGTTTTATGATTTTTGAAGTCAAATTGGAGTAGTGATTTTGGTCACGCCGGAACAGGAAGTGGAGCGAAAAAGCGAGTGGTTTTGCGGCGTGAAATTTTTAAGCTCTAAATTTAAAGTGGAGTGAGAAAAAGTTGTTTGAACAAAAATTCGCTTTCTCGCTAGTGGTTTTTTGTTCACATGCGGCAATTTCACTTTGATTTTTACTGTTTTTTTCGATTTTTTGGATCGGATTGTTTTCTAACTGGTTTTCACAATCCATTCATAGTCCGTTCTAGGTCTAGTTTTCTGTTAATCAATGAAAAGTCTTTGAATTGTACGTCAGGACTTGTCCTGCTATGTTTTTTTCGATTTTTTTTATACTCAAACAGATTTTAAAGTCTGCATCATAAGCAACTTTGATCCTAATCGAGCTTGGATCACACCAGGTTTTTGTCTTACCATGTCTTTTCATAACATGAATGAGCTTAAGTCTTGACCTTACCCTGTTTTTTGTTTTGGTTGGGTCTCCTCATAAAGACTGTTGAACGAGCACATTAAAGCACCAAAATTTTGACGAGCCAAAGACTGGATCTAGCTGATTTGGGTCTACTTGGGTATTTTCTTAGGGAAAAATGATCTTACGTATTCATAAGTCATTTTGAACGAGGACCTCAACCAGAGATGTTCATTCTGGCCCTTCTTCCTATAATTGCTTAAAATGTTAACAACTAAAGCATGCCGATCATTTTTCAAGAGAAGACGCACATTATAAAGAAGAATTCTCAGATACGACAGGGATAGGCTTCTCAGAAACACGTTAATTAAGACGTGAATTTCCAATATGTAACTAACTCTCTTGGCGCACATCGTTGCTCTAACTTGCTTGCGCAAACATGCACCTCATTAGCGATATTATTGAGGTTTTTCCTTAAATGTTTTATGCTATCGGTGCAGTACAACTTTTAGAAGTATCTTTCCACTTTTTATCGCTATAGGAACCTCCAAACCTTCGCCGGGTGGGAATATTTTCTGATCGACGCGGTCCTCTGAGCATGTGATTAATTACCATTCTTTAATTGACCCATCACATGATTAATCAGTGTTTCATTTTTAATCCTATTGGAGACAAGAATTCCGAACGAGATCTAGTTCCTCCTATAAGAATTTGTTTGCTCCTGCGATGCATTTTATCATAAAACACAGCCAGAGACTACTTCGGCGTTATACGCGCATAGAGTGACTTTTAAATTTTAGAGATATGCCCATGTCGTAAATGCCTCGTGAAATTCCTACCATTCGAATTTAGTGGGCTCGTTATTGACTTTTGTTAGTAGCTGCAAAAACAATTCACAACGAATACTAACGGTTTTCTCAGATCAGAACTGTCAACTGAAGTTGCGTGTCAGGGCCTGGGGGATGGACGTCAGATCATAATCTTCATTGCTTCCAATTGGAGGGCACTATACTGCGGTACTACAATACGTCCAACCAAATTAAATGAATACAATTTAGGCTGCTGCCATTTGAGTCTTCTGATTTTGTGCTAGGCTGAACAGTGAGGGGAAACGGTCGCCACAAAAAACTCATCCAAACATATTAAAGCAAAAAGTTTCAATTGGAGAAGCAACCGCATCATTGTTAACCTATATTTCTGCTCTTTTACGTTGTTTCGATTAATTTGATCTGAAAAACTGTTTGTTTGCAATCAAATAAGTATAGTCCTATCTTTGGTGTTCAAGATAGCAGAATTGAAAAATATAATTGCTGTATAATGCAAAGAATAATGTTTAAATCTATAAAAATGTTTAAGAATATTATTGAAAGTAACATGAAGCTCTTCCCAAAAGCAATTCATATCAAATGCTCTCAATATCTCAAATGGACTTGGGATAAATAGTTCTTAAACAGTTTAGTCTCCCTAAACCAAATGATCTAAAAGAACGTCAACCAGTTCTGAGCCCCACAAAATCGTCAATTTTTATCGATAGCGTTCATTTTTTCAACTTGTCAAAATGTATCTTACGGTCTCTTGTCTCTTTTTGTTTCTCGGTGTTGCCTTCAGCTTAAAATCGGCTGTTAATTTTACTCAAAAATAACACGCTCAAACAAACCTTAACATCTTTAACAGACATTTTACCTTGCATTTGAAACCTATTAATATCTTTAGAAGTGCTCTGTTAAGTATGCAAACAACATTATGCTCTACCCTTCAACTACGGTTGACCATTGTCAAGTTTTGATTGATTTTATGTAATTGATCCTCTGAAACCTAAATATACAAACAAAACCCACATCGTTCTATCACATAATAAACCTGATCAGTCGCTGTTTGCAACGCAATCTTCAATTGCAACAGAATCTTCCAAAGGTGATATGTCGTGATCCCAGAGTCACATTCAATTACAGTAAAAAAAAATTAGAAATCGAGAGGGAACCAGCTGCATGCTTTAAATTACTTCCAATACCTGAGCCAGAGTGAGTCGTTTGCATTATGATTTATTAAAACAAGTCACGAGACGTAAACACTAAAAACGACCGTTTTGCTTATATTTTGCCACCATCTTTTTTGGTTACAATATTGGTATCATTTCAATTGCATCTGGGGACTAGAGATTTGTATTTTTCTGTTTTCACCACTCGGGTGGTTTTGACTTGATGATCTGAGGCCAAATCCAGAAGTTAATGGTAGCAATATTAGAAAGCCTTTAAAAAGAAGCTCCAACGCTTTAAAAAGAATTAAAAACTATTAAAAATCCTCCACTTTTCAATTTTTAAGACCAAGAGCAAAAATGTGCTGTTTGTCAATCAGGATGTGCTGAGGGGGTTGAAATATGACCTCAAATTCGGATTTTTTGGGCCCGAACTATTGTACCCCTAAGTTTTTATGCTCATTGGACAAAAATTCTACGCAATATGATTTTTTTAATGTAAGGTGCCAATAATTTTTACATAAAATTACCCTATTTCGATTAACTTAAAAATTACATAATAAATTTAGAAAAAATTATGGAAACCAGATAGATTTTTGTTTTCATCACAAAAAGTAGTATAGTGCAAATGTTGCTTACAATTTCGATGAGTAATTCACAAAGTCCAGTGTTGTATATAGTTCTGCGCTAATCGTCATGTGCAAAGTACATGGTGATCCTCTGGTTTGTTTTTGGCTCCTTAAAATTTTTTTTATAAGCAGGGAATCGAAATTTAAACTAAAAATCAACATAGAGGCCCGGTAATGTGCGTTTGCACATAAGGTTCCACCCCGATAATCCGTATTTTCAGCTCAATGTTCTACTAAATGAGGAAGGGATAACAACTTTCAAAAGTTCAATTATTTTTCAAAAAAATGGTCTATGAATAAAAAAATACGTCCAACAAAAATCATTCAGTGGGTTAAGAAAAATCCGTTCTAGAGGGCCGAGGATATCTACAATTTGTAAGTTTACGAGACAAGGAAAAAAATCAAATCCCAATTACAAACACTAATATCATCTAAAACTCGATATCTGCTTGTAGACAAACTAAGGAACAAAGACTAAATAGCTTCAGATAAAACCAAAACTAAACAAAAAAATTAGTTCAATGTTCATGACTAGACAAATTTAAAACCAGTCTTTTTTTGGGATGCGTTAAAAGTAGACAAAAACAACAAAAGCCGCTAACTTGAAAGTTACGCTCATATTTTTTGAAACGAATTGGTTCCAAAGTAATAACACCCATTATATGTTCATTGAATTCGTCAATTACGTTGGTGTACGATCCATTATAACTCCATAAGAGAAAACATTGGGTTGTGTTGTTTATAATTTTTCTTCATACGACTACAAAAAAAACAGATACGGAAAAAAAACAGAAACTCAATTAGTTTTTGCGAGAAAACTATTCCGAAGCCGTTATAACCAAAATCTTTTCCCTAACAATAAAAAGGGACTGATTGCGCATTTTTTGAAAACCGAGAAAAGGATTTGTGACTACTCTCTAATGATACCAAGTAATAATCAGAGAAAAAGCAAAGTTAAGAACAACGTTGCATTGAAATATATTTGACTATACTTCTGAACGGGCCATTTATACCTTTTTTGATCAGAATATGCCAAAGTTCACAAGAAACATCAACTACAGAGAAAAAAACAAAAATAGTTTTTTTCCCAAAAAGCAGTGTCGAATCCGTCAACAGCATGAAGAGTTTATCTCAAACATTAGATATGCCCATTTCTGCATTTTTTCTATGCCAGCTACAGTATATGTGACCTGTAATTTGTGAGACTAAGTGACAAATAGACGATAAAGTACGGAGCATGAAAAGTAAACACTTACGTGTTTTGAAAATAAATTTAGTGTTATGAGAGCCATCGGCTAACAACTAAAATCGTTATTTATGCTCTTGTGCCCCTCCATAACAAGCGAATGAGACATCCTGTTATTTAGAAATTCTCGTATAACTAAAAGAAGAAATGCAATTAAAAACATAATTGAAAAATAAATTCCTTTAACTTCTTCTGGAAAACTGTGTTGAGGCCGTTAAATCCATAGTCTATTCTTTAAAAAAATAAATATTCAATTTTGCTTTTCTAATAGTGATAAAGAGATACTGCTCTATCAAAAATTTTTTGTGAAACCAGCAGCATCAAGCCAGAAGACAATTCCATAAAGCGTAAAGCCTCCATACATATTATAATTGAATAACCTAGATTACATTTTCTGTCTTTTATGAAAGTAAGCTACAAAATATGGGAAAAACAGTGACAAAGCTCTATAATCCTTTGTTTATTTTGAAAAAAAGATTTTAAAAGTCAAGACGACAATCAGCTTTTGACTAAAAATGAAAAAAGTTAGTTGGCAATTGATTATTTTTGAAGCCATTTTGACCTTTCAATAACGTGCCTGGATGTGAACTGTTCTGTTCTGTGACCAACATAAAAGTGGCAATAATTTTTTAGAAGAAGAGACAGCCACGGAATACAATCCGGAATAATTTTGGGTTTTAGGATTCCACGATCAGGCCAAAACTAGCCTTGCAATTATTGTGCGTTCATTGAGAAATTGCCATGGCGCCCAGTGTAATGGATATAGATAATTTGATAAACAAAGTTCATATATCAAAGAAATTTGATACTGTTTGTCTAATTATCGAGTTTTTGAGGCTAAAAACCGGCAAAATGTCAGATTCAGAAAACTTACAAGGAAAAAAGAGAAATGAAGCATGAATTGAAGCAAAATGTATTAGCAGTTTTTAGGTGTTCAATTCCGGCAAATTTAAGCAAAGTTGAGAAAAGAAGCTTTTGAAATATGGAGCGACAATTTGAGCCAAAAAATTGGATGTAATTTTTCTTCAACACCCTTCTATTTTAGGAAAACAAACCCACAACACTTTATTAAAACATTTTAAACAAATTTTTAAAAAACTGACCAAAATCCGTCAATTTTTCGCAATAAATCAAAACTCCATAATTTCCTGTAAAATACGAAAACTCAAAAGAAAATCTTTCTAATTCCATATTCTGCGCAGAACGGGCTTTCTAATGATGCCAGTGTCAACTCCCTTCAATGAATATATCTATCGACCAAAAATGACTGAACAAAAAACCATTTTGAGTATTTAGTTCCTCCTTCCACTATAGTGGGTCGGAAAAAAATTTTTCACATCCGTGGTTTGGAATTTTTTGAAAAAAAAAGTTTGCAATGCTTTTACAAGATCGCCCGTTCTAAACTCTACGCCTGTATCAACAAAGATACACTTGATCATTATCTGGTTAGAACAGTTATTAGACAGTAGTAGTAGATGTTACTCTACTGTAGTTAAAAGTGGGGAGGCACTTCAGTCTAGGTGGCTATGTGCGTGTCCCCCTGTTATCTTTTCTTTAGTCGGATCCGCTTTCAGAAACTTTTAGTGAAAAACTACAAGTCGGAAATTTTAAGTTGTCTCTGTTTTTTGAGTCGATGGTTCGGTTTTAAAACCTAGGATGCACCAGATTTTGTTACCTTTTCTTTAATCTGATCGGCTTTCAGAGACAACGATTGATTTTCAAGAGTTTATTTTGCTGTGTGTTCTTCTATAAGCTTGTATGATTGTTATTTAATAGCTTACAAAGGTTTTGTTAATAACCCGCATTTATGATCAAAGCTAAGTGTGGCACAATAAAACTCGTGCATGATAATGAATGAAAAGGTTTGGCATTGAAAGTCATGAAAAACCAAAGTTAGAGACATGACTTTTACAGCGATTATGAATATGAACTCAAAAAATTTGAACCAAATAACAAGGGGAAGGATTGGGGGGCTAAACTGTTACGGACCGTTTTCACTCCGGCATGCAACACCAAAATTTAGCAAATAAATTTATCAGAAAAGAACAAAATAATCGACATCAAAAACTCAAATTTACTGCTGAGTATTCATTCACCAAACCCTGAATTTTTTAAGGCTCTTTCGCTAGACTTATGGTCAGAGATTTATAGCTGAAATAGAACGTGCTATAATCTAAGAAAGATCAGGTTTTGCTACCTATGTATAAATATGATCGACTATCCCCGTCGTAGGCCTATGCTTTGTTTCAAAGAAGAATCAGCAGCCTCACCCACTCAGGCCCCAGTCAATCTTATTAGCAAATGTGGGACCTCTAGCCGCATGGACTACAGAACTGCATTGAGCGGATTGCATCATAATGTTCGGAGTGCAGTGAACGATGCAGGGGGAAGGTCATCGAACTGTAACTTACTTAGAAAGCCTGACAGACTATAAATTTGAAGAGCTAAAAATATCAGATGGAAAAATTCTATAGCACGTTTAATTCAGCTAGGTGGTGGGATTTTTTAAAGTTTTAGTGAAAAACTACAAGTCAGAAATTTTAAGTTGTCTCTGTTTTTTGAGTCGATGGTTCGGTTTTAAAACCTAGGATGCACCAGATTTTGTTACCTTTTCTTTAATCTGATCGGCTTTCAGAGACAACGATTGATTTCCAAGAATTTATTTTGCTGTGTGTTCTTCTATAAGTTTGTTGGATTGTTCAATAATAGCTTACAACGGTGTGGTTTATACCCCGCATTTATGATCAAAGCTAAGTATGGCACGATAAAACTCAGGTATGATAATAAATGAAAAGGTTTGGCATTGAAAGTCATGAAAAATCAAAGTTAGAGATATGAATTTTACAGCGATTATGATTATGAACTCAATAAATTTGAACTAAACAACAAGGGGAAGGGTTGAGGGTGTAAACAGTTCCGGACCGTTTGTACTCCGGTAAGCAACAACAAAATTTAGCAAATAAATTTATCAGAAAAGAACAAAATAATCGACATCAAAAACTCAAATTTACTGCTGAGTATTCATTCACCAAACCCTAATTTTTTTAAGGCTCTTTCGCTAGACTTATGGTCAGAGAGTTATAGCTGAAATAGAACGTGCTATAATCTAAGAAAGATCTGGTTTTGCTACCTATGTATAAATATGATCGACTATCCCCGTCGTAGGCCTATGCTTTGGTTCAAAGAAGAATCCGCAGCCTCACTTACTTAGGCCCCAGTCAATCTTATTAGCTAATGTGGGACCTCTAGCCGCATGGACTAGAAAACTGCATTGAGCGGTTTGCATCATAATGTTCGGAGTGCAGTGAACAATGCAGGGGGAAGGTCATCGAACTGTAACTTACTTAGAAAGCCTGACAGACTATAAATTTGAAGTGCTAAAATTATCAGATGGAAAAATTCTATAGCAAGTTTAATTCAGCTAGGTGGTGGGATTTTTTAAAGTTTTAGTGAAAAACTACAAGTCAGAAATTTTAAGTTGTCTCTGTTTTTTGAGTCGATGGTTCGGTTTTAAAACCTAGGATGCGCCAGATTTTGTTACCTTTTCTTTAATCTGATCTGCTTTCAGAGACAAGGATTGATTTTCAAGAATTTATTTTGCTGTGTGTTCTTCTATAAGTTTTTTGGATTGTTAAATAATAGCTTACAACGGTGTGGTTTATACCCCGCATTTATGATCAAAGCTAAGTGTGGCACGATAAAACTCAGGTATGATAATAAATGAAAAGGTTTGGCATTGAAAGTCATGAAAAATCAAAGTTAGAGATATAACTTTTACAGCGATTATGATTATGAACTCAATAAATTTGAACTAAACAACAAGGGGAAGGGTTGAGGATGTAAACAGTTCCGGACCGTTTTCACTCCGGTAAGCAACAACAAAACTCAGCAAATAATTTAAGAGAAAAAAAAACAAATAATCGACATCAGAAATTCAAAATTACTGCTTCAAAAGTTTCCGCTTGAGTGAGTTTTATGCGTCAGTTTGACATGATTGAAGGAGTAATCATTCACAAAACCCTGAATTTTTTAAGGCTCTTTCGCTACACTTAGGGTCAGAGAGTTTTAGCCGAACTAGAACGTGCTATAATCTAACAAAGATCAGGCTTTGCTACCTTTGTATAAATATGTTCGACTATCCCCGTCATAGGCCCATGCTTTGGTTCAAAAGAGAACCTGCAGCCTCACCCACTCAGGCCCCAGTCAATCTTATTAGCAAATGGGGGACCTCTAGCCGCATGGACTACAGAACTTGAGGATTGCATCATAATGTTCGGAGTGCGATGAACAATGCAGGGGGAAGGTCATCGAACTGTAACTGACTTAGAAAGCCTGACAGGCTATAAGTTTAAAGTGCTAAAATAATCAGTTGGACAAAATCTATAGGGCGTTTAATTCAGCTAGGTTGTGGGATTTTTTAAAATTGCAGTGAAAAACTACAAATCAGAAATTTCAAGTTGTCTCTGTATTGTGAGTCGAGGGTTCGGTTTTAAAAAATATGCGCTTCTCTCATTGATGCGTTAAAGTCTAATCCCACAATTGTTTCTCGGTTACAAGATTTTGCCCCCTTGTTTCCCTTTGGGAGTGAGTCTTTTATAAAAAGAGATTTTTCACTAAAGGTTGCTTTTTAAAATCCTGACTTTTAATTGGCTTTTTTTCACTTAGTCTCTACGCTTTAAAAATTGTTTCAAATTCTCATCTTCGTCGTTCTGCTAAGCAATAGCCCTCAGTGGGGCCCTGGCCAAAATGAGCCAACTGAGCGCTCTCCTATCAGAAGCAAGAGCAACCGCTGATGATACTTCACAGGATGAACAAGATTTTACTCAAGTTCAAAACAAACGTAAGCGTTTTCGAAACCAAAACGAGAGGAATTCGATATCACAGACAGTTAGACCAATAGTAATAACAATCAATCCGAGACCAACTCAAGTGCAATTTGTCCCAGCTATGAAGACAAAATTCCCACAATTGAAAATGCAACGAATTAGAGAATTGCCAAACTCTTCCGACTTCTTTATCCAACCGGAAAACAAAGACTCCAGAGATAGTCTTATGTCAAATACAAACCTGCAACAAGTATTCCCTAACGCTAATGTGAACACGAGAAATACACTGCCAAAAACCAAGTCCAAACCAAACTTGCTGTGTGTTCTTCTATAAGTTTTTTGGATTGTTAAATAATAGCTTACAACGGTGTGGTTTATACCCCGCATTTATGATCAAAGCTAAGTGTGGCACGATAAAACTCAGGTATGATAATAAATGAAAAGGTTTGGCATTGAAAGTCATGAAAAATCAAAGTTAGAGATATAACTTTTACAGCGATTATGATTATGAACTCAATAAATTTGAACTAAACAACAAGGGGAAGGGTTGAGGATGTAAACAGTTCCGGACCGTTTTCATTCCGGTAAGCAACAACAAAACTCAGCAAATAATTTAAGAGAAAAAAAACAAATAATCGACATCAGAAATTCAAAATTACTGCTTCAAAAGTTTCCGCTTGAGTGAGTTTTATGCGTCAGTTTGACATGATTGAAGGAGTAATCATTCACAAAACCCTGAATTTTTTAAGGCTCTTTCGCTACACTTAGGGTCAGAGAGTTTTAGCCGAACTAGAACGTGCTATAATCTAACAAAGATCAGGCTTTGCTACCTATGTATAAATATGTTCGACTATCCCCGTCATAGGCCCATGCTTTGGTTCAAAAGAGAACCTGCAGCCTCACCCACTCAGGCCCCAGTCAATCTTATTAGCAAATGGGTGACCTCTAGCCGCATGGACTACAGAACTTGAGGATTGCATCATAATGTTCGGAGTGCGATGAACAATGCAGGGGGAAGGTCATCGAACTGTAACTGACTTAGAAAGCCTGACAGGCTATAAGTTTAAAGTGCTAAAATAATCAGTTGGAAAAAATCTATAGGGCGTTTAATTCAGCTAGGTTGTGGGATTTTTTAAAATTGCAGTGAAAAACTACAAATCAGAAATTTCAAGTTGTCTCTGTATTGTGAGTCGAGGGTTCGGTTTTAAAAAATATGCGCTTCTCTCATTGATGCGTTAAAGTCTAATCCCACAATTGTTTCTCGGTTACAAGATTTTGCCCCCTTGTTTCCCTTTGGGAGTGAGTCTTTTATAAAAAGAGATTTTTCACTAAAGGTTGCTTTTTAAAATCCTGACTTTTAATTGGCTTTTTTTCACTTAGTCTCTACGCTTTAAAAATTGTTTCAAATTCTCATCTTTG
Source organism: Convolutriloba macropyga (assembly GCF_964194025.1). Classification (NCBI taxonomy): domain Eukaryota; kingdom Metazoa; phylum Xenacoelomorpha; order Acoela; family Convolutidae; genus Convolutriloba; species Convolutriloba macropyga. Next base: position 39,404,779 of record NC_134478.1, on the reverse strand, counting down.
TCGTTCTGCTAAGCAATAGCCCTCAGTGGGGCCCTGGCCAAAATGAGCCAACTGAGCGCTCTCCTATCAGAAGCAAGAGCAACCGCTGATGATACTTCACAGGATGAACAAGATTTTACTCAAGTTCAAAACAAACGTAAGCGTTTTCGAAACCAAAACGAGAGGAATTCGATATCACAGACAGTTAGACCAATAGTAATAACAATCAATCCGAGACCAACTCAAGTGCAATTTGTCCCAGCTATGAAGACAAAATTCCCACAATTGAAAATGCAACGAATTAGAGAATTGCCAAACTCTTCCGACTTCTTTATCCAACCGGAAAACAAAGACTCCAGAGATAGTCTTATGTCAAATACAAACCTGCAACAAGTATTCCCTAACGCTAATGTAAACACGAGAAATACACTGCCAAAAACCAAGTCCAAACCAAACTTGCTGTGTGTTCTTCTATAAGTTTGTTGGATTGTTAAATAATAGCTTACAACGGTGTGGTTTATACCCCGCATTTATGATCAAAGCTAAGTGTGGCACGATAAAACTCAGGTATGATAATAAATGAAAAGGTTTGGCATTGAAAGTCATGAAAAATCAAAGTTAGAGATATGACTTTTACAGCGATTATGATTATGAACTCAATAAATTTGAACTAAACAACAAGGGGAAGGGTTGAGGATGTAAACAGTTCTGGACCGTTTTCACTCCGGTAAGCAACAACAAAACTCAGCAAATAAATTAAGAGAAAAAAAACAAATAATCGACATCAGAAATTCAAAATTACTGCTTCAAAAGTTTCCGCTTGAGTGAGTTTTATGCGTCAGTTTGACATGATTGAAGGAGTAATCATTCACAAAACCCTGAATTTTTTAAGGCTCTTTCGCTACACTTAGGGTCAGAGAGTTTTAGCTGAACTAGAACGTGCTATAATCTAACAAAGATCAGGCTTTGCTACCTATGTATAAATATGTTCGACTATCCCCGTCATAGGCCCATGCTTTGGTTCAAAAGAGAACCTGCAGCCTCACCCACTCAGGCCCCAGTCAATCTTATTAGCAAATGTGGGACCTCTGGCCGCATGGACTACAGAACTGCATTGAGCGGATTGCATCATAATGTTCGGAGTGCGATGAACAATGCAGGGGGAAGGTCATCGAACTGTAACTTACTTAGAAAGCCTGACAGACTATAAATTTGAAGTGCTAAAATTATCAGATGGAAAAATTCTATAGCAAGTTTAATTCAGCTAGGTGGTGGGATTTTTTAAAGTTTTAGTGAAAAACTACAAGTCAGAAATTTTAAGTTGTCTCTGTTTTTTGAGTCGATGGTTCGGTTTTAAAACCTTGGATGCACCAGAATTTGTTATCTTTTCTTTAGTCTGATGCCCTTTCACAGACAATGACTGATTTTCAAGAGTTTATTTTGCTGGTTGTTCTTCTATAAGCTTGTGTGATTGTTTAATAATAGCTTACAAAGGTGTGTTTTCTATCCGCATTTACGATCAAAGCTAAGGGTGGCACGATGAAACTCATGTATGGTAATGAATGAAAAGGTTTGGCATTGAAAGTCATGAAAAATCAAAGTTAGAGATATGACTTTTACAGCGATCATGATTATGAACTCAATAAATTTGAACTAAATAACAAGGGGAAGGATTTGGGGTCTAAACGGTTACGGACCGTTTACAACCCCTAAAGAGATAATTACTTCCATACCCTATCTTAATAGAAGCGTTACCCCCACCTGTATTTACCTCAGTACTCTTGAATCTACTGGAGACGGTTCTCCTTCACAAAATTTTTCTTGTTTCTGTTAGGAAAAGGAAGGCACGAGGCTCTTGTGGGAGATTGTCAAGTTTTTGATGAAGCAAAATGTGCTGATTGTCACGCATAACAAAAATCATTGTGATAGATGTTTTTGCAGAGATTATATAAAGTAAGCATAATGATCAAACTATACGAATATCAATGAGTAATTTGTCTCATCAGGTTATGAAGAAAAAACATTTTCATCCTGTTCCATGGTACAGGCATTAAAATGTTTTTTATTCGTAATATACTGACCCAAATTACTCATTGATATTAGCTCAATTGGTTATGCTGCTAGATATAATTTATTATTTTCAGCCCATGAGAAAAAGACCAATAGATAGTCTGCTGAATTTAACCTTCAATCTTTAGCCTTTTAAAATTTTCCGCGAGTGCAGTGAGATGCCTGTTATTTTCAACCCCGCCCCCAAAAAATATGCGCTTCTCTCATTGATGCGTTAAAGTCTAATCCCACAATTGTTTCTCGGTTACAAGATTTTGCCCCCTTGTTTCCCTTTGGGAGTGAGTCTTTTATAAAAAGAGATTTTTCACTAAAGGTTGCTTTTTAAAATCCTGACTTTTAATTGGCTTTTTTTCTTTTAGTCTCTACGCTTTAAAAATTGTTTCAAATTCTCATCTTCGTCGTTCTGCTAAGCAATAGCCCTCAGTGGGGCCCTGGCCAAAATGAGCCAACTGAGCGCTCTCCTATCAGAGGCAAGAGCAACCGCTGATGATACTTCACAGGATGAACAAGATTTTACTCAAGTTCAAAACAAACGTAAGCGTTTTCGAAACCAAAACGAGAGGAATTCGATATCACAGACAGTTAGACCAATAGTAATAACAATCAATCCGAGACCAACTCAAGTGCAATTTGTCCCAGCTATGAAGACAAAATTCCCACAATTGAAAATGCAACGAATTAGAGAATTGCCAAACTCTTCCGACTTCTTTATCCAACCGGAAAACAAAGCCTCCAGAGATAGTCTTATGTCAAATACAAACCTGCAACAAGTATTCCCTAACGCTAATGTGAACACGAGAAATACACTGCCAAAAACCAAGTCCAAACCAAACTTTGTTATAGTCAATGTGCATCACAGCATCCAAAAAAAAAATGAAATAAAAGAGGAACTCTTGAGCAATAACGGAATGAATGTAGTAAAAGTGTCAAGGATTATAAGGCGAGCAAGTGGCAAAATTACAAAGCTTATCAGAGTAATAACAGATTCAACAAATCATGTTTTAGCAGCACAAAAGCACGGTGTAAAGATTGGTTGGCTAATCTCCAGATGTGAACCAAGCAAAGGGCCGCCACATGTTAAACAATGCTTCACGTGTCAGAAATATGGGCACTGCGCCATTGAGTGTAAAAACGAGCAGCGTTGACTGCGATGCTCAGGCCAGCACACAGTAAAACAATGCGCCGAACCAAAAGAAAATGCCAAATGTGCAAATTGTGGTTGATCGCACGCATCTGTGTACAAAGGATGCTCCTCCTATCAAAACGCAGTTGTTGAAGCGACAAAGAGAAAACAAGATATCAAGTACTCAGCAGTGGCAAAAAGGCAAACCGAAATGCTACAAAAAACTCAACTGTCTCAGCAAAAAACATAAGTGTTCTGGTTGCTGAAGTACTCAGCAAAATCTGTTCAACCTTCAATACAATGTCTTACAGTGATATCATCAATGTTGTCAGTATTAGTGCAAGCAGAATATTCGGTGATAAAATAGAAGGTCAAAAAAGTTCATGATAGCATCGAAAATGCTAACAACAATTTCACGAATGTTCCAACGCAACAAATTTCAACAAATAGCCATCAATTCAGCCAACATGGATAAAATTAAAATTTTGCAATTGAACTGCCGAGGCTTATCCAACAAAATATTAGAACTTCTCGTATTTTTGAAGGAAAAAGATATTGATATTGTGTGCCTGAATGAAGTCAAGAGATGGCAAAAAGAAAATCTAAACGATGATTACTTCGTAGTTACGGAAACGAGAGCAAGTAAGTCACATGGCTCAATCATTTTAGCAAAAAAGGGAACGACAATAATAGAAGTTCAACCAGAAAAGTTTGAAAGAAACGAGCAAGGGAAAATTTTCGAAATAATGAAAAGCATGCTTTGAAGTACCTATTATAGGTCATCTCTGGGTTATAGCACTTTACAACTCACCAGGTCGCGATTTGAATCTATCAGAAATTTTTGAAACTGAATTGAAGAACGTTTTTATCTGTTGAGATTTCAACGCTCCACATCAAGAGCTGAATTGCACATATAACACTGAAAATGGTGAAAAAATAATCGAAACTATTGAAACTGGAAAATTCATGCTTTTAAATAACGGTTACCACACATATCATTCATATCAAGGAGAATGTCGAAATATGCTTGATCTACATTTCGCAGATCAATCAGTCTTCAAATTTTTTGACACATTTTATGTTTCTGATGACTTTGGTATTGACCACAGCTCAACCATTACTACCCTGAATATAATGACTCAGAGCAAATTCGATTTGAAGGCAAAAATCAACTTCAAAAAATTCAAACAGATTGTCAGACAAGAATACGAAAACTATGTGCTATATCAACCAGTCTATCCAAAAGCAGAAGAACTAAATCAACTAAATGAATTACTTGTACAGATCATTCAATTCTCGCTACAGAAGTCGTATATCCAACAAAAAAGATTTCCCTTTGGACATGAAACTACTAAACTTACCCGTGAAAAGAAGAAAAAAAAGAAGAGAGCTGAAAAGAACAAACGGAGAACAGTACAAATTTCTGAAAAAGGAAGCAAATTTCCTCCAAAGAGAAATAAAGAGGTCCTTGAAGCGATCAGAAAAAATCAAGCAATCAAAATTGATTGCAGGTGCTCAAAATAAGGGAAGCAAAAGCTTTTGGAGAGCAGTTAAAGCCTTATGTGGTGATTCAAGAAAACCAAATGAAACTGAACAAATTGCTGAAGTCTCATATAAACAACTCAGAGCGAAAACAGACATTCAGAAATGCGAAACCTTCAAGATTCTTCTACAGGATACAATGAAAGATCATACATACGAAAACTTGGAACTAAATGAGTACTTCGAGAAAGTCGAAAAAGAGACAAAAATGTTTCTCAAATACGAAAATTTTGAACCAAATAACTACTGCATTTTAAAAGCAGACGATTATGAAGAAATTTTGAACAAAACAAGAAGATCAAGTTCAGGACCAGATAAAATCAGCTATAACATCCTGAAAAGATTACCTAAATGCCTCAAAGCATATAATTGTCTCCTGGTAACTAGCTCAATAAACAGTTCTTATGTTCCAACTACATGGAAAGAGTCACAAGTCAAAATGTTACCAAATCCGAACAAAAACAAAAAAGATGCCGAAAATTACCGACCAATTAGCCTAACCAATTGCATTGCAAAAATTTGTGAAACAGCAGTTAAGAATTTTGTCCTAGCGCACTTTGAAGAAAATGATGTCTTCGGTGAAATGCAAAGTGCGTAAAGAAGGAACCGTTGCACAACTGATAATGTGCTCAAACATACTCAGCACGTAACAGAAGCATTTCAATGGTCCGAAATGGTTGGATTTGTCTGCCTAGATATTGAACAAGCATTTGATGCAGTGTGGAGAATAGGACTTCAAAACAAACTGCTAAAAATTGGTGTGCATAAACCTCTGTAAAAATGGTTTAACTCTTTTCTCTCTCAGAGAGGCATCTTCGTGAAAATTAATAACTCAAAAAGTAGCAGATTTTCAACACTAGCTGGAGTACCTCAGGGCGGCGTCCTTGCACCAATTCTGTTCCTGGTTTATGTCAGCGGCATTCCTGAAATACCGGCACAAAGTTCTCAATTTGCTGATGATTTTGCCCTTTACTACAGGTCGCGCTCCTGTAGAATAATTCAAGAGAAACTTCAGTATTCAGTAGACAAATTGATCAAATGGTGCGAAAAACTAAAGATACGAATAAATCCAGGCAAAACAATTTTTATGCTTTTTAAAAATCCGTCAAAAAAGTTTCCAGTCTAGACCTTTTATCAATGGTAAAAAAATTGTAGGCGCAAATTCAATCAAATTTCTTGGCGTAAACCTTACCCCACATCTAAAGTGGAACCAACCCTGCAAAAGTCTGGTGGCAAGAGCAAACAAACGAATCTACCAATTATGGCGGCTCAGTCAGATCAATATTGATGAAGAGTGATTACTGACCTTGTATAAATCATGGTTTCGACATCTATTTCTCTATGCGAATGCCTGCTGGATTGACCAATCTAATTCAATTATCAACAACATACAACTGACCCAAAATAGAGCACTATGAATTTGTATGAGGAAACCCCGCTGGTACAGTGTCAAAAAACTCCATGAAGAGGCCAATATACCTGTAGTAAGATATTTTCAGATTAGATTAGCAAATGAATACCTGAAACGGGCAAAAGAAAACATGATCGAATCATTACTTGAACTGATCCAGAAAAAGAGACAACGTCCAAAAAACAGTTATCAAAGCACACTGGACCATCTGTTCTGCTAATGTTCTTTACCAGTTTCAATATCGTAGAAAAGCCAGAACAACCTTCATCCAATGACTTATTGCCAGCCGCTTGCGTAATTAATTATGGGCAAAAGTCAAACCAACAACGTCCTAACCGAACAACTAAGCCAGCCGCTCACCTAGTAAATTCGGGGCTTAGCTATGAAAAACACAAGGAAAACAACAGCAATTTATCTACTGAAGATTGTTAATCGATTAACAGCATTTTAAACCTAGAAAATGTTCTAATTTTTTCATATTCACTCAACTGATATCTTTATCAAAGTTAAGTTACGGTTATACAATTAACGACATAATACAGTGCTATGCGCGGTTTGGTTCAGTGGTTTTAAGGTTTAGGTTAGCTTAGCACTTTTAACTTATTATTCCTTCTGTATTTTACTTCATTCTTCAAAACGCTTCCTTCCCTCAATTTATTTTAACGCGTCCTAACGCTTGCCTTCATGAACAAAGTTACACTAATTACACTTTTTACGACTAGCGCAGCCCTTTAATTGAGCCTTAAATGAGGCTCAGTATTTCATTCCTTGACGCGAGCGCAGCCCAATTTTTATTTGTTTATTTATTTTTTATCTACTTTTCCCACTCTCAATATTTATTACTTCTTGAATATTTTTTTCTTAATAAACGACTTTTTTAATTTGAACAAAAAATTTTTTTGATATCTTACCACGCATTGAAATACAACGAACTAATCAACTTCTACGAGGCTAGTCAAGAACACCAAGAAAAAGAGTAAAAGCAAGCAGAGCCAGCAGAAGCCCTTCCCGGCGCTTGAAATGGCTCGCAGCAACAAGAGCAATCAATTGGTTTTAAAGGAAAAAAAACTCTGAAAAAACAGGAGCATAAACTCATCTTTCCGAAATTTCGAACTTTCTATTTTAATTATTGATGCCTTTTAAATTGATTGAACTTGATTGTACATACATTAATAATAATAATTTTGCCCGCTTGTTTTCCTGACGTTTCCAAGTTCTGAAAATTTTAAAGTTTCAAACTGAAAAATGGAGTACTTCAAATAATGACATCCCTTGAATACGCACTTGTTTTAATCAGAGTTTCTTAGACTACAAATAGTTTAATTCGGCTATGCTTCTATCTAAACATTCGGTTTATAATTCTAAATATCGCCAAAAAATTTTGGTCTAAGAAGTGTATTTAACGTCTGAGGGGAGGGAGGGGGTATCCGTTCCCAGATAGTAAATTGTCCAATATATTTCTTCCGCCTTACTTCCGGATTTGCGTTTGTTTAATCAAAAGCACCTGAGGTACTTTGAGTTGTGAAGCCAAAAATTTGGGAATAACAAAATTTGGAGGACAATATTTTTCTTCAGTGGTTTCTTTTTGAAAACGGAAACAACTTCAAAATCTGGCTGATAACTAAGTTATAATAAATTTCTAATTCACTTCAATTGTGATCAAAACTCTGACAAATTTATATCGCGTTTTGAAGGTTGATTGGCTTACATGCAGCAATTCACACCAACGCTTTCGTGAAATTCTAGAGGTTAACAATATTTATAACTTAGTTATAACTCTCTGGTTTTTATTCCTAACCAAGTATAATATCAGACTTAACCACTACTTTCTCGCCGTTCAAAATAGGGAAGAGTGAATTTTTCAAGTCAAAATTGATTAACAGCTACCTCGGAGCGGATTTTACCCAAATTTTGCGACATTTTATACCCCATAACAATTTCAAATTTAATTTATTTTGCGGCCCGCTGTTATTACTGGGGGTAAGTTGTATAGAGAACTGTTTATTATTTTTATCTCACAATCTTAACGCATTTCATCTGAGGAGTGAACAAGCTGAACAATCTTTGATCCCGTTAGCCTTGAAGATTTTCACAACTCTTAGGCAAGTTTTTGAAGGTATTTTTCCCTCTAATTTAGTTTGCCCCTTTCCCACCAAACAAATAAATCACTTGGGCATTTTACCCCCGACAACTTTTATTGCCCGACATTGGAAACAAAGGTTTGTGTCAAAGCGATTTTGGAGCATAGTTATCTTTGAGTTTATTGCGGCGTTTCTGTATTTGGAAGCCTTTAGCATGTTGCATTTGAGATAACATTTAATTTTACAACTTTAAGTATGTTCTTTTATCTGTTTATAGATTGTAGTTTTGATAGCTGCCCAAGAGCTACTAATTTCTTTGTTACTTTTCGCTTTTGAAGTTTGACCTTTTTCTACGAAACCACTTCTAACGCATCACAGGAAGCTAAAATTTTATTCACACGCTGGAAAAGGGTGGTAAGATGGCTCAAAATTAATTTAATGTCTTTTATTTTTAAATTTTGAAATTGAGAGCGGTACTGTCGGTTTCCTCGTTGGCAGAAAAACTATCGTTGATATCGAATATAATGATGGTCCCGGGTTGACCAAACTTACTAACCATAAAAAGGGCCATATATGGTCCATAAAAGTCCATAAAAATTTCCGTTTTATGATCTTGCTATGGTTAGTAAGTTTCCATATATGGTCCGTTTTATGGATAATAAGTTTTTCTACGAGAGCTTTATTTTTTCCTACTATGGTAATATATGAATGAAAGAGAGGACCCTGCAATATATGGTCCGTTTTATGGTTAGTAAGTTTACATATATGGTCCGTTTTATGGTTAGTAAGTTTCCATATATGGTCCGTTTTATGGTTAGTAAGTTTCCATATATAGTCCGTTTTATGGTTAGTAAGTTTCCATATATGGTCCGTTTAATGGTTAGTAAGTTAACATATATGGTCCGTTTTATTTACGAATCATATATGGCAGGGCCCTCTCTTTCATTCATATATTACCATAGTAGGAAAAAATAATGCTCTCGTAGAAAAAATTATTATCCATAAAACGGACCATATATGCTACTAACCATAGCAAGCTCATAAAAAGTAAATTTTTATGGACTTTTATGGACCATATATGGCCCGTTTTACATTTAGTAAGTTTGTTTGATCATAGGACGTAGAGCTGAAATAGGTTAAATACTGTGGGAAAAAAATCTACAGTTGAACTAACGAACAACTTTTTGAGATTTTCCAGTATGTTTTGGGTGTGTTCCCCTCCTCCTTCTCTCACACGGGCTGTGGACCGGCTACGGCGGAGTTACAAACACAAATATAGGAGAATTGAGTACTAAATTACCCAATGAAAAATACTATTTTTCAAAATTAATTATTCGAAATAATCGCAAATTTCCGTATGAAAAGCTAACTTTTACCAGAGACAAGCTGTAGCAAAAATTCCTTTTGTTTAACAGTCTAGGTACACATGGGACACTCTTTGCCAAGTTTGGTTCGATTTGAACAACTCATTGACCCAATCAAAAAGGCTATATTTGAAAATTATATATTCAAAATAATCGCAAATTTCCGTAAGAAAAGCTAATTTTTTTCCTAGACCAGCTATGGCAAAAACTCTTTTTGGTATAGACTCTATATACATAGGGGATACTCCATACCGAGTTTGGTTAGATTTGGACAACTCCTTGACCCGATGAAATAGACCTATTTTTAAAAATTATTTAAAATTAATTATTCGAATTAATCGGAAATTTCCGAACGTAAAACTAACTTTTTTCCTGGACAAGCTATAGCAACAATTTTTTTGCTTTAGACTCTATATACACAGGGGATACTCCATACCAAGTTTGGTTAGATTTGAACAACTCCTTGACCCGATGAAATAGACCTATTTCTAAAAATTATTTAAAATTAATTAATCGAATTAATCGGAAAATTCCGAACGTAAAACTAACTTTTTTCCTAGACAAGGTATAGCAAAATTTTTTTTTGCTTTAGACTCTTTATACACAGGGGATACTCCATACCGAGTTTGGTTAGATTTGGACAACTCCTTGACCCGATTAAAAATACTATATTTCAAAATTAAATATTTGAATTAATCGCAAATTTCCGTATGCGGAACTAACTTTTTTCCTAGGCAAGCTATAGCAAAATCTCTTTTTGCTTTAGTATCTATATACTCAGGGAATACTCCATACCGAGTTTGGTTAGATTTGAACAACTCCTTGATCCGATAAATTTTCTATACTTTTGAAAATTGAATAAGCGAAAAATAAGCGAATAAGTGGATATTTCCGTATGAAAAACTAACTTTTTTCAGAGGCAAGCTATACCAAAAATTCTTTTTGTCTCAGGTTCTACCTACCATGGGGATACTCCATACCGAGTTTGGTTAGATTTGAACAACTCCTTGATCCGATAAATTTTCTAGACTTTTGAAAATTGAATAAGCGAATAATAAGCGAATAAGTGGATATTTCCGTATGAAAAACTAACTTTTTCCAGAGGCGAGCTATACCAAAAATTATTTTTGTCTCAGATTCTACCTACCATGGGGATACTCCATACCGAGTTTGGTTAGATTTGAACAACTCCTTGATCCGATAAATTTTCTATACTTTTGAAAATTGAATAAGCGAATAATAAGCGAATAAGTGGATATTTCTGTATGAAAAACTAACTTTTTTCAGAGGCAAGCTATACCAAAAATTCTTTTTGTCTCAGATTCTACCTACCATGGGGATACTCCATACCGAGTTTGGTTAGATTTGGACAACTCCTTGACCCGATCACAAATACTATATTTCAAAATTAAATATTTGAATTAATCGCAAATTTCCGTATGCGGAACTAACTTTTTTCCTAGGCAAGCTATAGCAAAATTTCTTTTTGCTTTAGTATCTATATACTCAGGGGATACTCCATACCGAGTTTGGTTAGATTTGGACAACTCCTTGAGCCGATGAAATAGACCTGTTTTTAAAAATTGTTTAAAATTAATTATTCGAATTAATCGGAAATTTCCGAACGTAAAACTAACTTTTTTCCTAGACAAGCTATAGCAATTTTTTTGCTTTAGACTCTATATACACATGGGATACTCCATGCCAAGTTTGGTTCGATTTGAACAACTCCTTGACCCGATGAAAAACACTATATTTGAAAATTAAATATTGGAAATAATCGCAAATTTCCGTATGAAAAACTAACTTTTTTCAGAGGCAAGCTATACCAAAAATTCTTTTTGTCTCAGATTCTACCTACCACTGATTCTAGCTACTAAGAACTAAGAAAAAGCAGACATATCATGTCACCTACATCTCGAGAAATAGAAGACTTTTTGAGAAGACTTTTTCTTACTGACAAAGAGAAGTTACAAGTTTTCTGGAAAGTGGCCAATTTGGCCATATCTAGACTCAAATCAGACTGAAAAAAGATGGTACAGACTGATGAACTACGAAGAACTAAGAAAAGCAGACATATCATGTCACCTACATCTCGAGAAATAGAAGACTTTTTGAGAAGACTTTTTCTTACTGACAAAGAGAAGTTTCAAGTTTTCTGGAAAGTGACCAATTTGGCCATATCTAGACTCAAATCAGACTGAAAACAGATGGTACAGACTGATGAACTACTAAGAACTAAGAAAAAGCAGACATATATCATGTCACCTACATCTCGAGAAATAGAAGACTTTTTGAGAAGACTTTTTCTTACTGACAAAGAGAAGTTACAAGTTTTCTGGAAAGTGGCCAATTTGGCCATATCTAGACTCAAATCAGACTGAAAAAAGATGGTACAGACTGATGAACTACGAAGAACTAAGAAAAAGCAGACATATCATGTCACCTACATCTCGAGAAATAGAAGACTTTTTGAGAAGACTTTTTCTTACTGACAAAGAGAAGTTTCAAGTTTCTGGAAAGTGACCAATTTGGCCATATCTAGACTCAAATCAGACTGAAAACAGATGGTACAGACTGATGAACTACTAAGAACTAAGAAAAAGCAGACATATATCATGTCACCTACATCTCGAGAGAAAGAAGACTTTTATAGAAGACTTTTTTTTTTACTGACAAAGAGAAGTTTCAAGTTTTCTGGAAAGTGACCAATTTGGCCATATCTAGACTCAAATCAGACTGAATACAGATGGTAAAGACTGATGAACTACTAAGAACTAAGAAAAATCAGACATATATCATGTCACATACATCTCGAGAGAAAGAAGACTTTTATAGAAGACTTTTTTTTTACTGACAAAGAGAAGTTTCAAGTTTTCTGGAAAGTGACCAATTTGGCCATATCTAGACTCAAATCAGACTGACCACAGACGGTACACACTGAGAAACTACTATGAACTAAGAAAAAGCAGACATATCTCATATCACCTACATCTCGAGAAACAGACGAATTTTAGAGAAGACTTTTTTTACTGACAGAGAAGTTTAAAGTTTTCTGGTAAAAGAACATTTTGGCCATATCTAGACTCAAATCAGACTGAATACAGATGGTACAGACTGATGAACTACTAAGAACTAAGAAAAAGCAGACATATATCATGTCAGCTACATCTCGAGTGAAAGAAGACTTTTATAGAAGACTTTTTTTTACTGACAAAGAGAAGTTTCAAGTTTTCTGGAAAGTGAACAATTTGGCCATATCTAGACTCAAATCAGACTGAATACAGATGGTAAAGACTGATGAACTACTAAGAACTAAGAAAAAGCAGACATATATCATGTCACATACATCTCGAGAGAAAGAAGACTTTTATAGAAGACTTTTTTTTTACTGACAAAGAGAAGTTTCAAGTTTTCTGGAAAGTGACCAATTTGGCCATATCTAGACTCAAATCAGACTGACCACAGATGGTACACACTGAGAAACTACTATGAACTAAGAAAAAGCAGACATATCTCATATCACCTACATCTCGAGAAACAGACGAATTTTAGAGAAGACTTTTTTTTACTGACAGAGAAGTTTAAAGTTTTCTGGAAAAAGAACATTTTGGCCATATCTAGACTAAAATCAGACTGAATACAGATGGTACAGACTGATGAACTACTAAGAACTAAGAAAAAGCAGACATATATCATGTCACCTACATCTCGAGAGAAAGAAGACTTTTATAGAAGACTTTTTTTTTACTGACAAAGAGAAGTTTCAAGTTTTCTGGAAAGTGACCAATTTGGCCATATCTAGACTCAAATCAGACTGACCACAGATGGTACACACTGAGAAACTACTAAGAACTAAGAAAAAACAGACAAATCTCATATCACCTACATCTCGACAAATAGAAGACTTTTAGAGAAGACTTTTTTTACTGACAAGGAGAAGTTTCAAGTTTTCTGGAAAGTGACCAATTTGGCCATATCTAGACTCAAATCAGACTGACCACAGATGGTACACACTGAGAAACTACTATGAACTAAGAAAAAGCAGACATATCTCATATCACCTACATCTCGAAAAACAGACGAATTTTAGAGAAGACTTTTTTTTACTGACAGAGAAGTTTAAAGTTTTCTGGTAAAAGAACATTTCGGCCATATCTAGACTCAAATCATACTGAAAACAGATGGTAAAGACTGATGAACTACTAAGAACTAAGAAAAAGCAGACATATATCATGTCACCTACATCTCGAGAGAAAGAAGACTTTTATAGAAGACTTTTTTTTTACTGACAAAGAGAAGTTTCAAGTTTTCTGGAACGTGACCAATTTGGCCATATCTAGACTCAAATCAGACTGAATACAGATGGTAAAGACTGATGAACTACTAAGAACTAAGAAAAAGCAGACATATATCATATCACCTACATCGAGAAATAGAAGACTTTTAGAGAAGACATTTTTTACTGACAAAGAGAAGTCTCATGTTTTCTCGAAAGTGACCATTTTGACCATATCCAGACTCAAGTCAGATTGAATACCGATAGTACAAGCCAAAGAACTACTAAGAACTAAGAAAAAGCAGACGTATATCATATCACCTACATCGAGAAATAGAAGACTTTTAGAGAAGACTTTTTTTACTGACAAAGAGAAGTCTCATGTTTTCTCGAAAGTGAACATTTTGACCATATCTAGACTCAATTCAGACAAAATACAGATGGTACAAACTGATGAACAACTAAGAACTAAGAAAAAGCAGACATATCTTATATCACCTACATCTCGAAGAATACAAGACTTTTTGAGAAGACTTTTTTTCTTACAAAGAGAAGTTTCAAGTTTTCTCGAAAGTGACCAATTTGGCCATATCTAGACTCAAATCAGACTGAATACAGATGGTACAGGCTGATGAACTATTAGGAACTAAGAAAAAGCAGACATATCTCATATCACCTACATCTCGAGAGAAAAAAGACTTTTATAGAAGACTTTTTTTTTACTGACAAAGAGAAGTTTCAAGTTTACTGGAAAGTGACCATTTTGGCCATATCTAGTCTAAAATCAGACTGCATACAGATGGTACAGGCTCATGAACTATTAAGAACTAAGAAAAAGCAGACATATCTCATATCACCTACATCTGTAGAAACAGAAGACTTTTAGAGAAGACTTTTTGTTACTGACAAAGAGAAGTTTCAAGTTTTGTTGTAAATTTACTGTTTTGCCGTATAACTCATTCAATACTGACAGCAGTTTCTCAGCCGCGCTAGTCAGCTCACGAAAAACCACATAACAGTATTTTCAAAGTTGTAGACAAAGACAGGACACTGAAAATTTAGCGTCTGTGAGTCAAATTGCAATTTCCACCACAAACTCAACTTTTCTTCCAAAAGACCTTTTCTGGCCAATTCTTTTGCATATTTAGAACTGGTTAGACCATTGTGTTTGCGTTTTGTGCCAAAAATTCACAAAAGCAAAAATTAACGAAAAAAATGAGACTTTAAATTTCAGCGTCTTGTGCGGCAAATTGCAATTTCCACCACAAATTCAACTTTTCTTCCAAAACAATTTTTCTGACGAATTCTTTTGCATATTCAGAATTGGTTAGACCATAATGTTAGCATTTTGTGCCAAAAATTGACAAAAAGCAAAAATTAACGAAAAAAATGAGACTTTAAATTTTAGCGTCTTGTGCGGCAAATTGCAATTTCCACCACAAATTCAGCTTTTCTTCCAAAACACTTTTTTTGACCAAATCGTTTGCATATTCAGAACTGGTTGGACCAGTAGGTTTGCGTTTTGTGCCAAAAATCGACAGAAAGCAAGCATTGACGAGTACACTGAGACTTTAAATTTTAGCGTCTTGTGCGGCAAATTGCAATTTCTACCACAAATTTAACTTTTCTTCCAAAACAATTATTCTGACCAATTCTTTTGCATATTCAGAACTAGTTAGACCAGTATCTTTGCGTTTTGTGTCAAAAATCGACAAAAAGCAAACATTGGCGAGTACACTGAGACTTTAAATTTTAGCGTCTTGTGTGGCAAATTGCAATTTCCACCACAAAACCAACTATTCTTCTGACACACTTATTCTGACCAATTCTTTTGCATATTCAGAACTAGTTCAATCAATATGTTTAACGAGTATGCTTATACGTCAAGTTCTGAAGACGAAACTTCAAAAAAAGCAAGTTAAAGACTTAAAAATTTTTATACTCGCAAAATCTTGTACTTTCAATATCATCAAAATCGATGTCAGTCCCTGCCAACGGATATTTCTCACTCATCCATTCCTCAAATAGGGAGCACTTTGAGTTGAACTGTAGAATGCCTTGCCTTTGGGGCTTGTCGTGTTCTTCTGTTTTGATGAATGTTATAACTCTTTTTGGGTTTTTTTGAAGGTTCTTTATAAAGTTTTCGCATGCCATCGCCGTTTCAAAGTTTATCCATCCATTCAAGGTGTCTGGATTGGGACGCGAGCTCAAAAAAACAACAGATTTGGCTTCCGGAAACATCTTATACAATTCCTTTTTCGCACTGGCAAGATCCGTAGCCTTTGTTCGGAAACCAGAAAACCTCATCGCTTTCGGATTTTTTTTCAACTTCTTTCCACTATTCTTTTTTTTCGGGCATTCATTCTCTTTGTTTTCCTCTTTGTTTTCTTGCTTTTCCTCCTAAAATTACAACAAGATTGTAGACTAAAAGCAAACTTTAACGAATACAATCATTGACGAGTACACTGAGACTTTAAATTTTAGCGTCTTGTGCGGCAAATTGCAATTTCCACCGTAAATTCAACTTTTCTTCCAAAAGACCTTTTCTGACCAATTCTTTTGCATATTTAGAACTGGTTAGACCATTATGTTTGTCAAAAATTGACAAAAAGCAAAAATTAACGAAAAAAATGAGACTTTAAATTTTAGCGTCTTGTGCGGCAAATTGCAATTTCCACCACAAATTCAGCTTTTCTTCCAAAACACTTTTTTTGACCAATTTTTTTGCAGATTCAGAACTGGTTGGACTGGCATTTTTGCCTTTCGTACTAAAAAGTGACAAAAAGCAAACAATAACGTATACACTAAGATATAGTTAAAAAAAGAAGACTTTTAGAGGAAGACTTTTAGAGAAAATTCTCGAAAACTCTCGTTTTCTCGAAAGTGACCATTTTGGCCAAATCTAGACTCAAATCAGACTGAATACAGATGGTACAAACTGATCAACTACTAAGAACTAAGAAAAAGCAGACATATCTTATATCACCTACATCTCGAGAAATAGAAGACTTTTAGAGAAGACTTTTTTTTACTGACAAGGAGAAGTTTCAAGTTTTCTGGAAAGTGACCAATTTGGCCATATCTAGACTCAATTCAGACAAGTTTCTGCAAGTAAACACCGAGGAACTACTAAGAACTAAGAAAAATCAGACATATTTCATATCACCTACATCTCGAGAGAAAGAAGACTTTTATAGAAGACTTTTTT
Source organism: Convolutriloba macropyga (assembly GCF_964194025.1). Classification (NCBI taxonomy): domain Eukaryota; kingdom Metazoa; phylum Xenacoelomorpha; order Acoela; family Convolutidae; genus Convolutriloba; species Convolutriloba macropyga. Next base: position 39,387,722 of record NC_134478.1, on the reverse strand, counting down.
TTTACTGACAAAGAGAAGTTTCAAGTTTTCTGGAAAGCGACCAATTTGGCCATATCTAGACTCAAATCAGACTGAATACAGATGGTACAGACTGATGAACTACGAAGAACTAAGAAAAAGCAGACATATATCATGTCACCTACATCTGTAGAAATAGAAGACTTTTAGAGAAGACTTTTTTTTTACTGACAGAGAAGTTTCAAGTTTTCTGGAAAGTGACCATTTTGGCCATATATAGACTCAATTCAGACTGAATACAGATGGTACAAACTGATGAACAACTAAGAACTAAGAAAAAGCAGACATATCTCATATAGCCTACATCTCGAGAGAAAGAAGACTTTTATAGAAGACTTTTTTTTACTGACAGAGAGAAGTTTCCAGTTTTCTGGAAAGTGACAATTTGGCCATATCTAGACTCAAATCAGACTAAATACAGATGGTAAAGACTGATGAACTACTATGAACTAAGAAAAAGCAGACATATATCATATCACCTACATCTGTAGAAATAGAAGACTTTTAGAGAAGACTTTTTTTTTACTGACAGAGAAGTTTCAAGTTTTCTGGAAAGTGACCATTTTGGCCATATCTAGACTCAATTCCGACTGAACTCAGATGGTACAAACTGATGAACAACTAAGAATTAAGAAAAAGCAGACATATCTCATATCACCTACATCTCGAGAGAAAGAAGACTTTTTTTTTACTGACAAAGAGAAGTTTCAAGTTTTCTGGAAAGTGGCCAATTTGGCCATATCTAGACTCAAATCAGACTGAATACAGATGGTAATGACTGATGAACTACTATGAAATAAGAAAAAGCAGACATATATCATATCACCTACATCGAGAAATAGAAGACTTTTAGAGAAGACTTTTTTTACTGACAAAGAGAAGTTTCAAGTTTTCTGGAAAGTGACCAATTTGGCCAAATCTAGACTCAAATCAGACTGAATACAGATGGTACATGCTAATGATATACTAAGAACTAAGAAAAAGCAGACATATATCATATCACCTACATCGAGAAATAGAAGACTTTTAGAGAAGACTTTTTTTACTGACAAAGAGAAGTTTCAAGTTTTGTTGTAAATTTACTGTTTTGCCGTATAACTCATTCAATACTGACAGCAGTTTCTCAGCCGCGCTAGTCAGCTCACGAAAAACAACATGACAGTATTTTCAAAGTTGTAGACAAAGACAGGACACTGAAAATTTAGCTTCTGTGAGTCAAATTGCAATTTCCACCACAAACTCAACTTTTCTTCCAAATCACTTTTTTTGACCAAATCGTTTGCATATTCACAACTGGTTGGACCAATAGATTTGCGTTTTGTGCCAAAAATCGACAGAAAGCAAGCATTGACGAGTACACTGAGACTTTAAATTTTAGCGTCTTGTGCGGCAGATTGCAATTTCCACCACAAACTCAACTTTTCTTCCAAAACACTTATTCTGACCAATTCTTTCGCATATTCAGAATTGGTTAGAACAGTATGTTTGCGTTTTGTGCCAAAAATCGACAAAAAGGAAAAATTAACGAAAACACTGAGACTTTAAATTTTAGCGTCTTGTGCGCAAATTGCAATTTCCGACACAAATTCAACTTTTCTTCCAAAACACTTATTCTGACCAATTTTTTTTGCATATTCAGAATTGGTTAGACCAGTGTGTTTGCGTTTTGTGCCAAAAATCGACAAAAAGAAAAAATTAACGAAAACACTGAGACTTTAAATTTTAGCGTCTTGTGCTTAAATTGCAATTTCCGACACAAATTCAACTTTTCTTCCAAAACACTTATTCTGACCAAATTTTTGCATATTCAGAACTGGTTGGACCAATAGGTTTGCGTTTTGTGCCAAAAATCGACAGAAAGCAAGCATTGACGAGTACACTGAGACTTTAAATTTTAGCGTCTTGTGCGGCAGATTGCAATTTCCACCACAAACTCAACTTTTCTTCCAAAACACTTATTCTGACCAATTCTTTTGCATATTCAGAATTGGTTAGAACAGTATGTTTGCGTTTTGTGCCAAAAATCGACAAAAAAAAAATTAACGAAAACACTGAGACTTAAAAATTTAGCGTCTTGTGCGGCAAATTGCACTTTCCTACACAAATTCAAAATTTCTTCCAAAACGCTTATTCTCACCAGATTTTTTGCAAATTCACATTTGGATACACAGTTATATTTGCTTTTTGTAAAAAAAACCGACAAGAAGCTCAAATTACCATCAGGACTAATATAATTGTAATTGATACAAGCTGGATTTGAGAGCAATTAACTAGACTACAAATTTTAAAATTAGGAATGAGAAAAACCACACTGCCATTAAGAAAATCTAGGGTTTCCCCTGCGCTCATATCTTGCTGGCATTGCAGTGAAAAGTAGTATACAAATTTACAAATCATCACATTTAAAAAGAATTTCCAAATATTACGGAACTGGGAAACTTTCTTGGGAATTTTGTAGCCAGGTGGAAATCCGGAAGATGAGATGTTTTCAGTAGACATTATCATCTAAAAAAACTTTGCTCTACACTCTACATACACATGGGATACTCCATACCGAGTTTGGTTAGATTTGGACAACTCCTTGACCCGATGAAATAGACCTAATCATAACACCTACATCTCGAGAAATAGAAGACTTTTAGAGAAGACTTTTTGTTACTGACAAAGAGAAGTTTCAAGTTTTCTGGAAAGTGACCATTTTGGCCTTATCAGGACTCAAATCAGACTGAATACAGATGGTACAGGCTGATGAACTATTAAGAACTAAGAAAAAGCAGACATATCTCATATCAACTACATCTCGAGAAATCGAAGACTTTTAGAGAAGACTTTTTTTTACTGACAAAGAGAAGTTACAAGTTTTCTGGAAAGTGACCATTTTGGCCATATCTAGACTCAAATCAGACTGAATACAGGTAGTACAAATCGATGAACTACTTTGAACTAAGAAAAAGCAGACATATATCATATCACCTACATCGAGAAATAGAAGACTTTTAGAGAAGACTTTTTTTACTGACAAAGAGAAGTTTCAAGTTTTCTGGAAAGTGACCAATTTGGCCAAATCTAGACTCAAATCAGACTGAAAAAAGATGGTACAGACTGATGAACTACGAAGAACTAAGAAAAAGCAGACATATATCATATCACCTACATCGGGAAATAGAAGACTTTTAGAGAAGACTTTTTGTTACTGACAAAGAGAAGTTTCAAGTTTTCTGGAAAGTGACCATTTTGGCCTTATCAAGACTCAAATCAGACTGAATACAGATGGTACAGGCTGATGAACTATTAAGAACTAAGAAAAAGCAGACATATCTCATATCAACTACATCTCGAGAAATCGAAGACTTTTAGAGAAGACTTTTTTTTACTGACAAAGAGAAGTTACAAGTTTTCTGGAAAGTGACCAATTTGGCCGTATCTAGACTCAAATCAGACTGAATACAGATGGTACAGACTCATGAACTACTAAGAACTAAGAAAAAGCAGACATATATCATATCACCTACATCGACAAAGAAGACTTTTTCTTACTGACAAAGAGAAGTTACAAGTTTTCTGGAAAGTGACCAATTTGGCCATATCTAGACTCAAATCAGACTGAATACAGATGGTACAGACTGATGAACTACTAAGAACTAAGAAAAAGCAGACATATATCATATCACCTACATCGAGAAATAGAAGACTTTTAGAGAAGACTTTTTTTACTGACAAAGAGAAGTTTCAAGTTTTCTGGAAAGTGACCAATTTGGCCAAATCTAGACTCAAATCAGACTGAAAAAAGATGGTACAGACTGATGAACTACTATGAACTAAGAAAAAGCAGACATATATCATATCACCTACATCTGTAGAAATAGAAGACTTTTAGAGAAGACTTTTTTTACTGACAAAGAGAAGTTTCAAGTTTTTCTCGAAAGTGATCATTTTGGCAATATCTTGACTCAAATCAGACTGAATACAGGTAGTACAAATCGATGAACTACTATGAACTAAGAAAAAGCAGACATATCATATCACCTACATCGAGAAATAGAAGACTGTTAGAGAAGACTTTTTTTTTACTGACAAAGAGAAGTTTCAAGTTTTTCTCGAAAGTGACCATTTTGGCCATATCTTGACTCAACTCAGACTGAATACAGGTAGTACAAATCGATGAACTACTATGAACTAAGAAAAAGCAGACATATATCATATCACCTACATCTCGAGAAAACGAAGACTTTTAGAGAAGACTTTTTTTTACTGACAGAGAAGTTTCAAGTTTTTCTCGAAAGTGACCAATTTGGCCATATCTAGACTCAAATCAGACTGAATACAGATTTTACAGACTGATGAACTACGAAGAACTAAGAAAAAGCAGACATATATCATGTCACCTACATCTGTAGAAATAGAAGACTTTTAGAGAAGACTTTTTTACTGACAAAGAGAAATTTCAAGTTTTTCTCGAAAGTGACCATTTTGGCCATATCTAGACTCAAATCCGACTGAATACAGATGGTACATGCTAATGATATACTAAGAACTAAGAAAAAGCAGACATATATCATATCACCTACATCGAGAAATAGAAGACTTTTAGAGAAGAGTTTTTTTACTGACAAAGAGAAGTTTCAAGTTTTTCTCGAAAGTGACCATTTTGACCATATCTAGACTCAAATCCGACTGAATACAGATGGTACATGCTAATGATATACTAAGAACTAAGAAAAAGCAGACATATATCATATCACCTACATCGAGAAATATGAGACTTTTAGAGAAGACTTTTTTTACTGACAAAGAGAAGTTTCAAGTTTTTCTCGAAAGTGACCATTTTGGCCATATCTAGACTCAAATCCGACTGAATACAGATGGTACATGCTAATGATATACTAAGAACTAAGAAAAAGCAGACATATATATCACCTACATCGAGAAATAGAAGACTTTTAGAGAAGACTTTTTTTACTGACAAAGAGAAGTTTCAAGTTTTTCTCGAAAGTGACCATATTGGCCATATCTAGACTCAAATCCGACTGAATACAGATGGTACATGCTAATGATATACTAAAAACTAAGAAAAAGCAGGCATATCTCATATCACCTACATCTGGAGAAACAGACGACTTTTATAGAAGACTTTTTTTTTACTGAGAGAGAAGTTTCGAGTTTTAAGGAAAGTGACCATTTTGGCCATATCTAGACTCAAATCCGACTGAATACAGGTAGTACAAATCGACGAACGACTATGAACTAAGAAAAAGCAGACATATACCATATCACCTACATCGAGAAATAGAAGACTTTTAGAGAAGACTTTTTTACAGACAAAGAGAAGTTTCAAGTTTTCTCGAAAGTGACCATTTTGGCCATATATAGACACAATTCAGACTGAATACAGATGGTACAAAGTGATGAACAACTAAGAACTAAGAAAAAGTATACATATCTCATATCACCTACATCTCGAGAAATAGAAGACTTTTAGAGAAGACTTTTTTTTACTGACAAAGAGAAGTTTCAAGATTTCTGACATTTTTCTTCCAAAACACTTATTCTGACCAATTCTTTTGCAGATTCAGGACTGTTTGCACTCGTATGTTTGTTTTTTGCACCAAATAGCGACAAAAATCAAACATTAACGAATACACTAAAAAGACTAAAAAATAGAAGGCTTTTGAAGAAGACTTTTTTTCTAATAAAGTTTCAATTTTTCCGACAGGTTTACACTTTTGACCAAATCAAGGCTCCAATCAGAAAATATACAGATAGTAAAATTTAGCAAACTACTAAAAGTATAAAAAAGCAGACATATATCATATCACCTACATCGAGAAATAGAAGACTTTTAGAGAAGACTTTTTTTACTGACAAAGAGAAGTTTCAAGTTTTTCTCGAAAGTGACCATTTTGGCCATATCTAGACTCAAATCAGACTGAATACAGGTAGTACAAATCGATGAACTACTTTGAACTAAGAAAAAGCAGACATATATCATATCACCTACATCGAGAAATAGAAGACTTTTAGAGAAGACTTTTTTTTACTGACAAAGAGAAGTTTAAAGTTTTTCTCGAAAGTGACCATTTTGGCCATATCTAGACACAAATCAGACTGAATACAGATGGTACAAGCTGATGATATACTAAGAACTAAGAAAAAGCAGACATATATCATATCACCTACATCGAGAAATAGAAGACTTTTAGAGAAGACTTTTTTTCCTGACAAAGAGAAGTTTCAAGTTTTTCTCGAAAGTGACTATTTTGGCCATATCTAGACTCAAATCATACTGAATACAGATGGTACAAACTGATGAAGTACTAAGAACTAAGAAAAAGCAGACATATCTTATATCACCTACATCTCGAAAAATACAAGACTTTTTGAGAAGACTTTTTTTTACTGACAAAGAGAAGTTTCAAGTTTTTCTCGAAAGTGACCATTTTGGCCATATCTAGACTCAAATCAGACTGAATACAGGTAGTACAAATCGATGAACTACTTTGAACTAAGAAAAAGCAGACATATATCATATCACCTACATCGAGAAATAGAAGACTTTTAGAGAAGACTTTTTTTTTTACTGACAAAGAGAAGTTTCAAGTTTTTCTCGAAAGTGACCATTTTGGCCATATCTAGACACAAATCAGACTGAATACAGATGGCAAAAGCTGATGATATACTAAGAACTAAGAAAAAGCAGACATATATCATATCACCTACATCGAGAAATAGAAGACTTTTAGAGAAGACTTTTTTTACTGACAAAGAGAAGTTTCAAGTTTTTCTCGAAAATGACCATTTTGGCCATATCTAGACACAAATCAGACTGAATACAGATGGCAAAAGCTGATGATATACTAAGAACTAAGAAAAAGCAGACATATATCATATCACCTACATCGAGAAATAGAAGACTTTTAGAGAAGACTTTTTTTAATGACAAAGAGAAGTTTCAAGTTTTTCTCGAAAGTGACCATTTTGGCCATATCTAGACTCAAATCATACTGAATACAGATGGTACAAACTGATGAAGTACTAAGAACTAAGAAAAAGCAGACATATCTTATAGCACCTACATCTCGAAAAATACAAGACTTTTTGAGAAGACTTTTTTTTACTGACACAGAAGTTTCAAGTTTTCTGGAAAGTGACCATTTTGGCCATATCTAGACTCAAATCAGACTGAATACAGGTAGTACAAATCGATGAACTACTTTGAACTAAGAAAAAGCAGACATATATCATATCACCTACATCGAGAAATAGAAGACTTTTAGAGAAGACTTTTTTTTTACTGACAAAGAGAAGTTTCAAGTTTTTCTCGAAAGTGACCATTTTGGCCATATCTAGACACAAATCAGACTGAATACAGATGGCAAAAGCTGATGATATACTAAGAACTAAGAAAAAGCAGACATATATCATATCACCTACATCGAGAAATAGAAGACTTTTAGAGAAGACTTTTTTTAATGACAAAGAGAAGTTTCAAGTTTTTCTCGAAAGTGACCATTTTGGCCATATCTAGACTCAAATCATACTGAATACAGATGGTACAAACTGATGAAGTACTAAGAACTAAGAAAAAGCAGACATATCTTATATCACCTACATCTCGAAAAATACAAGACTTTTTGAGAAGACTTTTTTTTACTGACAGAGAAGTTTCAAGTTTTCTGGAAAGTGACCATTTTGGCCATATCTAGACTCAAATCAGACTGAATACAGATAGTACAAATCGATGAACTACTTTGAACTAAGAAAAAGCAGACATATATCATATCACCTACATCGAGAAATAGAAGACTTTTAGAGAAGACTTTTTTTTTACTGACAAAGAGAAGTTTCAAGTTTTTCTCGAAAGTGACCATTTTGGCCATATCTAGACACAACTCAGACTGAATACAGATGGTACAGACTGATGAACAACTAAGAACTAAGAAAAAGCATACATATCTCATATCCTCATATCACCTACATCTCGAGAAACAGAAGACTTTTAGAGAAGACCATTTTTCTAAACTATTATAGAGAAAATTCAATTTTTTTGAGGTAGCTTTACCGTTTTGGCGTATAACTCATTGAATACTGACAGCAGTTTCTCAGCCGCACAAGTCAGCTCACGAAAAACCACATAACAGTATTTTCAAAGTTGTAGACAGAGACAGGACACTGAGAATTTAAAATTTAGCGTCTGCGCGGCAAATTGCAATTTCCACCACAAACTCAACTTTTCTTCCAAAACACTTTTTTTGACCAATTCTTTTGCATGTTCAGAACTGGTTGGACCAAAAGGTTTGTGTTTTGTGCCAAAATTCGACAGAAACCAAACATTAGCGAGTACAGAGACTTTAAATTTTAGCGTCAGGTGCGGCAAATTGCAATCTCCACACCTATTCCAACTTTTCTTCTGAAACACTTATTCCGACCATTTTTTTTGAAGATTCAGGACTCTTTGAACTGGTATGTTTGCTTTTTGCACCAAAACGCGACAAAAATCAAACATTAACGAATACACTGAAAACACTGAAAAATAGAAGACTTTTGGCGAAGACTTTTTTTTCTGATAGATAAACTTCCATTTTTCCGGCAAATTTACACTTTTGAACAAGTTCAATCATGCTCAAAAACGTCAAGTAATGGAATTACATACATACGCTCAAAATAGTTTACATTCAGAAGTTTTTGAGAAATATTATTAACATCTATAGTACATTTCTCATCACCAACTTCAACTTCAAGGAACGAAAAGAAATTTAATGGCGATTGCTTTGGTTTCCTCGCTTTAATTAGTTTGAGAACATTAACTGTTGCAAATCGCGACCCAGATTTCGAGAAAAATTGCTCAATCATTCCATATTTGATGTCTCTATCGGCATTGAAAGAAATAAAAGAATTTTCTCTTTTTGATTGTATGGTTTGCAAATTGTAGGTCTTAAACCTCATTCGATGGAACAAAATCTTCTGGGTGCTACTTTCTTCTTTTATAATTTGGCGTTCAGCAAAAACTGTTTCTTTTCGAAGTGAATAGCATAAGTCCTTTAGCAGGTCATTTGCAGGAGTTTCTTTCCTTTGAGCCTTGTTCCGTAAATACCTCTCAACAAGTAAACGCAAGTGATTGACGGTTCCCGTGAACTTAGTTTTCAGCAAATGGTTTGCCGATTCGAACATGATAGCAGAAGAACACCAAAGTGGACCGTAGCTTTTGACCTGCCATGACAAGTGAGTCAAGGAATGTAAATTTGCCGTGAAGACTTCTGCATCAAATCTCTCTTCAGTCTTCTTTAGAAAAATTTGAATCAATTTTTCAGCATCATCAGCGTACTTTGCAGACGTCAGCAGCAATTTTGTGGCGTAACTTAGCAAATGAAAACGCTCGTACAAATCGTAATCGATAAATTCGTAGAATACATCAGGGTCCACATAGAGAAGCCAAACCTTTATCTCGTTTGCTTTGAAGTACTCGATATCAGACAACGGCCTCACTTTTCGTTTGAAATCGTCGCTTAGCTGCAAAAATCGCATAGTGAAAAGATGTTTAAAAGGTGATCACAATCTAGTTGATGTATAACTAACCTTCAACTGTTGCAAAGAGTCGTTGAACTTTGATATCTTTTTCCCAATGTTTGACTTTGATATGAACAAAAGTGAACGCGCAACACCCAACAGCACTTGATGCATGTAGTCGACTGGCGCTGTGAGCGGAAGTGAAGGAACTATGTTGAAAACAGATGCTGGACCTTTCACTCCCTTATAATGTGTAAGATTGTTTCTCTCTACCTTTCTAACGTGCCTCTTGTGATCTTTACATGTTCTCATCGAGAATTTCCTATTCGGGTAGAAAAGCGTACCCTTTGATCGTTTTCCATTGGCCAAAATTGTACCTTCACTACGACCACATTCGACTAAACAAAGAGTGCATCCAAAGTAAGCATTAAACTGCTGCATATTGAGTAGAGAACACTTGGCAGGAAGATCTGACACTAGAAGCAGAATTTCTACTTTCACATTCCATTGTGTTCCACCATTGTGTAAGAAAAATCCGCATTTCAGCTCCTCGCGCATGTCCTAAAATATACAATTTAACAAAAAATTGAACCAAGAAAAAAATATTCAGAATATACCTTGAAAAGCTCATCCCAGCATGGTTTCCCTTTTCCAAACCAGAGCCGAGCCAAAACAATATTTCGAAACATGCACCGTTTAATTGGTGGTAAATTTGCTATAGCTAGCCACACAGGCCACAAAGATTGCTTGCCCGAATTGATTTTTCTTACACCATCAGAGTTCATCACAAGAGTGATATTAATTGTGGCAGAGTCATTCTCGAAGGTGTTAGGTATTCTGATATCGTCTTCAGTTGACCGCGTAACTGCATACTTCCTAATGGAATCAAAATTTTCCTCGACAATTGACTTGATTTCATCCATGTAGTTCAAGCACCACAAATTACCTTCTGCGCATTTTTTCATGTACTTAGCTTCTTCTTTTTTCCCTAAAGCGTAACGCCTTTTCATGGTTTTATAGCTTGGTATATTGCTCCCCGGAAAAGCTGTTCTAATGAGGTTAACCCAGCTACTTGCTTTTGCATCTGACGTTCCGTGGAGAGATGCAATTTCATGGACGCATAATGAAAAATTATCTGCTCCAGCTGTACTTTGAGGAATAACAATTTCTGAGCTGCTATTGCTAGGCCTTAACGACGTCTGGTTTTCTCGAGGTAAGACGTTGAGATCAGCATTGGCTGACCAGACATCACTTTGTGACGAGGAGACAAACTTTCTTGACCTCTCTGAACAATCTGTTTCTGCCATATCTGGGGAGCTTTCTCTTTCACTGAAAACTGACTGCTGAGCTTGCGTAATTTTTTTTGTTGCGCACAGCTCTTGAGACCTGGAAACTGGGTCCGACTCTGAGCTGCTTTCAACAAAGTTTCGAATCTCATTTGGTTTTTGTTTTTTTTTCCTTCGGTGCAGCAAAAACAAAAATTCTTCTTTTATGTTTCGGCGTTGAACTTCCCACAGGAAAAGTCTCTTGTTCTTGCGTTGCAGCAAAGCTAAGCGAAGCTTGAGCATGCATATCAGTATGAGGACACAAGCAATTCACGTTTCCATTTCCAAAAAAATCTTCAGAAGAATAAAAAACTGTGATCTCGTCTCCACATTTAATTGGCAGCAACATTTCCAACTTTATCACTTTCCTCCGGCCCACATCTGCAATATTGTATCTGCAATTTGGCCTGCAACTATGATTGGCAAACCTTGTCGCTCCTACCGTAATTTTGTCAAATTTACAAATATCAGTCTTTCGAAACACTGAAATTTCAGCGAAGCAATCAATTGAACTATCGGGTATTTTTTCAAGATAACCAGTAATTGCCGGTAAATGTTTTGTCGGCAAGAATTTTCCGGGCTTTAAAGTTTTTTCACCTCTGTAAAAAATTCCATACCCTCCATAATCGTCCTGTTCAAATGAAAATTTTGCCAATTTGGCTTCGGTGTAGCAACTCCGAAGTAAGCTGTCATATTCCAACAGTTTTAAGTCAGATTTCAGTTTTTCGTTGTAAACACTTGACGGCCACATATCTACCATTGGTTTGACTTCAACGGAACCATATTTAATGATCTCATTTGTCACGTGAGCATCAGCATGTGCTATAGAAAAGCAGTTCAACATCTCTTTTCTGAAAAAAAAATTTAGTCTTAAAACAAGTATTGTTAAACAAGGCTAGCCAAGTATTGACAAACACTTGGTTTCATTAGTCAGTATTTTTTAAATCAGGAACTACGGTCAAGGCAAGTCGAAAGAGAACTTTTTAATGATCAACCTTGGTGACATGGAGCTGATACCAGTGATATCGAAACCCACGACCATTTTTCGAAAATTGAGTCAAGGATAAGCATAAATTGAAAAGCAGCAGAACTGAAAAAATACAACAAGCAGTTTTGAAAGAATCCGATTAAATAGTTGCAAAGGCATGAACCAATTTCTGTTATCAGCTACATCATTCATTCGCTGGTTACTTCTGCATTTTCTCTTGTGTTCAGGTAGTGTGCTTCAACACAGGTGCCTCGAAAATCTAGTCCCATCTGATTTGCTGACCTTCTAGCCTCGTTGTAGGCAAACAGCGGCATTTTTGGATACTTCAGACGAACCACTTCTATAATCAAACAATACAGAAATATATAGTGGAAATGAGTTATTTATTACAGGATTTTTTTCCATCATTAACTTTAAACCTTATGGTTAAAATGGAACTTTCGGCTTGTCTTGGCATCTGCTTGAAATTCTGATTTTTAAAGTAACTCAGGACAAGGCTAATGAACGTTGCTCAACTTTTAGTATCAGTAAACTATTAATATTCAACCACAAACCTTCGAATGTTTTTCTATGTTCCTCATTAATTGGTTCACGGGTTTCCTTACGGTTTCTAACTGGTCCAATGATGTGGGTTTTAAGAAGACATGCTTCTTTGCTTCCAAACATAGCAACTGCAAGTTTTCTTCCAAATTTCGAAGGTTCTGGTCCAGCTAAAACTTCCAATAGGTTCAAATCACCCCACATCATTGCATTGCGATCAGTACTATTGTCAATGTCTGGCTTCTTCCCGCTCAGGACAACACTCAAAACGCTTAGCCACTCCTCGTTATTGGCCTTTTCTTCATCCCTGAGACGTTTCAACTGCGATTTGTGTTCAACGAGTTTTTCATTGACCTTTCGCTTCATGTCCTCAAACAGAATTCTATCAGAATTCAAGGGAGTGGAGTGCACGATTGTTTCATTTGGAATAACCTCGTCCTCGTCGGAGGATTCCAGACATTTTGCTCTACTTTTTTGTCTTCGTTGACTTGGTATAACTGCGTCGGGCTCAAACAAATTCTCCTGAGAGAACGGGTTCATTATGATTATCTAAAAGGAAAATAAGTTTCTAGAAAACATAACTTTCAAAAATGATTTAGAACAGGGATCACTTGATATAGTTTTGAGGAGCTTAGAAGCTTCAATTACAAGGAAACGTGATCAAAAAATCTTTTTCTGATGCAAGTATTTAAATAGACAAACTGACTGCACATCTTGGCTGCTGCAACACGACAAATTTTAAAAAAAACAAAAGCCAAATTTTCTTTCGAACAAACTAGATTAGCTAGGCATATTTAAAAATAGTACATACTTTCTGCAAAAACAACAAGAATAATAGGTACATTGATAGCAAAACTGAACCTAAAGCACAGCAAAAAACGCAAATTGTTTCAAAACATTCAGCATCGAAGTTTTTGATACGTACTCATCTGAACACAATTAATCACCACACACTACTAATTCCGCTCTTCATCATTTCTCACTGGTAAACGTTCTCCGACTCAGCCATTTGTTTCGCAGCCTCTGGGTGTTTCTGCTTCATCTCGCTTCCATACTGATTTGCACCGCTGAAAGCCTCGGAGACAGCATTCTCAACGTCTTTGGGAAACTTCTGGCGAACAACTTCTATAACATTAACTGATGAGGTCAAATAGTTACAATGCAAAGGGGATAAGCAAATTCGTTTCACAAAACACACAGAACAAATAGACCATTTCGATATTTTTGTTAAAACTTTTTGCCCGAAACAATTCAATTATTCAACCACTAACTAATGAAAATATTCTGACGCACGGAATCACAAGGTAACCGTCCTGATCTCCGCAAAATCTTTGGGCCCAGTCGAAGACACATAAGATAACATTTGTCCTCTGATCCAAAAATCTTGGAACCAAGAAGTCTTCCAAACGCAGATGGACCTTCGATGGCTTTCAAGAGCATCAAGTCCTCTCCACCAAACACAACTGGCTCTGAAACTATTTCCTCCGTTTCATTGTCACAAACAGGGTCGGAAGCTGACGCTTGAAATCCATTGGATTTCAAAACTTCAAGAACTCTTTGTCTCATTCGTGCAGTTTCTTTCATCTGCCTTCGAACATGCAAAGCGTTTATTTCCGCCAACTCGCCAAATTTTCGCTCCATGAACTCCATGACTTCACTGTTGTTCACAGAACCATTACCGACGTCCTAGAGTCAAAACTTTCTGTTGTTAAAAAAGGCCTCAAAAAATTCAAGATTCAAACTGGGAGAGAAACAACATTTCTCACCTCTGTATTCGCCCCATTTGACGTTGGAGTTTTGCTGGCTCCCAGAGTAACAACAGGCTCTAACACTTCAGCATTGCCCGAACGCTTGCTCTTCTTGCTTGCCTTTTTGGGCGTTGGTTCTACATTTTCAATGCCAATCTCGTCAGTTACATTCAAGAGGGAGTCATTCTCGTTCACGCTGGAAAAAAATTGTATGCTTTGCTGACTGAAGCCAAAATAGAAAACGGGCGCACTACCAAAGTTATTAGAGGTAAGCTACTAGTTATTACAGAGGGAAGCTCAAAAACTAACCGAATTCTACTTATGTCTGCTACTGATCCCTCAGGATTTTGGATCCTCTTTCTGGTGATTTTCTGACTCGCTTCGTCCTGGTACTTCCTTTTAACTTTGCCAATGAATTGAGCAGAAAATTCGCCATCACCAGTCGTCTTGAAGGTTACCACACGAGAAGAATCCATTGTTAGCTTGTCCGTGAGCGTTATGTCCGTAGGCCATCGGCTATCATTAGAAGGAAGACTAAAAGGTGTTGTTTCGCCTTGAGCAATAAAGAACCAGATTAATTTTGCTGCCTTCCTTTTGTTTTCCTCAGTTTCATCATCTCTTATTATCTTAACACCTCTATTTTTTCGTTGCAGTTTCACAATTGAAAAAGGCTGAGAGTCCATTACTCTGAAATAAAGACATGCGTAAACGAAATTTCTCATGAATTGCAGCCACATCACATTAAAACTCAGAGGGAAGACAAACATTTCACATTTAGAGCAACTCAAAAAAAGAAGGATAAATGTCAAATAGAACAGTAGATAAATGTAGATCAAGGCCATTGATAAATGCCATAAGTAGATAAAAACCATAGAACAGTTGAAAAACTAAAGAAAACAAATTAGTCTACCAATTCATTTAAATCAAGAAGCAAGAGCGTCATAGAGCTTCGCGTCGCACGTTGAGCACAACAACTCTCAGATAGTTGCAATAAACTGCTTTTAAGACTGTTAGAAAGCAAACACTTCTCAGCAATATATTTTATAAGCACACCTAGACTATACACATCAGAACAAAAGCTCGTTTTTGCTCCTTTCTGGTTCCTTAGCTCATATTCGACTTGCTTATATCTATCATTGTATTCAGAACGCTCTTCAGGATCAAGATTGAAGGTTACAGGATAATTTGTTAGAGTCGCTTTTCCAAAATCGATAATCTTTGCCAGTTCTTTTGATGCCAATACATTGCTGGAATGCAAATCGAGGTGCAGAACATTCCTCGAATGCATAAAGACGAGAGCCTCACTGATTTCCAGTAGCCTCTGAACCCAGTCGTTCTGCACTTGTTTTTGAGCATGCTGGCGTACTGATAATCCGAAAAAACGATCCAATACAAGACCCTTTTCTTTGCGATTGTATCCGTAAGCATGTGCAAAGAACTTCTGCCTCAGATCAGAAGGTTCTTCCAAAAGCTTCTTCAAAATTCGGCATTCTAACAGGAGATCCTCTTCACCCCCTTCTTTTGCTATTTTAATGACACATTGAATTTTTCCCATGCATCCAAAACTACAAGCATAGACATCACCGAAAGAACCAGAACCAAGGCGACGGTCTTTACGGACTTTGAAATTTTCAGCCTCAAAACTGCAAATAGGTTGAAGAGTTTTAACAACAGCTCGACGTTGGATCCTACCATCGTGGTTCTCCTTTCTTACGGTTTTCGCAACAGGCTGGCAGCGGACTCTTCTTCCTCGGTTGAGAACGCTCTGAAAGGAAAACAATGTTTTGATGAAAGGTTTTTTCTGCATTTAAAGAAAAAGATTTAAAATTGCTACTCTGAAAATTAGCTTTTTTTCAATGCTTAGCTCAGTACCCGAAAAACTCTCGCGTTAACCTGTTCTTTAACAACTTTTTAGGTGTAGAAAAAGCTCTATTTCATAAAGTTTAGAAAAAACTAAGAAAAAGATCTACCCGATTCAATTGATGACTTTGATCCTGATAATGATGCAATAATTCTTGTGTTTTGCGCAACTGACAACTCATCTTCTCTAGTTCCTCCACCATAGTTTTGTGCTCCTTCTTCACATATCCTAGCTGCTTCTCACGAAACTTCATCTTTCGTTTAGCTGCACTCTTTTGACTTCTGTTTCCACGTTTCCGCTTCTTCGTTGACGATACATTTTCGGGTACAATGTCAACATTCATTCTCTATAGAAGAAGGAAAATCGCAACGGAAAAAATGGACATACGTCTCGTTAACAGGGACTAGGACAGGTACAAAATAGGAAACTACTAAAACTTACAAAAAAAGCAGATCACCTCAAGAAATAGGAAAATTTTAGAGAAGACAATTTTTTATTATTGAGAAATTTCAATTTTTGTGGTAGCCTTACCGTTTTGCAGTACAACTCACTCAATACTGACAGCAGTTTCTCAGCCGCACTAGTCAGCTCACGAAAAACCGCATAACAGTATTTTCAAAGTTGTAAATAACGACAATACTGAGAGTTTAAATATTAGCATCGTTTGGCAAACTAATTTCGACCACAAATGCTTTTTTCTTGCAGAACACTTATTCTGACCGATTCTTTTGCAGATTTTAACACCTTTTCTGACGAATTCTTTTGCATATTCAGAATTGGTTAGACCATTATGTTTGCGTTTTGTGCCAAAAATTGACAAAAAGCAAAAATTAACGAAAAAATGAGACTTTAAATTTTAGCGTCTTGTGCGGCAAATTGCAATTTCCACCACAAATTCAACTTTTCTTCCAAAAGACCTTTTCTGGCCAATTCTTTTGCATATTTAGAACTGGTAAGACCATTGTGTTTGCGTTTTGTGCCAAAAATTGACAAAAGCAAAAATTAACGAAAAAAATGAGACTTTAAATTTCAGCGTCTTGTGCGGCAAATTGCAATTTCCACCACAAATTCAACTTTTCTTCCAAAACAATTTTTCTGACGAATTCTTTCGCATATTCAGAATTGGTTAGACCATTATGTTTGCGTTTTGTGCCAAAAATTGACAAAAAGCAAAAATTAACGAAAAAAATGAGACTTTAAATTTTAGCGTCTTGTGCGGCAAATTGCAATTTCCACCACAAATTCAGCTTTTCTTCCAAAACAATTTTTCTAACGAATTCTTTTGCATATTCAGAATTGGTTAGACCATTATGTTTGCGTTTTGTGCCAAAAATTGACAAAAAGCAATAATTAACGAAAAAATGAGACTTTAAATTTTAGCGTCTTGTGCGGCAAATTGCAATTTCCACCACAAATTCAACTTTTCTTCCAAAAGACCTTTTCTGGCCGATTCTTTTGCATACATATTTAGAACTGGTTAGACCATTGTGTTTGCGTTTTGTGCCCAAAAATTCACAAAAGCAAAAATTAACGAAAAAAATGAGACTTTAAATTTCAGCGTCTTGTGCGGCAAATTGCAATTTCCACCACAAATTCAACTTTTCTTCCAAAACAATTTTTCTGACGAATTCTTTTGCATATTCAGAATTGGTTAGACCATAATGTTTGCGTTTTGTGCCAAAAATTGACAAAAAGCAAAAATTAACGAAAAAAATGAGACTTTAAATTTTAGCGTCTTGTGCGGCAAATTGCAATTTCCACCACAAATTCAGCTTTTCTTCCAAAACACTTTTTTTGACCAATTCTTTTGCAGATTCAGTACTGGTTGGACTGACATTTTTGCCTTTCGTACTAAAAAGTGACAAAAATCAAACAATAACGTATACACTAAGATATACTTAAAAAAAGAAGACTTTCAGAGGAAGACTTTTTTACTGACAAAGAGAAGCTTCAAGCTTCCTGGAAAGTGACCATTTTGGCCAAATCTAGACTCAAATCAGACTGAATACAGATGGTACAAACTGATCAACTACAAAGAACTAAGAAAAAGCAGACATATCTCATATCACCTACATCTCGAGAAACAGACGAATTTTAGAGAAGACTTTTTTTTACTGACAGAGAAGTTTAAAGTTTTCTCGAAAGTGACCATTTTGGCCTTATCAAGACTCAAATCAAACTGAATACAGATGGTACAGGCTGATGAACTATTAAGAACTAAGAAAAAGCAGACATATCTCATATCACCTACATCTAGAGAAATGGAAGACTTTTAGAGAAGACTTTTTGTTACTGACAAAGAGAAGTTTCAAGTTTTCTGGAAAGTGACCATTTTGGCCTTATCAAGACTCAAATCAAACTGAATACAGATGGTACAGGCTGATGAACTATTAAGAACTAAGAAAAAGCAGACATATCTCATATCAACTACATCTCGAGAAATCGAAGACTTTTAGAGAAGACTTTTTCTTACTGACAAAGAGAAGTTACAAGTTTTCTGGAAAGTGACCAATTTGGCCATATCTAGACTCAAATCAGACTGAATACAGATGGTACAGACTGATGAACTACTAAGAACTAAGAAAAAGCAGACATATATCATATCACCTATATCGAGAAATAGAAGACTTTTAGAGAAGACTTTTTTTACTGACGAAGAGAAGTTTCAAGTTTTCTGGAAAGTGACCAATTTGGCCAAATCTAGACTCAAATCAGACTGAGAAAAAAAAATGGTACAGACTGATGAACTACTATGAACTAAGAAAAAGCAGACATATATCATATCACCTACATCTGTAGAAATAGAAGACTTTTAGAGAAGACTTTTTTACTGACAAAGAGAAGTTTCAAGTTTTTCTCGAAAGTGATCATTTTGGCAATATCTTGACTCAAATCAGACTGAATACAGGTAGTACAAATCGATGAACTACTATGAACTAAGAAAAACCAGACATATATCATATCACCTACATCGAGAAATAGAAGACTTTTAGAGAAGACTTTTTTTTTACTGACAAAGAGAAGTTTCAAGTTTTTCTCGAAAGTGACCATTTTGGCCATATCTTGACTCAAATCAGACTGAATACAGGTAGTACAAATCGATGAACTACTATGAACTAAGAAAAAGCAGACATATATCATATCACCTACATCTCGAGAAATAGAAGACTTTTAGAGAAGACTTTTTGTTACTGACAAAGAGAAGTTTCAAGTTTTCTGGAAAGTGACCATTTTGGCCTTATCAAGACTCAAATCAGACTGAATACAGATGGTACAGGCTGATGAACTATTAAGAACTAAGAAAAAGCAGACATATCTCATATCAACTACATCTCGAGAAATCGAAGACTTTTAGAGAAGACTTTTTTTTACTGACAAAGAGAAGTTACAAGTTTTCTGGAAAGTGACCAATTTGGCCATATCTAGACTCAAATCAGACTGGATACAGATGGTAAAGACTGATGAACTACTAAGAACTAAGAAAAAGCAGACATATATCATATCACCTACATCTGTAGAAATAGAAGACTTTTAGAGAAGACTTTTTTTACTGACAAAGAGAAGTTTCAAGTTTTTCTCGAAAGTGATCATTTTGGCAATATCTTGACTCAAATCAGACTGAATACAGGTAGTACAAATCGATGAACTACTATGAACTAAGAAAAACCAGACATATATCATATCACCTACATCGAGAAATAGAAGACTTTTAGAGAAGACTTTTTTTTTACTGACAAAGAGAAGTTTCAAGTTTTTCTCGAAAGTGACCATTTTGGCCATATCTTGACTCAAATCAGACTGAATACAGGTAGTACAAATCGGTGAACTACTATGAACTAAGAAAAAGCAGACATATATCATATCACCTACATCTCGAGAAATAGAAGACTTTTAGAGAAGACTTTTTGTTACTGACAAAGAGAAGTTTCAAGTTTTCTGGAAAGTGACCATTTTGGCCTTATCAAGACTCAAATCAGACTGAATACAGATGGTACAGGCTGATGAACTATTAAGAACTAAGAAAAAGCAGACATATCTCATATCAACTACATCTCGAGAAATCGAAGACTTTTAGAGAAGACTTTTTTTTACTGACAAAGAGAAGTTACAAGTTTTCTGGAAAGTGACCAATTTGGCCATATCTAGACTCAAATCAGACTGAATACAGATGGTAAAGACTGACGAACTACTAAGAACTAAGAAAAAGCAGACATATATCATATCACCTACATCGAGAAAAAGAAGACTTTTATAGAAGACTTTTTTTTTACTGACAGAGAAGTTTCAAGTTTTCTGGAAAGTGACCATTTTGACCATATCTAGACTCAAATCAGACTGAAAAAAGATGGTACAGACTGATGAACTACGAAGAACTAAGAAAAAACAGACATATATCATGTCACCTACATCTGTAGAAATAGAAGAATTTTAGAGAAGACTTTTTTTTACTGACAGAGAAGTTTCAAGTTTTCTGGAAAGTGACCATTTTGACCATATCTAGACTCAATTCAGACTGAATACAGATGGTACAAACTGATGAACAACTAAGAACTAAGAAAAAGCACACATATCTCATATCACCTACATCTCGAGAAATAGAAGACTTTTAGAGACGACTTTTTGTTACTGACAAAGAGAAGTTTCAAGTTTTCTGGAAAGTGACCATTTTGGACTTATCAAGACTCAAATCAGACTGAATACAGATGGTACAGGCTGCTGAACTATTAAGAACTAAGAAAAAGCAGACATATCTCATATCACCTACATCTCGAGAAATCGAAGACTTTTAGAGAAGACTTTTTCATACTGACAAAGAGAAGTTTCAAGTTTACTGGAAAGTGACCATTTTGGCCATATCTAGACTCAAATCAGACTGCATACAGATGGTACAGGCTGATGAACTATTAAGAACTAAAAAAAGCAGACATATATCATATCACCTACATCTCGAGAAATAGAAGACTTTTAGAGAAGACTTTTTTTTAATGACAGAGAAATGTCAATTTTTTGTTGTAAATTTACTGTTTTGCAGTATAACTCATTCAATACTGACAGCAGTTTCTCAGCCGCGCTAGTCAGCTCACGAAAAACCACATAACAGTATTTTCAAAGTTGTAGACAAAGACAGGACACTGAAAATTTAGCGTCTGTGCGTCAAATTGCAATTTCCACCACAAACTCAACTTTGTTCCAAAACACTTTTTTTGACCAAATCATTTTCATATTCAGAACTGATTGGACCAATAGGTTTGCGGTTTGTGCCAAAAAGCGACAAAAATCAAACATTAACGAATACACTAAAAATACTGAAAAACAGAAGACTTGACGAAGACTTTTTTTTCTGAGAAACTTCCATTTTTCCGGCAAGTTTACACTTTCGACCAAAATTGGGCTCGAATCATAATATAAACAGATGATACAAACTACCAAGCTACTAAAACTTACAAAAAACGGACATATCTTATCACCTACATCTCGAGAAATAGAAGACTTTTAGAGAAGACTTTTTTTACTGACAAAGAGAAGTTTCAAGTTTTCTGGAAAGTGACCAATTTGGCCATATCTATACTCAAATCAGACTGAATACAGATGGTACAGACTGATGAACTACGAAGAACTAAGAAAAAGCAGACATATATCATGTCACCTACATCTGTAGAAATAGAAGACTTTTAGAGAAGACTTTTTGTTACTGACAAAGAGAAGTTTCAAGTTTTCTGGAAAGTGACCATTTTGGCCTTATCTAGACTCAAATCATACTGAGTACAGATGGTACAGGCTGATGAACTATTAAGAACTAAGAAAAATCAGACATATCTCATATCACCCACATCTCGAGAAATAGAAGACTTTTAGAGAAGACTTTTTGTTACTGACAAAGAGAAGTTTAAAGTTTTCTGGAAAGTGACCAATTTGGCCATATCTAGACTCAAATCAGACTGAATACAGATGGTACAGACTGATGAACTACTATGAACTAAGAAAAAGCAGACATATATCATATCACCTACATCGGGAAATAGAAGACTTTTAGAGAAGACCTTTTTTTTACTGACAAAGAGAAGTTTCAAGTTTTCTGGAAAGTGACCATTTTGACCATATCTAGACTCAAATCAGACTGAAAAAAGATGGTACAGACTGATGAACTACGAAGAACTAAGAAAAAACAGACATATATCATGTCACCTACATCTGTAGAAATAGAAGAATTTTAGAGAAGACTTTTTTTTACTGACAGAGAAGTTTCAAGTTTTCTGGAAAGTGACCATTTTGACCATATCTAGACTCAATTCAGACTGAATACAGATGGTACAAACTGATGAACAACTAAGAACTAAGAAAAAGCACACATATCTCATATCACCTACATCTCGAGAAATAGAAGACTTTTAGAGACGACTTTTTGTTACTGACAAAGAGAAGTTTCAAGTTTTCTGGAAAGTGACCATTTTGGACTTATCAAGACTCAAATCAGACTGCATACAGATGGTACAGGCTGATGAACTATTAAGAACTAAGAAAAAGCAGACATATCTCATATCACCTACATCTCGAGAACTCGAAGACTTTTAGAGAAGACTTTTTCATACTGACAAAGAGTAGTTTCAAGTTTACTGGAAAGTGACCATTTTGGCCATATCTAGACTCAAATCAGACTGCATACAGATGGTACAGGCTGATGAACTATTAAGAACTAAAAAAAGCTGACATATATCATATCACCTACATCTCGAGAAATAGAAGACTTTTAGAGAAGACTTTTTTTTAATGACAGAGAAATGTCAATTTTTTGTTGTAAATTTACTGTTTTGCCGTATAAATCATTCAATACTGACAGCAGTTTCTCAGCCGCGCTAGTCAGCTCACGAAAAACCACATAACAGTATTTTCAAAGTTGTAGACAAAGACAGGACACTGAAAATTTAGCGTCTGTGCGTCAAATTGCAATTTCCACCACAAACTCAACTTTTGTTCCAAAACACTTTTTTTGACCAAATCATTTTCATATTCAGAACTGGTTGGACCAATAGGTTTGCGGTTTGTGCCAAAAAGCGACAAAAATCAAACATTAACGAATACACTAAAAATACTGAAAAACAGAAGACTTGACGAAGACTTTTTTTTCTGAGAAACTTCCATTTTTCCGGCAAGTTTATACTTTCGACCAAAATTGGGCTCCAATCATAATATAATCAGATGATACAAACTACCAAGCTACTAAAACTTACAAAAACGGACATATCTTATCACCTACATCTCGAGAAATAGAAGACTTTTAGAGAAGACTTTTTTTACTGACAAAGAGAAGTTTCAAGTTTTCTGGAAAGTGACCAATTTGGCCATATCTAGACTCAAATCAGACTGAATACAGATGGTACAGACTGATGAACTACGAAGAACTAAGAAAAAGCAGACATATATCATGTCACCTACATCTGTAGAAATAGAAGACTTTTAGAGAAGACTTTTTGTTACTGACAAAGAGAAGTTTCAAGTTTTCTGGAAAGTGACCATTTTGGCCTTATCTAGACTCAAATCAGACTGAGTACAGATGGTACAGGCTGATGAACTATTAAGAACTAAGACAAATCAGACATATCTCATATCACCTACATCTCGAGAAATAGAAGACTTTTAGAGAAGACTTTTTGTTACTGACAAAGATAAGTTTCAAGTTTTCTGGAAAGTGACCAATTTGGCCATATCTAGACTCAAATCAGACTGAATACAGATGATTAAGACTGATGAACTACTAAGAACTAAGAAAAAGCAGACATATATCAAATCACCTACATCGAGAAATAGAAGACTTTTAGAGAAGACTTTTTTTTACTGACAAAGAGAAGTTTTAAGTTTTCTGGAAAGTGACCAATTTGGCCATATCTAGACTCAAATCAGACTGAATACAGATGGTACAGACTGATGAACTACTATGAACTAAGAAAAAGCAGACATATATCATATCACCTAGATCGGGAAATAGAAGACTTTTAGAGAAGACCTTTTTTTTACTGACAAAGAGAAGTTTCAAGTTTTCTGAAAAGTGACCAATTTGGCCATATCTAGACTCAAATCAGACTGAATACATATGGTACAGACTGATGAACTACTATGAACTAAGAAAAAGACATATATCATATCACCTACATCGGGAAATAGAAGACTTTTAGAGAAGACTTTTTTTTACTGACAAAGAGAAGTTTCAAGTTTTCCGGAAAGTGACCAATTTGGCCATATCTAGACTCAAATCAGACTGAATACAGATGGTACAGACTGATGAACTACGAAGAACTAAGAAAAAGCAGACATATATCATGTCACCTACATCTGTAGAAATAGAAGACTTTTAGAGAAGACTTTTTGTTACTGACAAAGAGAAGTTTCAAGTTTTCTGGAAAGTGACCATTTTGGCCTTATCTAGACTCAAATCAGACTGAGTACAGATGGTACAGGCTGATGAACTATTAAGAACTAAGAAAAATCAGACATATCTCATATCACCTACATCTCGAGAAATAGAAGACTTTTAGAGAAGACTTTTTGTTACTGACAAAGATAAGTTTCAAGTTTTCTGGAAAGTGACCAATTTGGCCATATCTAGACTCAAATCAGACTGAATACAGATGGTACAGACTGATGAACAACTATGAACTAAGAAAAATCAGACATATCTCATATCACCTACATCTCGAGAGAAAGAAGACTTTTATAGAAGACTTTTTTTTTACTGACAAAGAGAAGTTTCAAGTTTTCTGGAAAGCGACCAATTTGGCCATATCTAGACTCAAATCAGACTCAATACAGATGGTACAGGCTGATGAACTATTAAGAACTAAGAAAAAGCAGACATATCTCATATCACCTACATCTCGAGAAATAGAAGACTTTTAGAGAAGACTTTTTGTTACTGACAAAGATAAGTTTCAAGTTTTCTGGAAAGTGACCATTTTGGCCTTATCTAGACTCAAATCAGACTGAGTACAGATGGTACAGGCTGATGAACTATTAAGAACTAAGAAAAATCAGACATATCTCATATCACCTACATCTCGACAAATAGAAGACTTTTAGAGAAGACTTTTTGTTACTGACAAAGATAAGTTTCAAGTTTTCTGGAAAGTGACCAATTTGGCCATATCTAGACTCAAATCAGACTGAAAACAGATGGTACAGACTGATAAACTACTATGAGCTAAGAAAAAGCAGACATATATCATATCACCTACATCGGGAAATAGAAGACTTTTAGAGAAGACTTTTTTTTTACTGACAATGAGAAGTTTCAAGTTTTCTGGAAAGTGACCAATTTGGCCATATCTAGACTCAAATCAGACTGAATACAGATGGTACAGACTGATGAACTACGTAGAACTAAGAAAAAGCAGACATATATCATGTCACCTACATCTGTAGAAATAGAAGACTTTTAGAGAAGACTTTTTGTTACTGACAAAGAGAAGTTTCAAGTTTTCTGGAAAGTGACCATTTTGGCCTTATCTAGACTCAAATCAGACTGAGTACAGATGGTACAGGCTGATGAACTATTAAGAACTAAGAAAAATCAGACATATCTCATATCACCTACATCTCGAGAGAAAGAAGACTTTTATAGAAGACTTTTTTTTTACTGACAAAGAGAAGTTTCAAGTTTTCTGGAAAGCGACCAATTTGGCCATATCTAGACTCAAATCAGACTCAATACAGATGGTACAGGCTGATGAACTATTAAGAACTAAGAAAAAGCAGACATATCTCATATCACCTACATCTGTAGAAATAGAAGACTTTTAGAGAAGACTTTTTTTTACTGACAAAGAGAAGTTTCAAGTTTTCTGGAAAGTGACCATTTTGGCCATATCTAGACTCAAATCAGATTGAATAAAGATGGTACAGACTGATGAACTACGAAGAACTAAGAAAAAGCAGACATATCTCATATCACCTACATCTCGAGAAATAGAAGACTTTTAGAGAAGACTTTTTGTTACTGACAAAGATAAGTTTCAAGTTTTCTGGAAAGTGACCAATTTGGCCATATCCAGACTCAAATCAGACTGAATACAGATGGTACAGACTGATGAACTACTATGAACTAAGAAAAAGCAGACATATATCATATCACCTACATCGGGAAATAGAAGACTTTTAGAGAAGACTTTTTTTTTACTGACAAAGAGAAGTTTCAAGTTGTCTGGAAAGTGACCAATTTGGCCATATCTAGACTCAAATCAGACTCAATACAGATGGTACAGGCTGATGAACTATTAAGAACTAAGAAAAATCAGACATATCTCATATCACCTACATCTCGAGAGAAAGAAGACTTTTAGAGAAGACTTTTTTTACTGACAAAGAGAAGTTTCAAGTTTTGTTGTAAATTTACTGTTTTGCCATATAACTCATTCAACACTGACAGCAGTTTCTCAGCCGCGCTAGTCAGCTCACGAAAAACCACATAACAGTATTTTCAAAGTTGTAGACAAAGACAGGACACTGAAAATTTAGCGTCTGTGTGTCAAATTGCAATTTCCACCACAAACTCAACTTTTGTTCCAAAACACTTTTTTTGACCAAATCATTTTCATATTCAGAACTGGTTGGACCAATAGGTTTGCGGTTTGTGCCAAAAATCGACAGAAAGCAATCATTGACGAGTACACTGAGACTTTAATTTTTAGCGTCTTGTGCGGCAAATTGCAATTTCCACCGTAAATTCAACTTTTCTTCCAAAAGACCTTTTCTGACCAATTCTTTTGCATATTTAGAACTGGTTAGACCATTGTGTTTGCGTTTTGTGCCAAAAATTGACAAAAAGCAAAAATTAACGAAAAAAATGAGACTTTAAATTTCAGCGTCTTTTGCGGCAAATTGCAATTTCCACAAATTCAGCTTTTCTTCCAAAACACTTTTTTTGACCAATTCTTTTGCATATTCAGAACTGGTTGGACTGGCATTTTTGCCTTTCGTACTAAAAAGTGACAACAATCAAACAATAACGTATACACTAAGATATACTTAAAAATAGCAGACTTTTAGAGGAAAGACTTTTTTTACTGACAAAGAGAAGTTTCAAGTTTTCTGGAAAGCGACCAATTTGGCCATATCTAGCCTGAAATCAGACTGAATACAGATGGTACAGACTGATGAACTACTATGAACTAAGAAAAAGCAGACATATATCATGTCACCTACATCTCGAGAGAATGAAGACTTTTATAGAAGACTTTTTGTTACTGACAAAGATAAGTTTCAAGTTTTCTGGAAAGTGACCAATTTGGCCATATCTAGACTCAAATCAGACTGAATACAGATGGTACAGACTGATGAACTACTATGAACTAAGAAAAAGCAGACATATATCATATCACCTAGATCGGGAAATAGAAGACTTTTAGAGAAGACCTTTTTTTTTACTGACAAAGAGAAGTTTCAAGTTTTCTGGAAAGTGACCAATTTGGCCATATCTAGACTCAAATCAGACTGAATACATATGGTACAGACTGATGAACTACTATGAACTAAGAAAAAGCAGACATATATCATATCACCTACATCGGGAAATAGAAGACTTTTAGAGAAGACTTTTTTTTACTGACAAAGAGAAGTTTCAAGTTTTCTGGAAAGTGACCAATTTGGCCATATCTAGACTCAAATCAGACTGAATACAGATGGTACAGACTGATGAACTACGAAGAACTAAGAAAAAGCAGACATATATCATGTCACCTACATCTGTAGAAATAGAAGACTTTTAGAGAAGACTTTTTGTTACTGACAAAGAGAAGTTTCAAGTTTTCTGGAAAGTGACCATTTTGGCCTTATCTAGACTCAAATCATACTGAGTACAGATGGTACAGGCTGATGAACTATTAAAAACTAAGAAAAAGCAATTATTGACGAGTACACTGAGACTTTAAATTTTAGCGTCTTGTGCGGCAAATTGCAATTTCCACCACAAATTCAACTTTTCTTCCAAACGACCTTTTCTGACCAATTCTTTTGCATATTCACATTTGGATACACAGTTATAATTGCTTTTTGTAAAAAAAACCGACAAGAAGCTCAAATTACCATCAGGACTAATATAATTGTAATTGATACAAACTGGATTTGAGAGCAATTAACTACTACAAATTTTAAAATTAGGAATGAGAAAAACCACACTGCCAGTAAGAAAATCTAGGGTTTCCCCTGCGCTCATATCTTGCTGGCATTGCAGTGAAAAGTAGTATACAAATTTACAAATCATCACATTTAAAAAGAATTTCCAAATATTACGAACCTGGGAAACTTTCTTGGGAATTTTGTAGCTAGGTGGAAATCCAGAAGATGAGATGTTTTCAGAAGACATTATCATCTAAAAAAACTTTGCTCTACACTCTACATACACATGGGATACTCCATACCGAGTTTGGTTTAATTTGGACAACTCCTTGATCCGATAAATTTTCTATACTTTTGAAAATTGAATAAGCGAATAAGTGGATATTTCCGTATGAAAAACTAACTTTTTTCCTAGGCAAGCTATAGCAAAAATTCTTTTTGCTTTAGACTCTATATACACATGGGATAATCCATGCCAAGTTTGGATCGATTTGAACAACTCCTTGACCCGATCAAAAATACTATATTTCAAAATTAAATATTTGAATTAATCGCAAATTTCCGTATGAAAAACTAACTTTTTTCCTAGGCAAGCTATACCAAAAATTCTTTTTGTTTAAGACCCTAGATACACAGGTGATACTCCATACCAAGTTTGGTTTAATTTGGACAACTCCTTGATCCGATAAATTTTCTATACTTTTGAAAATTGAATAAGCGAATAATAAGCGAATAAGTGGATATTTCCGTATGAAAAACTAACTTTTTTCCTAGGCAAGCTATACCAAAAATTCTTTTTGTTTTAGACTCTAGATACACAGGGAATACTCCATTCCGAGTTTGGTTAGATTTGGACAACTCCTTGACCCGATAAATTTTCTATACTTTTGAAAATTGAATAAGCGAATAAGTGGATATTTCCGCATGAAAAACTAACTTTTTTCCTAGACAAGCTATACCAAAAATTCTTTTTGTTTAAGATCCTAGATACACAGGTGATACTCCATACCGAGTTTGGTTTAATTTGGACAACTCCTTGACCCGATAAATTTTCTATACTTTTGAAAATTGAATAAGCGAATAAGTGGATATTTCCGTATGAAAAACTAACTTTTTTCCTAGGCAAGCTATACCAAAAATTCTTTTTGTTTTAGACTCTAGATACACAGGGAATACTCCATTCCGAGTTTGGTTAGATTTGGACAACTCCTTGACCCGATAATTTTTCTATACTTTTGAAAATTGAATAAGCGAATAAGTGGATATTTCCGTATGAAAAACTAACTTTTTTCCTAGGCAAGCTATACCAAAAATTCTTTTTGTTTAAGACCCTAGATACACAGGTGATACTCCATTCCGAGTTTGGTTAGATTTGGACAACTCCTAGACCCGATAAATTTTCTATACTTTTGAAAATTGAATAAGCGAATAAGTGGATATTTCCGTATGAAAAACTAACTTTTTTCCTAGGCAAGCTATACCAAAAATTCTTTTTGTTTAAGACCCTAGATACACAGGTGATACTCCATACCGAGTTTGGTTAGATTTGGACAACTCCTTGACCCGATAAATTTTCTATACTTTTGAAAATTGAATAAGCGAATAATAAGCGAATAAGTGGATATTTCCGTATGAAAAACTAACTTTTTTCCTAGGCAAGCTATACCAAAAATTCTTTTTGTTTAAGACCCTAGATACACAGGTGATACTCCATTCCGAGTTTGGTTAGATTTGGACAACTCCTTGACCCGATAAATTTTCTATACTTTTGAAAATTGAATAAGCGAATAAGTGGATATTTCCGTATGAAAAACTAACTTTTTTCCTAGGCAAGCTATACCAAAAATTCTTTTTGTTTAAGACCCTAGATACACAGGTGATACTCCATGCCGAGTTTGGTTAGATTTGGACAACTCCTTGACCCGATAAATTTTCTATACTTTTGAAAATTGAATAAGCGAATAATAAGCGAATAAGTGGATATTTCCGTATGAAAAACTAACTTTTTTCCTAGGCAAGCTATACTAAAAATTCTTTTTGTTTTAGACTCTAGATACACAGGTGATACTCCATACCGAGTTTGGTTTAATTTGGACAACTCCTTGATCCGATAAATTTTCTATACTTTTGAAAATTGAATAAGCGAATAAGTGGATATTTCCGTATGAAAAACTAACTTTTTTCCTAGACAAGCTATACCAAAAATTCTTTTTGTTTTAGACTCTAGATACACAGGGAATACTCCATTCCGAGTTTGGTTAGATATGGACAACTCCTTCACCCGATAAATTTTCTATACTTTTGAAAATTGAATAAGCGAATAAGTGGATATTTCCGTATGAAAAACTAACTTTTTTCCTAGGCAAGCTATACCAAAAATTCTTTTTGTTTAAGATCCTAGATACACAGGTGATACTCCATACCGAGTTTGGTTTAATTTGGACAACTCCTTGACCCGATAAATTTTCTATACTTTTGAAAATTGAATAAGCGAATAAGTGGATATTTCCGTATGAAAAACTAACTTTTTTCCTAGGCAAGCTATACCAAAAATTCTTTTTGTTTTAGACTCTAGATACACAGGGAATACTCCATTCCGAGTTTGGTTAGATTTGGACAACTCCTTGACCCGATAAATTTTCTATACTTTTGAAAATTGAATAAGCGAATAAGTGGATATTTCCGTATGAAAAACTAACTTTTTTCCTAGGCAAGCTATACCAAAAATTCTTTTTGTTTAAGACCCTAGATACACAGGTGATACTCCATTCCGAGTTTGGTTAGATTTGGACAGCTCCTTGACCCGATAAATTTTCTATACTTTTGAAAATTGAATAAGCGAATAAGTGGATATTTCCGTATGAAAAACTAACTTTTTTCCTAGGCAAGCTATACCAAAAATTCTTTTTGTTTAAGACCCTAGATACACAGGTGATACTCCATACCGAGTTTGGTTAGATTTGGACAACTCCTTGACCCGATAAATTTTCTATACTTTTGAAAATTGAATAAGCGAATAATAAGCGAATAAGTGGATATTTCCGTATGAAAAACTAACTTTTTTCCTAGGCAAGCTATACCAAAAATTCTTTTTGTTTAAGACCCTAGATACACAGTTGATACTCCATTCCGAGTTTGGTTAGATTTGGACAACTCCTTGACCCGATAAATTTTCTATACTTTTGAAAATTGAATAAGCGAATAAGTGGATATTTCCGTATGAAAAACTAACTTTTTTCCTAGGCAAGCTATACCAAAAATTCTTTTTGTTTAAGACCCTAGATACACAGGTGATACTCCATACCGAGTTTGGTTAGATTTGGACAACTCCTTGACCCGATAAATTTTCTATACTTTTGAAAATTGAATAAGCGAATAATAAACGAATAAGTGGATATTTCCGTATGAAAAACTAATTTTTTCCTAGGCAAGCTATACCAAAAATTCTTTTTGTTTTAGACTCTAGATACACAGGGAATACTCCATTCCGAGTTTGGTTAGATTTGGACAACTCCTTGACCCGATAAATTTTCTATACTTTTGAAAATTGAATAAGCGAAAAAGTGGATATTTCCGTATGAAAAACTAACTTTTTTCCTAGGCAAGCTATACCAAAAATTCTTTTTGTTTAAGACCCTAGATACACAGGTGATACTCCATACCGAGTTTGGTTTAATTTGGACAACTCCTTGACCCGATAAATTTTCTATACTTTTGAAAATTGAATAAGCGAATAAGTGGATATTTCCGTATGAAAAACTAACTTTTTTCCTAGGCAAGCTATACCAAAAATTCTTTTTGTTTAAGACCCTAGATACACAGGTGATACTCCATACCGAGTTTGGTTTAATTTGGACAACTCCTTGATCCGATAAATTTTCTATACTTTTGAAAATTGAATAAGCGAATAATAAGCGAATAAGTGGATATTTCCGTATGAAAAACTAACTTTTTTCCTAGGCAAGCTATAGCAAAAATTCTTTTTGCTTTAGGCTCTATATACACATGGGATAATCCATGCCAAGTTTGGATCAATTTGAACAACTCCTTGACCCGATCAAAAATACTATATTTCAAAATTAAATATTTGAATTAATCGCAAATTTCCGTATGAAAAACTAACTTTTTTCCTAGGCAAGCTATACCAAAAATTCTTTTTGTTTAAGACTCTAGATACAAAGGGAATACTCCATTCCGAGTTTGGTTAGATTTGGACAACTCCTTGACCCGATAAATTTTCTATACTTTTGAAAATTGAATAAGCGAATAAGTGGATATTTCCGTATGAAAAACTAACTTTTTTCCTAGGCAAGCTATACCAAAAATTCTTTTTGTTTAAGACCCTAGATACACAGGTGAGACTCCATACCGAGTTTGGTTTAATTTGGACAACTCCTTGACCCGATAAATTTTCTATACTTTTGAAAATTGAATAAGCGAATAAGTGGATATTTCCGTATGAAAAACTAACTTTTTTCCTAGGCAAGCTATACCAAAAATTCTTTTTGTTTAAGACCCTAGATACACAGGTGATACTCCATACCGAGTTTGGTTTAATTTGGACAACTCCTTGACCCGATAAATTTTCTATACTTTTGAAAATTGAATAAGCGAATAAGTGGATATTTCCGTATGAAAAACTAACTTTTTTCCTAGGCAAGCTATACCAAAAATTCTTTTTGTTTAAGACCCTAGATACACAGGTGATACTCCATACCGAGTTTGGTTTAATTTGGACAACTCCTTGATCCGATAAATTTTCTATACTTTTGAAAATTGAATAAGCGAATAAGTGGATATTTCCGTATGAAAAACTAACTTTTTTCCTAGGCAAGCTATACCAAAAATTCTTTTTGTTTAAGACCCTAGATACACAGGTGATACTCCATACCGAGTTTGGTTTAATTTGGACAACTCCTTGACCCGATAAATTTTCTATACTTTTGAAAATTGAATAAGCGAATAAGTGGATATTTCCGTATGAAAAACTAACTTTTTTCCTAGGCAAGCTATACCAAAAATTCTTTTTGTTTAAGACCCTAGATACACAGGTGATACTCCATACCGAGTTTGGTTTAATTTGGACAACTCCTTGATCCGATAAATTTTCTATACTTTTGAAAATTGAATAAGCGAATAATAAGCGAATAAGTGGATATTTCCGTATGAAAAACTAACTTTTTTCCTAGGCAAATTATAGCAAAAATTCTTTTTGCTTTAGACTCTATATACACATGGGATAATCCCTGCCAAGTTTGGATCGATTTGAACAACTCCTTGACCCGATCAAAAATACTATATTTCAAAATTAAATATTTGAATTAATCGCAAATTTCCGTATGAAAAACTAACTTTTTTCCTAGGCAAGCTATACCAAAATTTTTTTTTGTTTAAGACTCTAGATACACAGGTGATACTCCATACCGAGTTTGGTTAGATTTGGACAACTCCTTGACCCGATGAAATAGACCTATTTTTAAAAATTATTTAAAATTAATTAATCGAATTAATCGGAAATTTCCGTATAAAATACTAACTTTTTCCTAGGCAAGCTCTACCAAAAACTCTTTTTGTTTAAGATCCTAGATACACAGGTGATACTCCATACCGAGTTTGGTTTAATTTGGACAACTCCTTGACCCGATCAAAAATACTATATTTCAAAATTAAATGTTTGAATTAATCGCAAATTTCCGTATGAAAAACTAACTTTTTTCCTAGGCAAGCTATACCAAAAATTCTTTTTGTTTAAGACTCTAGATACACAGGTGATACTCCATACCGAGTTTGGTTAGATTTGGACAACTCCTTGACGCGATCAAAAATACTATATTTCAAAATTAAATATTTGAATTAATCGCAAATTTCCGTATGAAAAACTAACTTTTTTCCTAGGCAAGCTATACCAAAAATTCTTTTTGTTTAAGACTCTAGATACACAGGTGATACTCCATACCGAGTTTGGTTAGATTTGGACAACTCCTTGACCCGATCAAAAATACTATATTTCAAAATTAAATATTTGAATTAATCGCAAATTTCCGTATGAAAAACTAACTTTTTTCCTAGGCAAGCTATACCAAAAATTCTTTTTGTTTTAGACTCTAGATACACAGGGAATACTCCATTCCGAGTTTGGTTAGATTTGAACAACTCCTTGATACGATAAATTTTCTATACTTTTGAAAATTGAATAAGCGAATAATAAGCGAACAAGCGGATATTTCCGTATGAAAAACTAACTTTTTTCCTAGGCAAGCTATACCAAAAATTCTTTTTGCTTAAGACCCTAGATACACAGGTGATACTCCATACCGAGTTTGGTTTAATTTGGACAACTCCTTGACCCGATCAAAAATACTATATTTCAAAATTAAATATTTGAATTAATCGCAAATTTCCGTATGAAAAACTAACTTTTTTCCTAGGCAAGCTATACCAAAAATTCTTTTTGTTTAAGACTCTAGATACACAGGTGATACTCCATACCGAGTTTGGTTAGATTTGGACAACTCCTTGACCCGATCAAAAATACCATATTTCAAAATTAAATATTTGAATTAATCGCAAATTTCCGTATGAAAAACTAACTTATTTCCTAGGCAAGCTATACCAAAAATTCTTTTTGTTTAAGACTCTAGATACACAGGCAATACTCCATTCCGAGTTTGGTTAGATTTGAACAACTCCTTGATACGATAAATTTTCTATACTTTTGAAAATTGAATAAGCGAATAATAAGCGAACAAGCGGATATTTCCGTATGAAAAACTAACTTTTTTCCTAGGCAAGCTATACCAAAAATTCTTTTTGTTTAAGACTCTAGATACACAGGTGATACTCCATACCGAGTTTGGTTAGATTTGGACAACTCCTTGACCCGATCAAAAATACTATATTTCAAAATTAAATATTTGAATTAATCGAAAATTTCCGTATGAAAAACTAACTTTTTTCCTAGGCAAGCTATACCAAAAATTCTTTTTGTTTTAGACTCTAGATACACAGGGAATACTCCATTCCTAGTTTGGTTAGATTTGAACAACTCCTTGATACGATAAATTTTCTATACTTTTGAAAATTGAATAAGCGAATAATAAGCGAACAAGCGGATATTTCCGTATGAAAAACTAGATTTAACCCAAAGATGGGTACTGGCCTGACCGAACAGACTTTGGCCACCCTTGGCCATACCAAACTGACTTTGACTACCATTGGTCAGACTGAGCAGACTTTCTCCAGACCATTGGCCAGACCGAACAGAACCATGGCCAGGCCGTTGTCCAGACCATCGGCCAGACCAAACAGACCTCTTAAGAGAGCCCAAAAAATCGACCGCACGCAAACAACGTCCCAAGCATGAGGTGCAAAAAATCCCAGCGGGGGGAAACCGACTAACCGGCGTCTCAACGGGGCAGGGGGGGGTGTGCACCTCATGTGGCCCTCACCTTAGAATAATAGTATTATATATATATATAAAAAAACAACAATAAAGGGCCGTGTACATAACCACTCATTATAACCAGTGCTTATAACCACACAAGCCACACATATTGTGTCAAGGTGACGGACGACATGACCAGAGACGAATAATATAGTTTAATATCGTATGTGGTGCTTCTCTCCTCAGGAGGTCAAACCGGGGCCAAGTTCACTGGCCAATTTCCCAAAAACGACTGAACAAAAACAAATGCCCTTAGTACAGTTTGTAGCACTGCTCGAGATACGCATCATATTAAAAAATGAGCCCAATCGGTACATTCTTCAAGGAGTTATAGCAAAAATAAGGTACCGTACCAACTGACCCCAGAAGAGAGATACGTCACTTTCAGAGCTAAAATTGAACTTCTGAACTACGGAAAACGCCCTATAAAACATATATGAGGAGAATGCTGACCATCAGGGGAGTCTAAAGAATCAATTCGCGGGGCTAAATTCGTCTTTTTTGTTGGTCTAACATGTACATACCCGAAATGTACCCGGACACGAATAGGTAAAAATGGAGGTATGTGTCCTGGCCAATTTCTCGAAAACGGCTGAAAGAAACAAAACGCCATTTACAGGGATTCAAGTACGGCTCACGCTGAGTTCAAATCAACAAACAGATCAAAAATCGGTTCACTCTACAAGGAGATATTCCAACATAAAGGTACCGTACCAAATGACTAAATAGGAGAAGTACGGAGCAGGTTTCGCTAAAATTGACCACCTGGACTACGTAAAACACCATAAAAAATATATATAGGGATACTCAGCATAAACTGAGAATTCTGAAACACTAACATTTGTCCGTTAAATCGGGTGTTCACAAAGTGGAAAAAGTGACCAGACTGACCGTCATCCGCTTCTGGGGTCAAAATGGGGTCAAGTTTACAGGGTAGTTTCTCAAAAACGGCCGAACAAAAACAAACGCCCTTAGTACCATTTGTATCACTGCTTGAGATACGCATTATATTAAAAAATGAACCCAATCGGTGCACTGTAGAAGGAGTTATAGCAAAAACAAGGTACCGTACCAAATTGCGAAAAAGCGAAGTGACATCTGTTCAGAGGCCAAATTGACAGTCTGAACATCACAAACTAGTATGAAAAATATATATGGGGACACTCCCCAGTAACTGACGATTCTAAAACACTAACATTTATTGGGTAAATCGGGTGTTTTGTAGTACCGAAATTTGGGTCACCCAGAATAGTCCGAAAATTCGAACTATTTCAACTTTGAACATTAATAACTTTTTGACTAGGCCGATTTAGGAAACCAACCAAATACTGCAAGCAAGAGGGTTTCAGTGCTAACAAAATGCGACCACTCTCGTTTAATTTGGTCCAGTACTTTAGGAGTTATTAACAATATACTGTTCTGTACCCCATTTTTTGGGCTAAAATCGAAGCCCAAGATCTCCGTAACCGACGTAAAACAACGTGAAACAGCGTTCCCGGCGTATTTGTGGGCGTAATTCTGGTCCACTTGCACGTTCTTGGTCACGGCAAACCCTCATGGTGAGGTGGGAAAAAAATTTCCCACCTCACCATGAAGGTTATGGTGTTTTGTGTGTTTTGACATAAAACAACATCCACAGAAATTTGATGAAATCCTGAAAAAAGAAAAAGTGTTGAATTAGCCCCATTATTGGGTTTAATTAGCTTCAACAACTTAAATAGTATCAAGAAAACACAAATTACACGCCGAAAAACCGGTTCTCTAAGCAAAACACCACTAATCGGTTAAAATTTGAGAACTGTTATGTTTTTCAGCATTCACTGTTGAATTACCCCTTCACAAAAAATTTTTAGGAAGAAGACTAATATATTCATCAGAGAGGGGTTTAAAAGGAAGAGAATATGCTATCAATTACCTATTTTGATTCGTAATTGACAGAGAAATAAAAGGCCACGGTGTTTTGTATCTTTTGATAAAAGAAAACTCAAACAAAAATTTCATGATTTTGCAAAAAATGAAAAATGTTGAATTGCCAAAAACAAGGATTCGAAAAGCCTCAACAACCTAAAAAAGCCTGAATAACACAATTTGCAAGCGACAGTTAGACAATTTAGAAGAAAAAGACATTATTACTGAAAACATTTAAAACAACATTAGTCTTTAAGTTTTTCAAATTCACAGCTTTATAACGTTCTGAGCAGGCCAATCTAAACACCAATTGAAGACTGTAGACCATTAGAAAACTTACAGTCAACAAAACGCGAAACGCGACAGTGCTCGAATAAATTGGTAGAGTAGTTCAGCAAAAAATAGCCAAAAACAATAAGCGTGCGGCCAAAAATTAATTTTTACTTCAATTTTTTCAAACTTAAACCAAGTTAACTTTTTGATACGTCCGATTTGAGAAACCAACTTAACCTTGCAATTAAGAATAGCTTAGGGCCAACAAAACGCGACAATGCCCATCCAATTGTGTACAGTAGTTCTGGAGAAATCGTCAAACACAGGAAGCGTACCTTATATTTGGGCTATTGGGAGACACCGATTTCTGGCAAAATCACGCAAAACGATGAAAACTGTGCCACGTAGACAAATTTAAAGACAATCTCAGTCCAATCACTAGTTACTGAACAGTCAAGACCTCCACTGCGAAGTGGGAAAAAATCCCACCTCGCCCTAAGGCCGGGGTGTTTTGTGCGTTTTTATAAGAAAAACTCAAACAAGAGTTTCATAATTTCGCAAAAATGAAAAATGTTCATTTCGCAAAAATTAAGAATTCAAAAATCCTCATGGGCGCACAACATCCTAAATAACACAAATACCCAATTTAGAAGAAAAAAGACGTAATTACTGATAAACATTTAAAACATCATTAGTTTTTAAATTTTTAAAATTTACAGCTTAATAATGTTCTGAGCAGGCCATTTTAGACACCAATTGAAGACTGCTGACCTTTAGAAAACTTACAGTCAACAGAACGCGACTATGCCTGGTCAAATTGGTAAATTAGTTCAGCAGAAATCGTCAGAAACAATAAGCGTGCCCCAAAGAATTTCTATTTTTACATCAACTTTTTCAAATTTAATAATCCATGATAACTTTTTGATTAGGCCGATTTGAGAATTTAACAAAACACTTCAAGCAATAAAGGTTTATGGTAACAAAATGCGACAATGCCCGTCCAATTTGGCACAGTAGTTTTGGAGAAATCGTCAATGACATGAAGCGTAGCCTGTTTTTGGGCTAATGGGAGACACCAATTTCTTGAAAATGAAGAAAAACGACTAAAACGGTTCCACGTAGACAAATCTGAAGAAAATTCAAGTGTACTCAGTAGTTTTTGAACACTCAACTCCTCTACTGCGAAGTGGGAAAAAATACCACCCGTCCAAAAGGACAGGGTGTTTTTTGTGATCTGATAAAAAAAAACAAAAAAAAACAAGAGTTTCATGATTTCGCAAAATATGAAAAAGTAGACTTCCCAAAAAATAAGGATTTGAAAAGCTTCATGGACGCAAAAAAAGCGTAAACAACACAAATTGCAAGCAACATAAACCCGTTTTAGAAGAAAAACGACATCATTTTTGAAAATAATTTAAAACATCATTAGTACGTTACGGTAGCAAAGTCCAAAATTGACCCAAACCGACTGACGTTTCGCTAAAATACACTCTAATTTCTCGATAGCGTCTGCAAGAAAATTTCATAATGTACTTGCAATTTTTAAAAAGAAATCAGTTGGATGCAAGTGAAAC
Source organism: Convolutriloba macropyga (assembly GCF_964194025.1). Classification (NCBI taxonomy): domain Eukaryota; kingdom Metazoa; phylum Xenacoelomorpha; order Acoela; family Convolutidae; genus Convolutriloba; species Convolutriloba macropyga. The sequence goes on along the minus strand of NC_134478.1, from coordinate 39,348,434 downwards.
AGGAAAGTGTTGAAAGGAGACAAAATTAGTGCAAAAGTCAAAAACTTTTTTTAAATCATTTTTTTATAATGCAGCGAAAATTCGAGCCCCCAAACTATGTTTTTGAGTTTTTTCTGTAATCTACCTTCAAATGATTCCTGAAAGTTTTCAAAAAATAAGTTGGGTGCAAGTGAAATCGGAAAGTGTTGAAGGGAGACAAAAGTAGTGAAAATATCAAACTAGTTCATTTTTAAGTCATTTTTTCTATATGATGGAGCAAAAATCGACCTCCCCAAACTATGTTTTTGAACTCTTGCTGTATTCTACTGTGCAATAAATGGGCATTTGATAGTACAGAACTTTTTAATGGAAAATTTGTAACCATAAAACGGTCCATAAGAAAGTTTTTTATGGCATTTTATGGTAAGTAAGGTACCACAAAAGTCGATTCTTTTTTTTACATTTATTGAATCTAAAACTTGGCTTTCGAATTCATTTGAAAAAGAACCCCTGTAAATTGGCCACTTAATAATACAGAATTTTCTATGGAAAATTTGTAACCATAAAACGGTCCATAAGAAAGTTTTTTATGGCGTTTTATGGTAAGTAAGGTACCATAAAAGTTGATTCTTTGTTTTTTGATTTTTATTGAATCTAAAACTTGGCTTTCGAGTTTATTTGAAAAACGACACCTAGAAATCGACCATTTAATCATACAAAATTTTTAATGGAAAATTTGTAACCATAAAACGGTCCATAAGAAAGTTTTTTATGGCGTTTTATGGTAAGTACGGTACCATAAAATTAAACTACGGAATTTTGAAATTTTATGCACAAAAACGTTGTTTTGGAACTGCATGTAGACCTTTGGTCTTCTTCTCAGCCAAACTCAAAAATTTTTATGGTCGTTGTATGTTTAGTAAGTTTCCATAAAATCCATATATGGCGTTTTATGATTAGTAAGTTTCTTTTATGGTGGTCAACCCGGGGTATTACCAATCTGTAATGGATACGTGTTAATGGTGAGCTTTAATCAAATTTGTTTATGAATAAATTCTAAGGAAGCTCAGCTCAGTTTGTTTTTATAAACCTTGTGCTTCATATTATATCTTCTGTTTTTGTCCCGTCGTGTTTTGTTTTACAGAAAAAATTCAAACATTAAGATTCTAAAAAAATTTTGAGCTGTTAAACAGATTACTTCACCTCCAAGATGAGTTCTATTGATCAGATAATATTTTAATTGTCTGTAGCGAATTTTTTCAGCCAATAAGAAACGTCTCTATGAAAGTACTATAATCAATTGATGCGAATTGGGTTTCGAAGAATTTGGGTTGAATCATTGATAGATTAACTTTTCGTGAAAATTCTATGATCAATTGATGGAATTTTTGATTTAAAGATTTCTCTCTGATCCATTATAGGATTAAGGAAATTACACTTAGTCCATCTCTGTAAACCAATGTGAATCAACCCGGGGCCCTAGGACAACAAATCGAAAGCAAAAAGTGATGACCTTAACCCGAAAAAATTATTAAATTTTGCTGGAAGCTGATAATCATACTACAGAAGACTTGATTGGTGCGGAATTCATCAGTCTGTGATAATTTGATTGGTTGTAATAAAGTCGTGTCAAGTCTCACTGCCCACGAGGCATGGCCAAAGTAGCTAATCTCATGTTTAAAAAGTAATAAGCAAAATTTTGACAGTTGCTAATCAGAATATTCTATACGGCTTCTGTTCAAATTGTAAGTTCACTACTGCTTTCAAATTTTAGCAAAAATATACCAAATATACCGCCTTCGATACCAAAATATACCGCGAAAAATATACCACCTTCGATATCAAAAATATGCAGAATTTTTTAGCCGATTTTTTGCGAGTATTTTTGGTTGTTTCGAAAACCTTCTATATGGCTTAATTCTATACAATTTAATTACAAAAAACCTTCTATACAATTTAATTACAAAAAATGCTATTAACGCTGATCTGTCATATTGCTTCATTATGCCACTTTCCAACAAGAGTTTAAGGGATTTTTTTCGCTGTAGTTATAAAAACTTTATTTTAAATTTTTTGAAAACGTGTTTTGAAAAAGCCACACTATTGAACTTTGTATCCCAATATATTGAAACCAATTAAAGAAAAAAACTTTACATAAACAGAAAGTTGGAAACTCAAAAAATTAGAAAGTGTGTTGAATCAGTAGAATGTGTGTTGTTTATTGAAAGCCACAGATCTTATTGAGGAGGCTGTTGCTTGTTCCCAGAGAAAATTTCTGTTTCTTATGGTACCTGCAGACATTTTTCATTTTTTCCTGTTTCTTGTGATACCTCTTTTGCCTCAGGAGAATTTTTTCATGTTACAACGTATAAAATCAATTGATTCAGACGAGCTAGGAAATTAACATTAATCAACCAAAGAAACTGATAAGCTGCTTAGTCTCAACTATTCTGTCTTTTGATTTTTATTCGAACAATTGGTGCTCATTTCAAAGCAAAAAAAAATGAATCAATTTTCAATTTTTGTGTTAACAATATAAAATTGTGGAAACAAACACCGGATATTTTTGATCGGAAGACTTGCATAATACAGATTTGACATTGAAATCGAACTCATTTTCAGCTCGTCTAAGAATTTCTAACGTTTGAGTCTTCCAGAACAAAAACAAAGCATTCATAGCCAGAGCACATACATGATAAAGGTAGTGTTAAAGTGTTAGCTATAATACAAAAATCGACTGTTTGACCTTCACAGGGTCACAAGACTTTTGTAATTTTTCTTCTCAAACTATAAAACTTTTTTTAAATTTTTTATGTTTTTTAGGAAGAGGGCCTTCCAAAAAGTCTGAATACGGAGCTCTAGCAATCTGCCAGAGATTATTTATGTTCGACGGTCCTCTTACTGTTCAAAATATTGCTGTTTTTGTGTTTGTCTGTGCAACATTTTAAAAATATTTGTTCCTGTTTCATGTGATACCTCTTTTACCTCTTCTGCTTCAGCAGAATTTTTTCCAATTACAATGTAAAAATCAAGTGATTCAGACAAGCTCGGAAATTATACATAATCAACCCAAGAGGATATTAAGCTGCTTAGTCTCAATTTTTGTGTCTTTTGATTTTTCTTTGAACAATTGGTGCTCATTTCAATTACATATTTATTATTTTTGGAAGAGAGCCTTCCAAAAAGTCTAAAAACGGAGCTCTAGCAAACTTCCAGAGATTATTTACGCTGGAGTGTCCTCTTATTGTTCAAGATGTTGCTGTTTTTGAGTATGTCTGGGCAACTCTTGAAAAATTATAGTTTTGTTGAACTAAGAAAAATTACTTTTAAAAACTACAAGGAGGCTTGTTAAAGTGTGTTCCCACATAATGTTCCGACCCCTCTCAGCAACGTTTTGATTTAATTGTCTACCAGATGAGAAAGAGGTAGAGAGCTTTCAACAATTCACACATCTTTCAAGTGAAAAAAAATATGGCTGGGTTACGCGTCCGATAAGACTTGCAATTAAAGAGAGTGCTGGACAAGACAAACATAAAAATCAAATACTTGCAATATTCAGTTACAATCAAAACTCGATGTCAGCATTTTAACAGAAATGCTCAATAACAAAGTGAAAATGTAATCAGATGAAACCTGAACAGGTCGAAAAACGCGAGCAAAAAGGGGCAAATTTCAAAAATACGCTTCTAAATGTGAAAATTGCAAATTGATTAGAACGATAACGTATCTACTGGGGTGATAAATTACTTTATACCTCATAGGAAGCAATTGAGTCCTGTATTCGTAGTATGTTAGACAACTACAAAAGGAGCGGCAAAAACGAAAAAAAATCAATCGAGTTTAACATGAAAGCCTGTTACAACAGTTAAAACCATAAGCTATTCTTGACGAACGCTGAATATGCTCATTGCACATCTTTTTTCAACGTCACTTGGGTCAACCCTTTAGTGTTATAATGTGGCAAGTAAGCGAAAAAAAAAAGCAAATGGAAAATATCCAACATTCAATATCCAAATCTGTTGTAAAAGTTTGGATCTTGATCATAAGAAGGAGGTTGCCACTTGTAGTTACAGAGAACAAGCTAAAAAAACTTAGAGAGATATTAAAAATGTGACAAAGCTAAAACTCCATTGATTTTTAATTTTTTTGTCAAAATGTCAAACAAATTATGAGCAAACAAAAAATTCGTGTTGAGCAACTGAAAGCTAATTATAATAAGTTGATTGCTGACGAGAACAAGAACAAAACTTGAGAAGTACAAAAAAATTTCTTTAAGAAGATTTAATTGAAATTTAATAAAACTGTTATCTACAAACTCGTTTTAGCTCGAACTTGCGGAGAAGCAATCAAAACATTTGATAGGCAGGTATATGCCGTATGACAACCAGAACGACAATTTTAGGTAAAAACGAAAAAAACTAAGAGATTTTTTCAATCGATCGGTTTCTCAGCCGTTAAAACTATAACCTATTCAATGGATTCTCTAGAAAACGTTATTTGTGCAAAATTGCAGTACTAACTGAAGTTTCATTAATATAATATTTCGAAAAGGGAACAATTAACAACCTCAAATATTATCAAAAATGAGAAAATTGGAAAAAATCTATGATATTTTGTAGTAAGAAAGCGACGAAAACTTTAGTTAAAATTAAAACTAATATCAAGAGAGTAATTTACTTCACTTGTCTTATATTTTGCCCTGTATAAACTGAGACTAAGCTAGTTGCGTACAGAAATCAGCTAAAAAATTGGTGAACATAAAAATTTCGTTGAGAATTTCAGAAAAAATATACGCTCAAGGTCACAACAGGCATCAGATAACAACTGAAATCATTGTGTAGGTTCACTTGTAGCTTAGAAAGAAACCAAATGGATCGATTATTATTAAAATGAAGTCATGAGGCTGTAAAAAGAATGACAAATGAAGGCAAAACACAAATTTTCAATTAAAATTAAAGAAAACACATTTTCAAAGCCATAAAAAATTTAGATTTTCTCTGACGATATTGTATACGTTTATTTGGTCTCATATTGTTGTAAATAGATTTTGCCTTTAATATGGCCTTTTTTTGAAATCAATCTAGTCAGTAATTAAGATAAAAGAACAAAAATTACAAATTATTTGAAAAAGAATGCGCCCAAATGTAAACCGAAATGTGATCTATTGTAGGAATCCAAGATCAGTCCAAAACTAACCGTGAGTTTGCTGTGTAGCCAATACGAACAATTAGTTATTGAATATGTTTGCAAAATAGACTATTTAGAAAATAATTTTTTCTCAGTTAACCAAATATAAATGATGCATTTTGTATAAGTATTAGGCTAATTTTTTTGAAAATTCGGCAAAACTTTAATTTCAGAAGTTTCCTATACGAAGCAAAAGTATAACTATTTGTTGGAGTTTTCGAAAATTGTGACAGCAGACGTTAGGTCTATGCTTCCGACTTATTCAAACAAAGTGGGATAAAAAAGCGTATTTTGAGTCATTTTTAAATACAAAAAGGCTAGTTTCGTAAAATCGGCAAAAATTGCAACCAAAAGACTCGACTAACACGAATCGGCTAGCCTACTCTATCCTTAAAAGTAAAATAATTAGCATTGTTATGAATATTTTTAACACATGTTGGCAAAATTGACGAAAATTTGATCAAGTATACGGAAAATGTGATTAAGAGCAGCGGAATTTCGACTACTAATCACAAAACTTTAAACTTCGATAACTCCCTGTAATAAACGAATATCACAATATCTTTTCAAATCCTCAGTCTACGCTGGACGGGCTTTCTAATGACACCAGTCTTAACTCTCTTCGATGAACATATCTATCGGCCAAAATTGACTGAACAAAAAAAGTCATTTGAGTATATAGCTGCTCCCCTCACCCCTAAGTGGTTTGGTACACACGTTTAATTTAAAAACATTGAAATATATGATTTGAAAAGAAATATAAGATCAAGGTATCGATTGATCAGTTTGGAATTGTCAACTTTTATTTTTTATAGTTTTTATCATGGAATTTTGCGCAGTATCGAACATCAAGTGTTATCAAATGTTATAATCATTCTTATAGGAATTATCGAAAGGAAACGATGTTTATGTTGAGTATTTTTTCTGAAAGAATACTTTTTTCATACCTACTTTTCACATGTGTTCATACTCATATATGTTTTGTTTAATTGGCTCTCATCTCAATCGTTCCTCCTTCAGACCAGCAACATGTTTTTGTATAACTGTCCTCTCTTCAATCTTGGCAACTGGTGTAAAATCCCTCCTCAAATTTGATTAAGAAGTTGTATTAATTAATTCCATTCCTCTATGTTTGTTTTAAACCAATATCCAGCTAGACATTCTTCAATTAGAATCACGTCGTGAACAAATTTTCCTGTTTTTAATCACGCCTTACTTCTATTTTAGCATTAACTTCCAATTTCAAACCTCCTTGCACGAGTTTTGGGTACTTCGCTCAAACCAAATTCAGACTGCTCTCTTTAGAAATTATAAAGAGAGAAATTGGAAATTATTAAATCTTCGGCCAAAAATTAAATTAGAAAGATCACCTGTAAATTTCTTTGCACGTATAAATCGACACAACACTGATACACTGGTTGATTCGGCTGGTAAGCATACTCCGGACAATAAACTTTCATTTCTGAAATTTGGCGTCCTCTTAAAAAGTCTCATTTAAGATTTTTCTTGAAAAAGTCATAGCAAATGACCGTGACAAACCACGTAACGGGAAATGGATTCTTTTGATAAATACACTCTAAAAAAATTGCAGGTAATTTGATTATAAATTGCAGGTAAATTTACCTAGATTTTGCAAGTAAATTGTTCTTTAATGCAATTCACCTAGAATCTACCTGCAAACACATTACATTACCTGCAATTCTAGGTAAAATTTCCTGCAAGTTACCTAGAATTTGCAGTTATACCCTCCTAGAATTTTACCTGCAAAAAAAATTTTCTAGGTAAATTTACCGGCAAAAAACACGCGCAAATTGCAGGTAAATTTACCCAGAACTTCATTTGCAGGTAAAATTCTAGGTAAATTTAAATGCAATCTACCTAGAATTTGCAGGTAAAAACACCTAGAATTTTACCTGCAAAAAAATGTTCTAGGTAAATTTACCTGCAATTTGCGCGTGCTTTTTGCAGGTAAATTTACCTAAAAAACTTTTTTTGCAGGTAAAATTCTAGGAGGGTATAACTGCAAATTCTAGGTAACTTGCAGGAAATTTTACCTAGAATTGCAGGTAATGTAATGTGTTTGCAGGTAGATTCTAGGTGAATTGCATTAAAGAACAATTTACTTGCAAAATCTAGGTAAAATTACCTGCAAATCATAATCAAATTACATGCAAAAATTAGGCTGAAAAGACATAGGTAAGCAGCTTCTGTCGGGTGTGCAAAAAAACCTGGTATGACCAGATTATCAGTTTTGCATTTCCCATTATATTTTAATTTTTACGTGGGTCTCAGCTCGCCATGTACATAGTACACGACTTATACAAAACCACCAACGGGAAGGCCCCCACAAGATTTCGACACTAGGATCAAGGATGGCCATTTTGAAGCACAAACAATTATAATTAGGCAAAGCACAATTTGTTACAAGCTGAGTTACATGTTTTACATGCATAATACATGAGTTGAATTTAATCAAAGGCTCCGGAAAAAGGAATGGCAAACCGAGATCCAATTTCCAAAATAAAAGAACATCAAATTTTTTCCGGAGCCAAATTTTTTCTGTTTGATTTTGTGCTTATAAACATTTATTTTTGCGTTTTGCGAATCAGATTGCTTTGAATAACGATTCTCGACATTGAACATATAAAGTTTGGTTGTGGAGTCGTTGGACAATATCTGATGGTCCTTCACTTAGTCTGATGGGTTACCGATAGCTACTAACCTTGTTGTAAATTATGACAGAGATGTTTTTGGGTCGATGGATAGCTTTTTGAAGATCGCAAAATGGTCTTTTTTAAAACCGCAAGAGAAAATACAGAGGAAAATAATGGATATGTGGTCACAATTTCATACAATACTTTCCCACCCCTTATTATCTGAACAGTCAGTTTTAGCCATGTAAACACAAAATGAAAATTCAAGAGGAGCACGCCAAAAACTGGTTACCGACAGCAAGGATTATAGATGATATAGGGCATTTTAGTTTTTGCTGAATTTTTCTAGTTTTCTGCTCGGACTGACTTTGTTTCCTTCTAATCTTCCATTGAGGAATATTATCTAAACTTCAATAAAATTTTTTAAGATGTTTTTTTCACTTATAGCTACATACTTAATAGAATTTTGTTGTTTGAGTTTGCAGGTAAATTCTAGGTAGCGTATTCTAGGTAAATTGCACGCATCAATTTTTTGCAGGTAATTTTGCGGGTAATGTTACCTGCAATTTTGCTTACCTGCAAACGTTGCAGGTAAAATTACCTAGACATTTTTTAGAGTGTATGACCAAATTTTGAACTGTTTTCAATAACTGTTTTTGAACCGTATTTCAAGAAAAAGGACCGTTTTAATCAATACACGCTGCATAAAAACCGTTACTTGCATTGACACTTAATAGTTATTCTGAAACAAGAGGACTCTATTTTCCTCGCTGTAATTGTTCCAACAGTTCATCAACAAATTATCACTTTCTGTTTACGCATCGTAGATAAAAAAGAGACAGATCATTTTGTAGACCTTAGATGCTAATTTTCAATTTTTATAAAAACTACAAACTTTATTACAGGCTGAGAAAAGGGAGCTGTTCGAAAATTTTAAAAGAGAAAAAGGAAAAAAGGAAAACTATTGAGAGGGGGGGGAGGTGTTGAAGGGGGTATTAATTACTATTAATGATATATTATAATTGGTATAAAAAATGATATTAAAGTCGGTGCTGAAAAGAAAACGAATTACACAAAACAATACCAGGTTTTGTTTGCAAAGTGAATTTTTCTTTAGACATAAGAAATATTCAAAAGAAAAAAGACAAATAAATCACAATTTACTTTCACTTTCGGCGGGCTTTTTCTTTCTGGTACGCAATTTGGGTCATAATTTTTTGGCAATCAACAGACACCAGCTTTAACCAAAATGGAAAAAGTCAATAAAACATTGTAAACGAAGTGTTAAATAGAGTTTGAAACATTTAAAAAATGAATAGAATGAAAAAAAAACAATTATTTACCTCATTTTTCTTGAATCATAATTGTTGTTTAAAAGTGCATCGTACTTTGTAATTACTTTTTTCTATTGCAAAAAAAAACTATAGGAAATAACTTTTCTGGAGAAAAAAGAGAAGGCCAAAAAATTTAAAACATTTTCTTTCTCCTTGTTGCGGTTCCCCGGCTTCTTGTACAAACCGCTTTGAGTATAAATTAGTGGTTCTGTATCGCAAGTAAGGGAACCTTATTAAAACATTTTCGAATATAGAGAGAAAGTAATCAAAACGTTTTATGAAGAAAAAAAACTGTATATTGTAAAACTCTGTAGGCCCTGACGCTGAAACTAAAAACCTAAATCCAAAAACCGAATGATGAAAGTTAAAGGTAAAGCTGGCCGAATATGTGATATTTGAGACAGGAGCAACAATTGAAATAATTTTTTGAGAAAAAAGAAAGTTTATTTTAATTTCTTTATTTTATCAATTTTGTTTTCTATTGACTTTTCCCGTTGCTTCGATTAGTTTTCAAAATTAAGTTGTCTGTTGTTGTGCAGCTGTCCCTTTATCTTCAGTCAACACAAAATTTGAAAAACTTTATGAAATGACTAATATATTTTCAGAACATTCGCAACTGTGCGAAATAATTGGAAAAAGTATTCACATTGTCACTGTAAAATTTTGCGCAATTGTACGCAAAAAATTGTAACCATTCCTGTTATCTATAGATGTTAAATGTGACAAAAAATTATGAGAATTTGATTTTTGCAAAAACTTAACAACACCAAAGGCATTAGCTTCCGGCAAGCAACGAAAAAATAATATTTTTTCTTCAACCTGATTGACTTTACTGATTGCTTGCACTTTGATTGCTCTCATTTTAATTGGAAGCCCAATTTGATTTAAAAAAATATAGAGATACTTTGCAATCAATAAATTCACAAGGAACATAAGTGCCTTTTATTGCGAGTAAAATTTTTTTATAGTGATTATCTAGAACAGAGTCCGTAAGTTAACTTAGGGATATACATGACTATTATAAACTTATTTGATTTCGTTTGGGAAGAACAGACAAAAGCGTCATTTGATATAGAAAACCAGAAAATTATTACTTTTTAACACTGCAACACTCTTCTCAACTTATGTTTAGTTGACTTCAAAGATTTACTTTCTCTAATTGACGCAGAATTGATTGAATCGTTTCAATATAGATCCCACCAGTATGAGTTTATTTTTATTGAAAAAGCCAGTTATTCATTCAGAACAAGTCAAAAACCGAATGTTTTGCCAATACATCAACAAATAGAAGCTCTATTTTTTGATGATTTTGCAATATTTATTAAAAAATTGATCAAAAACTTTTCCTTTTCGATATAGTTGGTTGGTTCACTTTGTGAGTCCAGTACACTTTGAAACAGACAAAATGGATGAGAGAAACATTTCCCTTATTGTTTGCTACTTCTAGCGTTTAAACTGGCTGCTGTAATTTGTTGAAGCAAAAATATTGTTTTTTTTTAAAATAATTTTTTTTCGACTGATTGCTCCAGTCAAATTTTAGCTGCCCAAAATCTGTTTTGTTTTCCCAAAAATCTGACAGTGCATATGGTTTTAAATCTTTTACAATTTTATCAATATAAAAGTTCAAAATTTTTCAGTTTTCATTTTTGAGGAAATTTAACCAACATTGATCAAGAGATATTGCATCAGTTTTTTTGGGATTGAACATGTGTTGGAACAATCAGTGCTAAGCATAGTCTAGGCCGAGCTGTCTTAGTTGAAAATACTATACAAAAGTAAATGTATACTAATTCTAAGTGAAAATTGTTTGGTTTCAATGCAATTCGTTCATTATCATTTTAAGAACAAATGTTAAGAACAATTGAGTTAATCTTCCGAATTGATTAATTCAAAATTAGAATATTGAGATTGTCTGAAACGTACAAAATTTTCACCAAATTGTCAACTCCAAGAACTTTTAACGGAAATTTATTGTTAGGGGGGGGGGAGGTACTGAAACGGGTTTTCTTGTTCAATTAATTTTGACCGATAATTATATCAATATATTTAACTTAGAGAGATGTGAGTGGTATCATTAAAAAGTCCGTCCAGCCTAGAATATGGAATTGAAACAATTTTTTGAATTTTGCTTTTTAGAACGAGTTATCGTGGTTTGAATTTTTATGAACATTAGACCAATTTGCGTTATTTTTCTTCTCATTTTCCGGAATTTCTGTCTAAAATTTTGTCAATTTTCTCATATATATATATATATATATATATATATATATATATATATATAAATTGTTAATAATAGTGCGGTTGGTTGTTTTTTAGAGACAAACAAGTATTGTTGACTATTATGGTTTAAAATTTTTGTTTAAAATTTTGGCTAAAAAATTCAAAAATCAGCCTTATTCATCTAAAATCGCCCATAATATAAGCTTATTTAGTCCACTTCGATTGAACTAGCTTGACGTACACACCCAAAAAAACTAACACAATCTTTGTGAACCACAAAGGGAGCTAGTTATACTTCCACTTCCATTGAGAGTGTTCTAGAATTAATATTTTGCCTTCTTTTGCTAACTTTACCCGTTGATTAACAAACACGCAGCATTTTTTTGATTTTGTAACTAACAAATTATCTAAATCTATAACATTCGGAACAATTGATTGTTCTTAAAGTACGAACAGCATTAGTATGGCTGGTTTTGATTCAATCTTGGACTGTTACATTCCAAATTATTTTTGATTGTAATCAGTCAGTCTTTTTTCGATCTTTTTTATGTTAATACAAGAACAGAAAAAGTCAAGCCAAAATTCACTGTTGATAAATCCAATTGGATTCCTCAGCAGTTCCAAATAAAATATCTAGTTTCTTTTTTCGAAAAATTACGGTCGTTTTGACTTTTAAAGATGTTCGATTTTTATATAAACACTGGCTTATTGAACTTTGCCAATATTTTTCTCTTAACGGGGTCACCCTGAAGCTTAATGTCAGCAAAAAGGGAGGCTTTTTCTTCTTCTTCTTCCTACTGAATTTAAATTTATTGTTTTCTGGCCTTAATGATACTAGAGTTCACATTTTTTTTCAGTCATTGGCCTATCTTTCATGTCTTTTTCCTCATTTTGTCACATTATCACATTATTAATAGTTGCTCACATATAACATTATTGGCTTTCTAAATTAGGCACAATTCGATTTATTAAAGTCTCTAAAGGCATAAAGCATGGTTTTAACGGCTTTGACACCACCTTTCTGGAAGAACTTAGTTGAATTTTTTACATTTGTCTTTAACTGTCGTTTTTACTTCTTTTTAGTCACGTGAAAAATCCCGGATAATAACAGGTTGCAATGGCTTTTTATGTAAGATTAAATGAGACTATTTTATGATTTGAGCAGATGGCTGATGGCTTCCATGCCTTTAAAAACAATTGGTCTCAAAAAAATTGACGTCTCCTTTTTGTTCATTTTTGTCCATTTGCTACTTACTCTCGTTAATCACAGGTCACATGACATTATTGTTGTCGAGGGGAATTGAACGTGTACAAAATTTAATGTTTTTAATGAATACCCTATGAACGACGTTGGCTTCGACGTTGGTTTTTTTTGCAAGGGTAGGATATTTTCTGAAAAATAACAGGTCTCATGCCCATACCTTGGACGAATAAATTAAACTATTTGATTATTTCATTTTGTAGCTAATGGCTTTCATGACTTTGAAAACGATTGTTTTCGAAAAATACAAAATTTACTTAATTTTGCCCCTTTGTCTACCTATTCTTATTAGTGAGAGGTCGCATACCGCATTATTGGCGTTCGAGGAAGGCTCAATTTAATATATTTTTTGGGAAAAAAATGGCTTTACGGCTTCGACATCGTTTTTTAGGAAGTTATAATTGATTTTAAGTTCGTTGTCTCTATTTGATGTTTTTTTTTGTAACCGCATAGAGAAATGAATAGTGACAGGTTTTAAAACCCACCTTTGGAGGCGTATGTGATCATAAACATCTTGGTTGTTTTCAATTGCTATCTAATGGTTTCCGGTACTTTGAAATTAATTGTTTTCAAAAATATTAGAACAATTTTTAAACTTTGCTATTTTTTGTTCTTTTTTGTCTAATTGTTTCCTAGCCTTATTATGGAGTGGGCCCCATGTCTTTTCTAGTGGTGTACAAGTTATTTTATTTGGCCTCAGTCTTGTGTGACGCTTTTTTGACTCTGTTAATAATTTTTTAAAAAATTGACGAAAGGTTTTGGTTGTAATTAATTATTGTTGTTATTGTTGTTTAATTTTGTTGTTCGTCTTGACTTGATTTCTTAAGAATGGCAGATCTCATCGATCTCATGCGGCATTTTTTTTACTCCACTGAGCTATTTTCGTTGGAGGCGATCGTTTTATTCATACGCATTTTTTAAAAAAATATCTTGAATTTTTGTGGAATTTCTTTTTGCTCCTCATTTGGTACACATTTATGCCAAAAATGTGGATTAGCGGTGTCTGAACTTTATTTGCAAACACACATTACCGAGCCTCCTTGTTCTTTTAATTGTAGTTCTAAGTAATTTTATAACTTTGCTGAATGACTAAGAAAAAAACATCCGGCAATCTTCTTGCTCCCTTGAATGAATGAGGAAATTGAACAAGTATGTTAAAAACCGCGTTTTTATGTGCTCTTTTAGAAAACAGCACAACCTTGCAGTATGATTTTCAAGCATTGTTAACTCGAATAACAGAAGTTCGGAAGATTCAATTCTACTCTTTTTTAGACTATAAGAATACGTGCAAAGCATAACAACGTGTAAGCCTATAAACAACGTTTTAGCATTAAGGTGTACAAAGCAACGTATTAGTATTATCAACGATCAAGACAACAAGTGACACTTAGGCGGCAAGGTTTTTTCGATGCCCTTTTACTGGTTTTTTGTCTGATGTTATTGACGTAAAAAAAAGGTATTCAATCGGCAATTGTCTAGAAAACCTAAAAATATTAAGCCGAAAACCACCTCAATCGGTACATATCGTGGTCATATTTACTTAAAATTAGGTTAATTGAACTTTTTCGGAATTTTCTACGTATATTAGAACGTATTTAAATCTCATTTTAAAGTTTAGAAATACTCGATTATGATTGAATGAAATTCGTTCATTTACTGCGTAACATCCTCCGGCCCGGAAGAAGAAGTTGGGAAAACTGGTACAAGTTTTACAAGCGGGCGGACGAGTGAACCGGTCGACGTACGTAAAACGGCGGAGCGCGCGACGCTATCGGAGCCGTAACGGAGTTCCACAATCCGAGCGGTTGGGTAGTAACCCCTAGGGTTAGTTTCCTCAACTATCCAAACCAAGTCACCGGTCTTAAGGTGTTGCTCGGCAGGCGTCTGCCACTTAGAGCGTCGGTTCAGCGTCGATACGTACTCTTTGATCCAACGGGACCAGATCGCATTAGCGTACAACTGCTCACGGGCGTAACGTTTACGATGGTCGGACTCATTGTTGCCGACAACAGACGGAATACCTGTAGAGTGTTCTCCTAAAAGAAAGTGGTTGGGCGTTAAAGCGTTCAAATCGCACGGATCGGCGCTTACGGGTGTTAAAGGACGCGAATTGAGAGCATTCTCCACGAGACAAAAGGTAGTATGCAGTACCTCATCCGTGAGGCGACTCGTGCCAAGAATAGTATACAACACGCGTTTGAAGCTGCGTACCAACCTCTCCCAGATACCCCCTGGATGTGGTGCGCTGGGTGGACTGAACCTCAACTTTATACCTTTGTGAGCGAGCTCAGCTGCAATGTTGACAACGTTCCACTTTTCAATACTTTCTCGGAGTTGTTTCTCCGCTCCAATAAAGTTAGTGCCATTGTCTCACCAAATCATGGCAGGTGTACCCCTACGTGACACAAACCGCTCAACTCCCATAACACAAGAACTGGTGTCCATGGATGTAACTATCTCGACATGGACAGCGCGAGTAGTGAGACAGGTGAAGAGGAACCCCCACCTTTTCTCAGTAGTACGGCGGACAGTAAAATAGAATGGCCCAAAGTAGTCAACGCCAGTGTTCGTGAAGGGAGGAGACTGGTAAGCGAGTCTCTCCTTAGGTAAGTCAGACAGGATTGGTTGCATAGTTACAGCTTGGAATTCGCGGCATCTCAGGCAGTGTGCAGCACTGTATAGTGTTCCTGCACAATTGATCTTAGGTATTCAACGCCCTGATGATAATGCTTTACGTGCTGTGTTCAAGGAACAGTTTTACAAACGGATGACGGGCATCTAAGATGATTGGGTACTTTACGTTAAACCCAACTTCAATTAACCGCTTGATGCGGCCCGAGGAACGGATTAGCCCATTTGGACTAATAAACGGTGAATGTGGAGCAATTCGGCTACTCCGTTTAACGAATTTATTGCCAAGAAGATCTTTTCTTTCGGCTTCAAATGACTCTCCTTGCACCAAATACTGTAGATGACGCTCGGCTTCGTCAAGCTCAGTAGGGTCGGTAATGCTACCATCGGGGTTACGGTAGCCGGCATGTTTCGGCAAAAGCCGGAGAACGTATGCGGCAATGCGCAAGTACTTTTGATAAGAACTAAACTTATCAAATGGGAATAACGACGGAACGGGAAATGTCCGTTTTTTAACGGATGTAGCGAGAGAAACAGTGTCTTCTATAATGACTGCTTGGTTGACGCCAAGTTTGATGTTATTAATGACGTCTTTGTTCGCACGAAAGGGAACCTTGAGTTAGTTAAGAAATGTGGACCATTGACCCAACTGCTTAGTTGCAAAACCTCAGCGGACATTCCACGCGTGCCAGCGTCAGCTGGATTATCCTTAGTTTCGACGTGGTTCCATTGGTCAACGCTGGTATACTCCAAAATTTCACAAACGCGGTTTGCGACAAAGATTGGTTGCTTTTCATTTGAGTTAATCCATTGGAGAACGGTCGTGCTGTCTGTCCACATGAATACTTGGTCAACAGTTACAGTAAGTGCTTGTGTAATTTCCCTTTTCAGTCGAGCGGCAAGTAGAGCTGCTTGTAATTCGAGTTTTGGGACAGTCATTACTTTCATTGGCGCCACACGCGCTTTCCCTAAAACAAACGCAAGCTCTGTTTTTTCTTCGCCCGTAGGTGTTTTTACACGGGCTCGCAAGAATGCGACCGCACTGAAAATATCCTGCGAACTGTCACCGAACATATGCAACTCTATATTGTCAAAGGGTCCACTAAAGTAACTTCGGGGCATTTTGATGTTTTCAAGCTTTGGTAAGTCCGCACTGCAAACCAAAAATCTTTGAACCTTGTCCTGTGGGAGCTCGTCATCCCATTGTTGTCCTGTGGCACGCCAGATGTCTTTTAAGAGCAGTCGCGCACCGACGGTAAACGGTGCGACAAGACCAATGGGGTCAAAGACTTTCGAGACAAGACTTAGGACCAAGCGTTGCGTGAGGGATTTGGTGATAGCGCAGCTCGTACCCCGACTCACAACTAAAGTGTCATTAGTGTGGTCCCATTTCAGCCCAAGCACGTGCGATGAATCCTCTTGACATGAAACAATAACCTTGGGCTCAGTAGATTGAGGAGAACCATCAATTCGGTCAGCCAGATTTGGCACATTGCTTACGAACTTTGTAAGCTTGAACCCACCGAGATGGAGAAGATGTACCAATTCCTCCGATCTATTGATGGCTTTCTCAGGAGACTCCACTGAGTCAAGGTAATCGTCCATGTAAAAGTTTTCAAGGACTGCTTTTGCAGCTTCGGGGTAAAACTTGGCATTGTCTCTCGCAGTGCGTTGTAATGCATAGTTGGCGCATGTGGGCGAGTCTTTAGCCCCGAATATATATATGGCGCGTATATTGATACACTACAACGTTAGTTGTGGGGTCCTCCCGCCACAGAAAGCGAAGTGATGGTTGATCTGATGGTAATACACCAACCTGTAGAAACATTCCCTCGATGTCGGCAGAGACGGCATATGGATGTTGTCGGAAGCGAAGAAGTACGTAAATAAGATTTTGGAGCAGATCAGGGCCAGTGAGCAAAGATTTATTTAGTGAGGTGCCATGAAATTTTGCTGCTCCATTGAGCACCCTACGCACCTTACCCGGTTTGTTCGGCTTTAAAACCGGATGGTGGGTTAGGTACCACTCTTTATCGGACCGGTTCTCAACCTTGTGAGCGTCCGGAACCTCAATTACATACCCCTTATTTAGGTCTTCCGTAATGGTGCTAGTATACTTTTCTCTAAGGTCTTCATCCTTGGCCAATCGTTTTTCGAGAGATTTTAGTTGCACAAGGGAGGAGAAGTAATTATTTGGGAGCTTGGTGTTATCTGCTGCCCATAGCATTCCGACATCGTATCTCAGGCCATTGTGTATGGTGGTACTCTCAAGAATTTCGTGAGCCCTTGCCTCTGCTGCAGATCGTGGGTCTACCTGCTTATTCGCTCCGAATGATTCAATGTCGTACCTTGCCTTTACTTGACTTGCTAACTCCTTGTCATGTTCGATATTCACTTTAAAGCACGTTGAGTTTAAACACGAACTTGATGGTAACGGACCGCTTAAGACCCAACCTATGGGTAAGCGTACGGCAACAGGTGAACGCTTCTCATCGGCAGAGAAGTATTCTAACGGGCGGATGGCATGATAGAGATCTTGTCCGAGTATCATCTCAATGTCTTTATAGGAATATGTCACGGGGTCAAGGACCGCTAAGTGTGGGTAAGTCTCTTGCAGGGCCTGTACATTGATTATATCAGAACCGACGTTCAGACTCTCTTTAACGAAAAGGTTGATGGTAAATGGTTCGAAATCTTGATAATCTCTTGGTTTCACAGTAACTTCAACAACTCTAGTATCAACTACTTCTTCGGTATTAATACCCTTGACAGTTAACTTTAGTGCTTTACCGTACAAACCGAGTCTATCTGCGTGACTACCGGCCACCCAAGAGCTACTGCAGGCGGTATCACACAAAACTAAAGCCTTGGTATCTAACCCGGACGAATTGAACAACTGCAATTCAGTCAGCTGAAGAAGCCCCTTAACTTCAGTAACTGATGACATCGTTGTAGTCTCATTAGACGGCTGTTGACTAGTAGTTGCTTTACTTTGACCTGTGTTGCCCGAAGGCAGGATAGTATTGGTATTTGTTGACTGTTTTGCTGGAAAAACCCTATCTGCTCCATGCAATAGTGTTTTATGCGAACTATTGCACCCCTCTGCTCGGCACTTTCTTGGTTGAGGGCACTGGCGGATTGTGTGCTTCTCGCGTAAGCACGAAAAGCAAAATTTATTATCCCCCACCAACTTAGCTCTCTGGGTTGGAGTCTTTTCCTTGAAAACTCGACACTCCCATAGCCGGTGGTTACCTTTGCATACAATACAGCGAGAGTAAGTGTTTGTGGAAGAGGATGGCATTTGCTTCTTTGTTTCCCTTTGTTGTGAATTTGATGCAAACACTTGTGAGGCTGTTTTGGTCTTGGTTACTGAAGTGCCGTTATCTTCAGGCCTTGCCTTGGTTGCGCTTTGTTTCATAAGATCATGGGCCTCAGCCTTTTCTTTGAGCCAATCGTTAAAGTCAAGGAGGGTAGGCTTAACCCAGTGCTTCTTAACCGTAAAGAGCGACCATGACTCTTTCATGTTTGGTGGTAACTTCTGTACCGCTTGGTTAAGTAGGGAAGCGCTTTTCAAGTCAGCATCATATGATAGTGACTTGAAAACCCCAACGAGGCTGGATATGGCTGCAGAATAGTTAATGATGTTATCACTATTGTGCATTTTGAGAGGCGGAAAATTTCTTAGTTTATCCAAGTGTGCACTTACGACTGCCTGTGGCTAGCCAAATTTACGTTCTAAAGTCCTTAGTGCATCCTTGTACATTAAACCACAGTAAGCAAACACGGTGATTGCAATCTTTGCTTTACCAGTGACGAGGGTATGTCAATTTAACGTCATCAGTTAGCGATTGCGAGTCAATCGCGCTTTTGAATTGACCATACCACTCGTGCCATTGTAATGGATCGCCATTATACTGAGCAAGTTTCCATTCTGGCAAGGGGTCATTTTTCTTGCTGGTTGTTGCATCAGCTAATTCCCTAATCAATGACGCATTGTCCGGTATCGGAGGGGCAGGTGCAGACACCTGCGGACCACTCCAACTCAACGGAGTGGGCCCAACATAAGGGTATGTTGGCTGAAAAACCGGAGTGGCCAGACCAGGTACAATATTACTTGTAGTTGCTATCGGGTTTTCCTGATGTGTGCCGGATGGTGATTGCATATCAATCATAAGGGGTGAATTCAAATATATTTGTTGTGGAAAATTAGAAGCTGATGGTGCAATGTGTGCTTGTACATTTGGAGCAACATTATTTACGGTAGTAATGTCTTGTTTAATTAATGACGGTCTGTGCTGCGGAAAACGCCAATGACTCATATTTGGCACAAAACTTTGGCCAGGAGGGATATTGGGCATATTTGGAAAAGGAGGAGCAACAGAACGTACAACTTTGTGTACTCGGTTATTACTATTCTGAAAATTGTTGTTGACGAGAGGCTGGTTAATCAAAGGGGCGTGTGGGATGGGAGCAGTGAGGATAGGTGCGAAGACTGGGTTCGGAATGGGAAGGACCTTAGGATGAGCGGGTTAGGAGTTGTGCTGTTGAATGTTTGGACTTGGTGGGGGCGCTTGGGTGATGGGGAACGTTTATTGCGGGGGCTGGATGATTTGTTGTCGGAAAAGGAGGAAGAGTGGCGTTTGGCGCTCGGGGGACAAAATCAATTTGTTGTCGGGAGCATATTTGCTGGGCCGAATTATTCTTGGGCAGACTTGATGTTTCAGGTCCCCTGGATTGTGAAATTTGAAGTTGTGCGTTTGGAAATAACTCTGTTGCATTATTCTGATTTTCTTGCGGTGCGAACGGCTGTGGTGGAATGGGCTGTTGAATGGGTGGTGAAGAAGCCCCTGGGGCGTGTACAGAAGGCGGCTGACTATCCGCGGTTCCTTGATTAGTTATGCTTGGAAGCGCCATGCCTTGCTGGCCGGTTTGATCTATTTGCGCCCTTAAATGCGCCTGGTACAACGCCTGTGTGTTAGCAGCAGCCAAAAAATTTTCAGGTGGAGAATAATAGGGGTCGAGTTGCTGCAAGGTCTCAATGCTTAAAAAGTTATTGCCTCCACAATTTTTTGGAATGGAATGCCTTGAAATGTCAGTGTTGTGATCTTCCACTGCTTCGCCGTTATTGTGGCTAGGGCATTCTGGAGGGTCTTTCGTAACCTCTGGTTCACTAGTTTTCTCATTGTTAAAACTTAAGGCAAGTGAGGTGTTGATCCAATCCTGGAAAGTCTTTTCACTTCTCATTGAGCTCTTAGCACTTGCGGTGGTTTCAGATTGGCTACCTTTAGAAACGGCGTCCAACAATTCAAATTCTTGCAGAGTTGCCTCAGCCAACAGTTTCCTGTTGTTTTCCTCCAGTTCATCCAATTCCATTTGTTTTTTCTGTTTAGCAAGGCGAATGGCTGCCTCATTCTGTTTTTCAATTTCTTCGCGCTTCATTTTAGCAATTACGTAATCATGTTTACGCTGACTAGATGTTTTTGACGAGGTCATCAATGAGGGAAGTCCAGAACGAATGGAAGCCCTCGGTTCCTGAAACTCACTCACTTTATCATCAGCAGAGTTGATGTAGTTTCGTGATGAAGTGAGGATCTTGTCGTTCTTGGTTGTCATTGCCTCTAAGTAAGACTCTAGTGAAGGAACAAGTGCACTTGGATCATCCGTTTTTCCAGCAAACGCAATCAGGTCCTCATTTTTGTCTACAACGGTCGTAAATGCTTCGTTGCACTTTGTTACTAGGCGTTCAACTTTCACTCGCCTAAGTTTACTAATTATACAATGAAGGATATCGTCATGTATAGCATGCAATTCAGCCTCACGCTTTGACCTGGCAGCGTACAATTTTTTGACTTTTTGATCAAGACTATTAGACATCATGATGTTATTATTTCCAAAGACCAGCAATCCTACCACTGCACACGGTTATATTTTATATGCACACTCCAAACAAACCTAATACACGCAAAACGAACCCAACGCAAAAGACACCAAACACAGCACACTGTAGACAGTCTGTAAAACAAACCACCCAAAGAGCAAAGAAGGTCGTCGAGCACACTGTGCCCGACAAAAAAAGAAGTGGAGCGCTGAACGCTATGCGCTCAACGCGGAGGGAGGCAAAGGAAACACGAGAAGTCGAGCGAGCAACGCGTGACGAAACGGAGACGTTACGGACAGAAAGTCGAGCGAGCAACGCGCGACAGAACGGAAACTGGACGTGCGGGAAAACGAACGATACGGGACGGTGGGAATGAACGGGCGGGAAATGAGTTCGGAAAGAACTATGTTAGCAGACCACAGCAAAAACTCAAGCAAACAACCTAGCCGTAACTCCAGAACAAACTTAAGTCACACCCTAGGAAGAAGGAGAGAAGCTACTGCAAGACAATCTAATATAGTTCATAATGGGTCTATAACGACAAATTTAACGACAAACTATTTTACAGCAATGCAGTAGTACACTAAAAGGATGAAAAGGTCGAGAAATTTACTAGCCGTAACTCCAGAATAAACTTAAGTCACATCCAAGCAAAACCCAAACCAAAACAAACAATCAGCATACTAACGGTATTAAACAAACTACAGCAAAATTGAATAAATTACAATAGTGTATTTGTAGACTAAGATAGTTGGAAAAGTCAAGAAACAACCCAGCCGTAACTCGAGAATAAACTTAAGTCACACCCTAGAAAGCAACAAGACCAAACCAACTAGCAATCATACATGTACACACAAACATAGAGCAGCAAAATCAATATACTACAACAGGAAGGCTTGTAAATTAGTAAAGTTGAAGAGTCAAAGGACAATTCAGCCGTAACTCGAGAATAAATTTAAGTCACACCCTAGAAAGCTGTGATACCTAAACAACAAAACAGCATACTAGCATACTCAACATACTACAGCAAAAACAACAACATACTTCATCACATTTGACATACTACATCGAAAATTGGAAAAGTAGCGAAGAAAATGAAAGGTGAAGTTTTGGGAGAGCGAAGTTATTGAAAAAAAAACGGAACACGGAGAATTGTAATATTAAAGGACGAAAAGGATGCGGACGAAACGGTACATATAGGAGCGACGAGGAAAAAATTATAGGGATTCGATTTTCTCTGTTTCAATTTTTTTTGTTGTTGGCCGGAGGTTGTGAAAATTTTCACAACTTTTTATGTTTATTGAGTTTCACTCAATCTACGAACCTTCTTGTAGGAAAATTGATCTTTTTGACAAATTTGTCAAAATTTTATGCATTTGTCCAATTTTTTCCAAGTTTTGGTCAATTTTTTTGCAAATTCTTGATTACGGAACGGTAATCCAGTCAACTGGACGGTTTTAAACTCAAAAGTTCGATTTATCAATATTCAATATTGATATTCTATGTTTTTTTTGATTTGCATCAAAATTGACCAAAAATTTTTAAAAATTGGACAAATTAGCATAATTTTCTCTCAATTTTCTCTTTATCAGAGGTTATTCTTTGATATACGAACCGATTATATCATTTTTCTCGAATTTTTGGTAAATCTACCAAAAATTTTCAAAATCGATTTTTTTCCAACTCAGAAGTTACTTTGGGGGTGTTATTGGTAACCTTTAATCTAAATTGATGACCAAAAAGTTTTTGCTATCTATCACCATCAGAAAAATTGCGAGGGGTTAAGCTTGCCGTCTAGGTGATTAAATCTAACTAAGTCATACTAATTAGCAAAAACAAATTTATTAATGTTCTGTCTAACAGTTTTCACAACTTTTTATGTTTATTGAGTTTCACTCAATCTACGAACCTTCTTGTAGGAAAATTGATCTTTTTGACAAATTTGTCAAAATTTTATGCATTTAACCAATTTTTTCCAAGTTTTGGTCAATTTTTTTGCAAATTCTTGATTACGGAACGGTAATCCAGTCAACTGGACGGTTTTAAACTCAAAAGTACGGTTTATCAATATTCAATATTGATATTCTATGTTTTTTTGATTTGCATCAAAATTGACCAAAAATTTTTAAAAATTGGACAAATTAGCATAATTTTCTCTCAATTTTCTCTTTATCAGAGGTTATTCTTTGATATACGAACCGACTATATCATTTTTATCGAACTTTTGGTAAATCTACCAAAAATTTTCAAAATCGATTTCTTTTCCAACTCAGAAGTTACTTTGTGGGTGTTATTGGTAACCTTTAATCTAAATTGATGACCAAAAAGTGTTTGCTATCTATCACCATCAGAAAAATTGCGAGGGGTTAAGCTTGCCGTCTAGGTGATTAAATCTAACTAAGTCATACAAATCAGCAAAAACAAATTTATTAATGTTCTGTCTAACAGTTTTGGCGTCCTCTTCCTTTGAGGTTCTGTCTCTGAGCCGTGGTTCCAATTTCATAAAAAATTTTATCCTTGGTCGAATCACTGGCAATGTGTTGTTTTGCGCGGTGGATGTGGACAACCTGAGTGCTCGTCTGGCCTATTCTCTCAATCCACTAGTTCGTCACATTCGAACCTCGCATGGATACACTGGTCATCATTGCATCTGAACTGATTCGTCGCACACTCCCTTCCCGGCTCGCTTCCCATCACTGCGAGTAACAAGAGCAACAGCATGCTCTTTCGTAATCATCTCAATTGCAAAACTCAAAATTAGTACGGTAACAAGCTGGTTGAGACTATCAATAACTCCACCTCAATCCGATTAGTGAACAACACCGAGATGGACCAATATTAACCAATATTAATTCCCGGGTCGCGGCACCAATGTTAACTCTGTCGGAAAATAACAGAAGTTCGGAAGATTCAATTCTACTCTTTTTTAGACTATAAGAATACGTGCAAAGCATAACAACGTGTAAGCCTATAAGCTACGTTTTATCATTAAGGTGTACAAAGCAACGTATTAGTATTATCAACGATCAAGACAACAAGTGACACTTAGGCGGCAAGGTTTTTTCGATGCTCTTTTACTGGTTTTTTGTCTGATGTTATTGACGTAAAAAACAGTTCGTATTCAATCGGCAATTGTCTAGAAAACCTAAAAATATTAAGCCGAAAACCACCTCAATCGGTACATATCATGGTTATATTTACTTAAAATTAGGTTAATTGAACTTTTTCGGAACTTTCTACGTATATTAGAACGTATTTAAATCTTATTTTAAAGTTTAGAAATACTCGATTATGGTTGGATGAAATTCGTTCATTTACTGCGTAACAAGCATTATATGCATCTTAAGTTATCTGCTTCTTACTTAAAGGAATTTGTTACCCGTCGTATCGCATGTTTTAGAATTTATATTGAACAAACAATGTGCTTTTAAACCTTGGTATCAGAACAGAAGAAATTTGAAAAAAGACAGGCCAGTTTGTACTATAAAACTTAACGGTAGATCTAAGTTTTTGTGTTGCTCGGTAGGAAGGCTGAGCAAGAAAGGAACCCACATTCTTTTCTTTCGCCCCAATCTGAACAATATAAGACGAGATTGATATTAGAACCAATATTTTTTGTGATATTGTAATTGATAAAACTCTTGAAAAACTTGGTTCCTCACAAAAATTTAAACATTTTTTTTGTTCTTGAATTATTTTCGACTCAATTGTTGTTCCGAAAAACTAAAAGCAGTAGAAAACGAAGTATAAATAGAACAAAAATTTCCCCTCTCCAAATGATCCCATGAAAACAAACCACAAAGAAATAGGAACGCTTGAGAATGGACCATAATCAAAGTGAAATTGCAAATTAAATCACCAAAAGATAATACAAAAAACCAAACATTCAATTTCATTGAAAAATAATAAGTGACAAACACACACACACACACACGCGCGTGCGCTCACCCCCACACACGAACACACACACGCACACGCACACACACACAAACTTTTTTTATAGCTCACACACACGCAACCTATCCTCTGCATAATCGTGATCACATCTTGATTTTGTGTCTTGCATCTGTGGCTGCAAGTGGAAAATATATTATTATCTTTTAGGCAAGTAGGGAAGAAAAAGAATACGTACATTTGTATAAAAAATGAAGAAACACACATATAAAATGTAGGTCTGTGTCACTATCAGATTAACAGATGAGTTGGTACCTTCTACCTTATCAATTGTATGAACAATGATCTAATGCACTTTCACTCAATTCTACAACTGGTACAGAGTGAATTCAAAACAGTTCACGTAATCAATAGTGCTGGCAAGAATAATTCAAGTTCTACATGATGCGATTTATTAATGGTAAAATGGTCCTAATTAATTTGAAATCCTAATTTTGAAGAACGTAGTTGAAGATTTTTACGTAATTCGGTAGACTATAGCTTGAACCTGTTCTATTAAGAAAAGGTCTAATAGTGCATATATCACGTGCCAGGTTCTTACTTGAATTTTTTTGTTTTGTAAAAGTGATATCCGGGGGATCTGCGAGAAACGACTGGGAAACTCACACAAAAAAGGCGAAAACGGTCTTTTGTCGACATGAGCAAATAAGGAAATTTGTTTAATAATAATTTATATATATATATATATATATATATATATATATATATATATATATATATATATCGAGGAGATTATATCTGACATATTTAAAAGTACACAACATAGAAAAGAAATTTTGGCCATATACTATTCACCGAGTTCATAAAAAAATACCAGTCATGTTTTGTCCGATTTGAAATAAAAAACTAAAACATTACAAGTGTCCACCAGATTTCACTTTTCCTAATTTAATACACTGTGCGTGTGAAACAAATGCTCGAACTTCGCGGACGAAAATGCCCTATATGGAAAATCCGGTCAGTTTTTCTCACTTTTTAACTAGAAGTTGAAAAGTGGAAACTACTATTTACCGCAAAGTATATTTGACGGAAACGCATTACACAAAGAATTGTGCGGCAGATTAGTTGCAGTATATTCCTTCATGGTTCTTTCATGGTAACAAGGTTAAAACATTAAATGAAAAAATATGGGGCAAAAGATTAAAAGGATTAATATTTTAAGAATTGTCCTTACACCCGAACGGAAATACTTTTCACATTTACGTGATCCTATTTTGCATTTTAAGGCTCTCAAGTTTTTGTGGAAACCCCTTTCACAAAGTTGAAGCACTTTGCGCATTCAATGTAAGTCAGCACCTGGAAGAGCCAACCACTTCCTTTGGAAGTAGATTTTTTTTCGGAACGTGTAGACGCTCGTAATGAAAACAAAAAACTGAAGTAAACCTTGATTCTACATAAATTAAGTCACATAAAATTGTTTGATTATGTCGAGCGGCCCATAACATTGGAGCAAATTTCAACGGCTGCAAAAATTGTTCTCACAAGGAAACAGAAGCAACCATAATTTTTAAAAAAACTATTAATGAATGTTGTTGGTAGCGTTCAGTCTAATGTTTGAAATGTTTATTAAGGGTATTAAACATATATATAATTTATAATTATAATAAATTATACATTTTAAATTATATAATACACATATATAATTTATAAATATATATAATACTACAAATAGGAATTTTAAACATTAAACTGAACGCTACCAACAACAATCATTAATATTTTTTAAAATTATGATTGCTTCTGTTTCCACTGAAGACAGATTTTGAAGCAGTTTAATATTGCTTCTAGGGCTGCTTGACATAGCCAAAAAATTTTTAATTTCAATATATCTTTCTCGTACACAAGGTGTAACAGTGAGAACAACTAAATTTTAAATTATGATTGCTTCCGTTTCCACTGAAGACAGATTTTGATGCAGTTTAAAATTGCTTCTAGGGCTGCTTGACATAGTCAAACATTTTTAGTTTCACCTTATCTTTCTCGCCAACAAGGTGTAGCAGTGAGAACAACTAAATTTTCTATCAAGAGCCAGAACACACTACTGTGTTGAACAGTTTTTGTAAAACTAAATTTTGAATATTCGAAAAACGAAACTTTTGTCCTCTGGGCAAAAATTGTGTTCTTTCTTTTCTAAGAAAGAAATCGTTACATATAAGTTCACTTTATATATATATATATATATATATATATATATATATATATATATATATATATATATATATATATATATATATGTATGTGTATATATATATATATATATATATATATATATATATATATATATATATATATATATATATGTATGTATATAATTTTTGTCAAAATAATTGTTTATAGAATTTTCGGCAAATACGTGAATTTTAAGACTTTTCATTTTCTTTCCTATTTTTTTCCTCAGCGATCCATCAACCCGAGAAATTTTCTCATTCCCAAAAAGTCTGTTTTGCAGAATGATTTTCCTTACGAGATTATTACAACAAAATGACAACAGAATTAAATTTAATTACAATGTGCTAATGCACTTTGTCCACTCTTATTTTTACGCGCATTTTTTTCTGATCTACTGCCCATCCACTTTCAAATTTAAGTACTGGCTTGGCTGAACACCTTTCCTCATAACTAAATAGAATCAAACACCAGTACTACATGCCATTTATTTCAACTTAATGAGAATAGCAAAACTTTAGATTCAAATTAGTCTGCAGTTTTTCTTACTGCTACCCAAGAATCTACGAAAAACATCTATTGAGAAATGAACGACTGGCTAATATTATTAGATATTTTAACATTGTAGATTTTAAATCTGATGCTATTATATTGATATAAAAAATGTTTAAGAGAATAAATGAATATATGCAGAACAATCCTGGACATTATACGAGTCCAGTGACTCTTATGAAAGTGCACAAATTCCCAAATTGATGTTAGATGTTTATTTCATATATTATAATTCAAATTACTATCAAATATATATAGTTTGTAAATATCCTTTTTTTTTCTCTAGCGCCTCCTCCAAGCCTATTCTCAAATCCCCCTTGAGAGGTGCACTGCACTTTTCCTTGTCCATATTTTATCATTTGACCACCCTTTGCTCCGTTGGATTTTCAGCTGTCTGGAAGAATTTGTCTCCACACTTGAGGGGCTTTCAAAAAATCATCTCTTGTTTCAAATCAAGCTGTAAATTTACAATTCCTGTTTCACTTATGACGTCATTAAATTTGTCTGCAGAGGGTACATTTTGACATGACGTTGCTTTTCGTGCATACGAATCCGAATAAAACATTTTTTTCCATAATAGGTAGGTAACTTGATGCTAACAGACGCAACAGGAAATCTAATTAGGAAATTCGTTCACGCTTAGATAAAGGTGTGCACCTATCAAACACTAATTACCTTTGAATGTCTACTGATTTTCGTGAAATACTATTTTATCAGGTTTTAGTCTCTATTTTTGGCATCGATATTGACGCCATTGTTTTCCCTGATTTTGTTTACACAGCTTTTTCCATTTCAGAGCCACAAACACGATGATTGATCCTTCGGCGTGAATTATTTATAAACCAGTAATAATAAACAAACTGCATCAACATTAGATTATTCTTGGGTCGGAAATCAATAACCAAAAGTGACAGTCATTTCAGTTTGCATTACACAAGCCAGACTTATATTTCCTTATTCCCACCAAAATCATGGCTGACTTACTGGACAACAATCTGCGGTCTGAAATGTTGACAACAAAAAGCGCAATTGAAACAATTGCAACCGAAGTTTTGGGACTGGAGCTTTTCAACCAATCAGAGTCGAGTACTCAAGAAGTCGGAAATGATGACGAGAACAGCGCAGTTTGTGGCTGGTGTTACTTTTTCCTGGTATCGGTGATTCTCTGTACAATGTATGGTAACTTAATGGTCTGTTTGGCAGTTATGTTTGACAAACGGCTCCAGAACATTATAAACTACTTTTTGGTGTCTCTGGCTATGACGGATATGGCGGTGGCCATTTTGGTGATGCCGTTTGCAATTGTGCTGGCTTATAATAATGGTAAGCAATTTTCTAATCTTAATGCATTTTTTTTACTCCAGCCCGTTTTTCGGAAATGATTATTCAATGCTGTAAGCTCATTGTTTCTTGTTAGTTTTGGCCGATGGAGACCTTTGACATATATGAACAAAAAACGTATGTTCAACGTGCCTTTTTGAAATTTCAAAGTATAAAAATAGTCAAAATGAAGGTTTGAAATCCGGGTCCTTCAAGCAAGACTACATTCAAAGCAAGATCTCAGTAAATATCTGAGTTTACTCGTCTGTGATTTGTTTCCTATACTCTGCTGGGGGTAGTTAAAAAATAGTTTTCTTCAGTTCGGTTGGTGAAAAATTTATAGCCTACCCATCCTGATTTCTAACACGAAAAACCTTTTACTAATAGCGTGATAGAGTACAACGAATGTTGGCAACTTAAACCATTAAAATAACTTTTTGCCCAGTATTTTTTACAGTTGTTGAATTACCTCCTTTCAATTGTTTGTCTGAAAAATTTAATTAAACTCATTTCGATGATTAAGACAATGTCGACTAAAGTTGGTGGACCATTGTAGTTTACACGCTCATTAAGGTGGGACTCCTAACTGAACGAACAATACAAGTCTATCTGAAATTAAACTTCAAGGTTTTTGGGATCAGAAAAATACGTGTTTTTCTAAATTTATTAATTGTTCAATGAAACTGTAACTTCAGACTTGAAGTAGCTGCTGTTGCTGAGAATCAAAAACTATAAACAGTTAATTGATCTTCTCTTAAAGAAAATTGAACAACCAACATTGTTTCTACTCCAGCCGAAAACAGAAGTAAATCTTGTAAGATC
Organism: Convolutriloba macropyga; assembly: GCF_964194025.1. Taxonomy (NCBI): domain Eukaryota; kingdom Metazoa; phylum Xenacoelomorpha; order Acoela; family Convolutidae; genus Convolutriloba; species Convolutriloba macropyga. Next base: position 39,318,476 of record NC_134478.1, on the reverse strand, counting down.
TTGCTAGATTCTTGCAAAAGAAAGTTAATCTTATAAGGCCTTACAAGACAGAGTTATTCTTGCAAGATCTTGCAAGACAGAGTTAATCTTCTAAGATTCATGTAAGAATCATGCAAGATTAACTTCTTTTGGAAGAATTTTTCCATTAGGATAGAAAACAGCCAAAACTTGCTAAAATGAGGAACTAATGGCATTTGACAACACCATCTAGTAGAAAAATAATTTTTAACCCACATGAAAAAAAAACATTTCTGATAGTTGCCTTTCAAAATTTCAGACCTACAACGAACAATTCTTCAACTGACTCGGGTAGTCAAAATAAGATACTCAAAAAAATTCCTCATTTTAAAAATAAAACTCATTTTAAAAACTAAAACACATTTGTTTCCTAAAACAGAGAGTGGTTTCCCCAAGTTCTTAGATCAACAAGAAGAATTTCTCGTTTCCCTTTGGTGGAAAAATGTTTTTTTTTTAAATTTAAATTCCTTTTTTCAGCTATCCTGGACAAACAAAGCATTGTCACATTTTTTACCTCGAAAAATAACGGTCTTCAGGTCAGATCAAATTTTGTACCTCGAGACAAGCCGAAGTGGTTCAAACTGAGCTATAAAAATCAAAGATATTAGTGTCACATTTATTAGGTCAAAAGACACATCAAATAGTAGCTGCCAGATTTTGCATGCCTTTTGTATGCTGGATGATTTTTCTACAATTTTTAGTTCTCGGATGAAAATTTTGGCCTCGATTTTTTGAGTTTGACGTTATCAAGTGCTCATTCATTCATTTGTTTCAATTCGTGTAACTGTCTCTATTAAAAGTGTTTCCTCAGACAACATTTAATTTTTCAATTCATCGTTTTTTCCAAAGACGTTTTTTTCAAAGAATAACTTGACCAGCAATGATGCTACAGTGTGCACAGCTGAGGTTCGTTGCTTAGTAGTATCTGAAATTTTTCATGCCAAAAAATCCCCCTGGGAATGACCAACTCAGGATCACAAAAATGAAGTCGGTTTAGTCACCGATCAACAATAAGCCCTTTGCTGTTTCATTGAAATTGCCTCGTCGGTTATCTGATTTCAAGCATATATTTTTAAGGATGCGTACCGACGTAGTTTTGAAATATTTTAAAATCCCGAATTCTCTAGTGGATGTTCACGCTTCATCTCTTTGAAAAACTTCTGCCATTCTAGAGTAGATATAACGGTGACAAAATGTCAGTACTTTGATTAGTATTTTGCAAGGACTAGATCTATAGTGCTATAAAGCAAATTGGAGCCTAAAATTTCAGCAGCTAAATTTATTTATTTACTTTTCTGGACTGGGAATGAGTGCTCAGAGATAAAAATTTATTATAAAGGTTAAACGCAAGTTAGGAAAAATTAGGTCCAGAGATTTTTTAAGGCTAAGGCTGGGCGTGTTTGAGATGGCAAACGGTGCCAGATTTATTCAAATTTTATTAGCATTTTTCCCATAGAGGTTAAAGTATTCATAGAGAATCAATGTAACAATATTAGATTTCAGAAATGATCCCCCTTTTCATGACGTAACAAGTCTCCCAATAGCAGTCGAGGGAATATATTATTAAATTCTTCCCTGATATACCAGGTAAGGTCACTCCGCCTAGTGGGCTATGATTACTCGTGATAAATATTTCAATCACTTTAGCCACAAATCCCAGCATTATCCCCGGATAAAAAGAAGTGAATTTGACAGGTCATGCTAACCATTCTCTAAATGAGTTTTCACTAATCTTTCCTTCTCTCTCTCTCTCGCACCATCATCATACATCATACAGCTCAATTAGCCGAACGGTTGTCCTGACAAACTCTGTAGTTGCCATATTATAAATATTTTGTCAATTTTCCTTTTTCTTTTCCAACTCACTCAACCCCCCCCCCCCCCCCCCCCCCCCCCCCACCGCATCATAGCTTAATAAGCATCATGCTTCCACTTATTGTATATGGTAATGACAATCGACGATTATTGAGTGTTTTTGAAAAGACCACGAGACAAACTTAACCAAAAAGATGGGCTGCGAAGGAAACATACAAACAATGCGAAAATTTGAACAGAAAATTGAGAATTCAGTAAAAGCAGAGAAAACGAATAACCTAAGGGGAAGCAAACTTTTCTAAAAGTTTTTGTTTAAACGCTGAATTACGCCAATAGTCGAGAAAGACACAATTAAACAATTAAGAAGGAACCCCCCCCCATATATACCCACCCCTGTAACCTGGTCTTGTAGCGCGTAGCCCCCACCCCCAACACCGAGTTTTTACAATAATTGGGGCTCTAAATTCATGGGGTGGGGGAGGGGGGGGGGGGGTGGCTACAATTGGAAAGAACCAGAAAACGTACAGCCGATTTCTTTCTGCTTAGTGAGCATTTGTAGAACTCTACTAAGTGGGCGTTTTTGTTCAGTTTTTCACAGTTTTTATTCGCAATTTGTGTTGATGCGCAGGGGCTGAACAATTTATAACTGCGCAATGAGCGACCTTGGAAACATTTGCCGAAAGAAGGGAGAAACTGAATTCAATTGAGGGAATTGATTTTTATATACATTGAAAGGCCAAGCAAAGAAGGGCCAGACTAATATTTTGACTTTAACCCAAGACTAAAGTAAAATAAAAAAGGACCGCGATTTTAGCCCGGGGATAAACGTCTATGTACCTGAGAAAATATAGCTTAGTTTAGATTAAAAGATTCTCTCGCTAAAGCTGCTTGCTTTTGTTATTTGAGACACGGCAATTATTTGGAATAATCAAAACAATTGAGCCATCACAAATACGTCAGAAACTGGGAAAAGAATTGGACAATGGAAAAAAGCGGAGAATTAGAATCGTCATTAAAAAAATTGATGCATGCAAAATCTATAAGCAAAATGAAAAGGCCTGAAGGGTGCGGAAATGAATTTGATGGTTATTCAAAATTCGGGTCAATTTAATTGTTTCTGTTTCGGTTCGAGGTAAGGGTGGGGGGGGGGGGGGTGGCTAGGGGTGTTGTTTGATCGATAAAGGAAAGGAAGTTCAAATTGTTCATCGCTTTTATATCCTTACATCCCTTAGAGGTCAAAATTGTGATACTTAACAACAAATTTGGGCGGTCAAGCAGAAGCATAAATTTGTGTGCAAAGAATATGATTTCCAATATATGTCTACTAAATATAGACAAACTATGAGATAAATTAGTTTCCAGTAAGTTCAATTAACGAAATACATAATTTAAAGATCATTTTGCCGGTTTGAACACCGTTTCCGAACCTTTTAGCATCAAAATGATTTAAATGGGTTTTTGTTTGCGATATAACACTTTAGTACACAACTTTAATAATTCATAAACAAGTAAAAGGTCCTTTTTATACTTTTTTCAATCGGTTTTCCAACAACCCTACCCACTGCACTGTATGTGCTGTTTTTGCATTATTTAGAATCGACTTAGAAAATTGCACAGGAATAAGAGTTTTTCTAATAAAGATTTGTTTAAGATCTCGAATAACCTGAGCAGAATTGTTGCAGCTGAATTATGGACTTAAGAACATTTTTTTTGGAAACTGCAATACTGTGCTGCATAACCTGCTCCACTTTGCATTGTCTTTGAAATATAAATTTTTATTTAAAAATCTGGCAACCTATTCGAAGAAAGTAAGTTTGACTAGGCTAGAGATTGCAAAGTGCAGAACGATCATAAGAATAAAGTAAATTACCCGAGTAAACGGGCGATTGTCATCCGGTAAGCTCTTGTAAAGCTCTGTCAGAATCTTTCAAGAGGATGCATTGTCCTACAAAATTTTGTGACAGAATCTTGCAAGAATAGTAAAAGATAAACAATCATCTTACAAGATTCATACAAGACGAAAATTGTCCTAAAATTTCCTAAAATAGTCTTATTAGACGTGAAAAAATTTGGAGATGACCGAACTACGGAAAAAGCAGAGTAGAATCGTTTGTCATTAGTGTAGGCGTTGAAAGACAAAAATTTTCATATTTTTGTGACGGGTACTTTGATACCCAGTAATAGCCAAAAAGTAAGGACAGAGATGTTTAATTGCTCTCAAACGACGTTTGAGCTATAAATTAGTTTAGCCCTGTGGAGTTTTAATGCAATTTTTACGTGATTGATTTTGGTCTCACCAATTTAAACTATTTTTCCTGAAAAAGGGGATAAATATTTAATTTTTTCGGATTGTTATTTTTATATTTATACGGAGGTAATTAAGTTTTTTAAAGACTTGCGTCTCATTAGTTTCGAAGTATGCAATACGCTTTTGTTGGCTTCAGCTCTCTGGCCTACAAAAGTTAAAATTAATTGTCTTGCGGACTTTTCTAAGAGCAATTTTTGTCGAATTTTTGTCTGCCTCAATTAACGTTTCGTCCTCAAAAACGGATAAACAGTTAATGATTTGAATTAGAGGTCATTAAGTTCTCTTAGAGCCTCACGTCGTACCTGTTTCTAAGAATGCGGTTCACTAAAATAGTTTTGAAAAGACAAATTTTATCATGTGATAGGCGGTCATGCCGCCCAGTTGCAATCCCTCATCTCACGCAACCCCCAACACACTCCCAGCCCACCCTACTGCACCTGGAGATTGGAACAACCCTCTCGCCTAGCACTTCCCACCCGACTCCCTCCCATCGCTTGACCCGAAGCCCACTGCTCGCTTGTCGTTTGAGAGCAATTAGCCCGTTGTTTGCCGGTTATATTCTCTAAATGGGATTGAGACAACTCCCAATTATTGCATTAAAAATGTGAGCACCGTTTTGGTGTGTTTAAAAAAATCATTCCTAAAATTTTCTGTGTTTGTATTATTCGCTCAGTTCCTGCTTGTTTTCTATACATTCATTGTAATTACTGTATTGATTTTGTATTTTTGATGAATTGTTTTTGGACGTCAGAACGAAATAGTAAATATTTGAAGTGGGGATATGATCAGACTTTACAAAGGATTCGTATAAATTTATACAAATTGACTAATATTTTGAAAATAACTAGAAGATATGAGTTTCGTTGGACTACTTCCTCAAATTAGATGTCAAACATATTGCCATTTAATTGACAATCATTTTGATGAAGTATTCCGCCGAAAGTCATAACTTCTAGCCGTTTTATCAAAGGTTCCAAGTTAAGGCATAAAAATTTATTTGGTACGCATTGAGAGCAACTTAATTTTTAAATTGTGCCCTTCTATCTCACCCAAAGATTACATGCGATATTATCTCTCTCATATCCAGAAAAAAGATCTACGGAGGGAAAAAGTGCGCATTTTCTCTGTTGAAACCGAGCATCGACCATAATTGGACGTAATCAGCGTTAAATTGAAAGAATTTTTAAAAAAATTTTGACTTGATATTACAAATTATTATCTATAATTCTCCTGACTTCTCTATTTTCTCTATCTTCGGTTTAGAGCAATTGTTTTGCACTTGTTAGCGTTGAATTTTGTTTGATGCCGCCGCCAAATGTTTAGCGGTGATCTTATTAAGTTCGTCTGATTAACAAAAATAAGTGCCGTTCTTAGAACTTGAAACGTCAACACAATCCGTTAAAAGAAAGTCTGCGTATTTGTAACTAAGAGCAGTGTCTTGAATCGGAGGTGATTTTATATACGTGAATGAAATTGAAACAGGTTAAAATAAATGTATTAAAACCAATGTCTCATTTTACTTGATAGTGAACAAGGAGGCTCGTTAATGTGCGTTTGCATATACATTTTTGACTTAATTTTCATCTCATCTACATTTTTGACTTAATTGTCAACCAAATGAAGAGAAAACAAAGACAGATGTTTGAAATAAAAAAATCGTTAAAAAACCTAACTACTTATTGAGCTACATAATGCCATGCCCCATTACAACACTCACGAGTTCTGCCATTTAAAAAGACTACGAGAAAAAAAAACAAACAACAAAATAAGCAAAGACAAAAATTTAAGGTAAAGTTAGTAAAAGTCATTATGAAAGCAATGGGACCTGTCTTCGGTTAGAGTAAGCCATTAAAATTGACTAAAGATACAGAAAAACTCAAAAAATTACAAACAATTCTCGAAAACACAAATTATTGACGCCATTAAAATCATTGGCTATTATCTGAATAATATGTATTTTTTTTCAGTTTTTATTTATACTAAATCAACTAAATTTATACTGAATAAAATAAGTTCATTTGGGCACATGTGAAAATCATTGGGATCTGTTATTACGCGATTGTGCTAAAGGAAGAGAAAATGAAACAAATACACCACTCACATGACTTTTTATAAAAACGCATATTGTCCTACAAAAAAACAACAATTACGTCACAATACCAAATAACATGTTAATTATTGAAATACAAGGAACTGTATGGGACCTCCTGATGATGAGAATACATTACAAGTTGACGAAAAGAATAACAAAAACTAAAAAAACTGAAAAGTTTTTTGAAAAAGTATAATATCAAGAAATTTATGACTATTCGCTATAAACCGACTGCTTCGATTTACACCAGTCATTCAATTTTTAATTACAAGCTGATGAGATGGGTCAGCATTTTACGCCTACATAGAGATTAAAACAACAGGCAAAAACAGCAAATGAAAAAAAAATGAGCGAGAAAATTGTCGAGTGAAAAGCCATTGAAAAACTGAAAACTTCAGTAAGAACTTTTCTAATTTCCATTTATTCCTTAACAGCAATGCGATTCTTCTTTTTTAACAATATGACTTCAATAAATCAACAAATACGAACAAATACATTAAAACCAGGAGATTTTTGAGCAAACCCGTATAATCAACGCCATTAAATTCAATAGATTTCAACGGAAGCCAATAAATACGCTAGACTATGCCTCGATTGGATGAAAAAGATGTTTTTCATCTAAAACTTATCAATAAAACTTTACAACAAATAACTGACTATGAAAACAAGAACAAATACAGTCAAAATCCAAAAATTCAAGAGAAGAGTGCGGGAAGAGAGTGTCGGGACCATTTAAACCATAATCTTTTCTCTGAAAACGTTATCAATGAGCCACTGACCGACCGTTTTTTTAACGCCAACGGGAGATATCAATATTAAGATAATGTGATAAAATTTCAAAGGTAACCATGATTACGAATGAAATTTATACAAAAATTAAAAAATAATTCTGAAAACTCGTACATGGAAGACATAAAACTAATAGTTAGAAGATAAAACCGCTAACTAGACAAATATTGGCTGAACTAGAAACGAAAAGAGAACTGGCATCACTGAGGCGGACTTACAGTTCACAAAAATAAGTTTACGATTGTTTAATGTCCAAAAAAACTTTCGAAAAAATATTTTTAAAATATTGAAAGCCATTATTTCAATAGCTTTCAACGGATGTCAATAAATACGCTCAGTTACGGCTCGATGGGAGGAAAAGATGTCTGTCAAGCACACCTAATCAAAAGGACATCCCAATAAGTCCTCTGACTATGAAAACAACAGCAATATATATATATATATATATATATATATATATATATATAGGCAAAAATCAAAAAATCAGTAGAAAAGTGCAAGAGGAAATTGTGGCAGCCAATTAAAACATACGTTTTTCTCTGAAAACTTTATCTATGATCCAATGAACGTTTTTTCTAAGCCAGTTGGAGCTATCAGTGTTATTATAATGTGATAAGAGTTCAATAAAAACCAATAATACAAAAACATCAAAATATTTGGAAAAAATTTTCTGAAATCCTGTGGCATTGGAGTCAAATGACCAATAGTTAGTAGTTAGAAGATAATACTGCTAACCAGAATAATTCCGGTTGCATTAGGAAGGAAGGGGTACTGTAATTACTGAGACTGACTTACAAGTCACGAAGATAAGTTTATGATTGGTTTTTGTTGAAAAAAATTCCGAAAATTTATTTTCAAAGAGTTAACAGCCATTAGTTGTCCTTTTAAAGCACTAGATAGGTTCACTTAATGCTCATTACGAAACATATTGCACAATTAGTTAATGAGTCTATGCCATAGGACTCCAAATTTTTTGTAAAACCTAAAAATGAAAGTGAAAATTTCAATTAAAATTACGACAACTCAGAGTCGAAGCAAAAAAAACTTGAGCGATTCCTTGAAAACGAATGTTTTCATCATTGGACATCATTTGTAAGTAACTTTTGTCATTAACTGAACCTCGATATGAAAGTGACTAGTCTCAGAGTGACTAAAAAAACGAAAAAAAAAATAGGAAAAGTTTTCTAAAAAAGCAGCACTTGAATCGATTTCGATTTGTTTTTATAGAAAACTTTGTTATCAGACCAGAATTAGCCTTATTATCGTCTTTCGTTTATTAGTAACACAAATTTGTTTTATATTGTAGCCTGAAATATAATTTTGATTTAATTTTTTTAATAGAAAAGATCTAAACTAACACTAAAATTAAACTAAAGGTGAACAAAATCATGCAAATATCCCGTGTTCACACAAAACTTTAAACCTCGATAACTCCTCAAAAATAACGAAATTCAAAAAAATCTTTTAAAATCTTCTCCGAATTTTACGTTGGACGAGATTTTCAATGATACCACTAACATTTCTCTACGATGAATATATCGATCGGCTAAATTGACTGAACAAAAAAACCCATTTGAGTATATAGTTCCTCCTCCGCCCACAAGTGGGGTCGGAACAATAATGTAAAGATGATTAATAAAGAGACAATTAGAAGTCTCCTCGGCTGTGGTTGGTCGTAAAGTTCATTGGAATCTACAGAATTGACTTGAAGGTGTTCATTTCCTTGCAACTCTTGTTCTTTTCAACAGGAGTTTTGTAGGCAATTCAAACTAATTATTCAGCACAAAGCCAGTTTGTTTCGTTTTTGTTCATATAAAAAATGGCAAAATGTGTTTTACGTTATTTTGTTTTAAACTTTTCGACTTTTGAAATCATCTTTTGTCTGCTCTGAAGACTTACTTGAAAATCTGCTTTCTTTTGCCGTTTGATGCCTCCAGGCTTATTTTGAAAAAGGTCCAATTTAAATTAACGCGATTGTTCTAACTTAGTTAATTTCAACATTCATTGCATTCAATATTGTTGACTCTGCCGAAGGTTGCATCTGTTGAAGTGTTACGTTGGAGAGGTTTTCTTGTTTTTGACTTCCAAGTGCAGTGCTTCCCGGTAAAAATGGAATTTTCCCGTTAATTTTCCCGATAAATTTCCCTGATTTCCCGACGGGAAAGTTACCAGGAATCCCACCGGGATTGACATTTAATGGTAACTTACGGTAATTTCTCGACATCGTTACCAGGATTACCAGGAAATTTGCCAGGAAATTCAGAACAGTCAGGCATAATTACTGACAAAAACTTTTCACAAAAAATTGTCTTTTTAAGCAATGGCAGGATGTTGTACTGTATTGGGGAGCAATAATGTCAGAAATAAGAAAAGTTGATCACTGAAATTTTCATTTGACTTTTCTTTTGATTTTGTTTTCCAATTACTGCATTCAATTATTATTTGTTTCAAAACTTTTCTGTCCTGTCAAAAACTGCTGAATATCAAGATCAACGTTTTCGCTAATTCTGAAATTCTCTAGAACAATTTATATATATATATATATATATATATATATATATATATATATATATATATATAGATATATATATATAAAATTTGAAGAGTAGATCCAAGAAGAGTGCCTCGAGACAGAAAAGGGCGCATTGCACACTTTGCACCCATGTTGAGAAGTAGTGGGCCTTCTTCTTCAAAAGCCGTTAAATTTGCCAGCATTGAGTCGAGAAAAAACCAAATTTTACTACGTTGTTGTCCAAGCTGTCGACATCTTTGCATGCAATTTGCCGCAAGCAATAATTGCGAAAATTTGTTTTCTTTCGTGTTTCAGGTTTGTGGCCCCTTGGTAGCTTCGTTTGCAACGTCTATCTACATGTGGATGTCCTGCTCTGTACTTCGTCAATTCTACACCTCACAATTATATCTCTTGACCGGTTTCTGGTTATCAAGTACCCTCTCAGACACAAGATCCACGGGGGATCCAGGTGCAGCACCATCTTAAAGATATCTCTGGTCTGGATCTTGTCAATCATGGTCGCTTTTCCAGGGTACCTGATCCGCAACACCAATCATTCCTCCTCCGACAATACGACAACAAACGAGAACAAATTCCTCTCGGAAAAGGGCGAATGTGCTTATTTTGACACGACTCGAGTTTTTATAATTTACAGCTCCACCGGGTCATTTTTCCTGCCGGCTTCTATAATGGCAATTTTATATTTCGCCACCATTTTGGAGCTCTATGGAAGTACAGAATTTAGCAGACATGCGGACGGGAAGAGAAATGGTGCAGGAATCAACTCGACGGACGCCAAGAGTTTTGTTCAACGGATAACGTTTCAAAGTGCACAGAAGAAAGCGATGAAAGTGTTGGGGATTGTGTTCACCTGTTTCCTCATTAGCTGGGCTCCCTTTTTTGTCACATACTGTCTGCAAGGAATCTGTGAGCATATCATAAATTTCAACTTTCCCTATCTATACTCAATCAGATAAACTTTATTAGTCTGTTTCAGTCAGTCTGTAATTTTTTTGATCTTGCGCGTGCGATTAATATATTTATCGGCCTTCATGGATCAATTTTTTTTGTTGCAAATCAGCGTTTATTTTCCAAAGTAAATAATGCAGATGAAAGTCGTATAAACAATTGTCCTCGTCGGCCAGAGCCGCTAAAATGTGAACACTTTTTACAATTAATTTGAAAGAATTAATCAAGATTAATTATGATACAATTAGTTAACTTTTTACTGAATGTAGCTTCAAAATGGCATTCAATTGCAGAGATATAAATTAGTGATATAGTAGAAGAAATAGCTGCTGCTCCGGAAAAAAAAAGATTTATTTCTGAATTGAAATTGTTCAATTTCTAGTTCTTTTAAATTTTTTAGTACCCATAAACTTTTTTGTAATGATTTAAATTGAACGGAGGACAAAAATGACATTCAAAATAAAGCCTCGAAAATGGAAAGAGACTTTGAAAAAATCAGCAGTAGAAGAAAATCTTAATTGAGGAATCGGAAATTTGTCCAATTTGTGACTATTTCAAAATCTTCTTTTTGAGCCGAGCACCAAGTTAGCTTCAAAAGTATCAATAAACAAATTTGAGAATTTTATTCATGGATCGGTTTCGTTTTTCAAGAACAATTCATTGGTAAAACTTTTGTATCTCTTCGAAAAACATATCAATCCGGTAGAATTTGACTCCACGGGAAAAGTTGCGCTGGTAGAGTTCTTATAACCGATATAAACAAAACCCTATAACTCTAAATTTTTTTGACCTAATATAGGGATATTTAAAATTAATTTTGAGTGGAGTCTTAAGCCGTATAATATGGAATATGACGCGCACTTTTGCTATATCTTTATCCTTATATGACAACCAAGAAAACTTAGCCCGCTTATCTCGAAAGACTCAACATAGCAGAAAGACTCAAGAATAGAAACTCTATACGCATATACGACCAAGAGTGACACCTAAGAGTTCAACCAATGAACTTTATTGGTAAAGGAGCAACACCTGAACAAAATTCCTCTCAGTTCAAATTCTTCTCAGCAGTTCATAGTTTGATCCGCAATAACTCCAAATAGGTGTCAAATCAGAATATTCTCAGCATGTATGATCAAAATTGAATTATTCTGTAATCTGTCCGAGATTTATTCGCCCCAGACGTGTAAATGACATTGAATTCATGCTTTGTTTACTTCGGTCTCAAAACTCCTGTCAATTACAGGCTCGATATTTATTCAAACAAGACTTGGAATGTCAGGCAATTCTCTGTCTGGCTGCATTCGCAACTTTATTTGGTCTAAACAAAACTCAAAATAGCTGCTCGATTCATAGGGGCGGGTTGCGAAAAAGAGCAGTGAATGGGCGCTAGAATAGAAATTTATGACAAGTATTAGTTGAAGTGTTTATTGGTTAAACCGCTTTAGGGATTTAATCGGTTGGTCTTTGGAGACTTTGGGCAGACTCTGAACATTAAACCCGAATACTATATACCGGTTTATGCTGATAAAATCCTCATTTATACTTTCGGCTATTCACTATCTTCCTGAGGAGATCTTAAACAATAAGTGTTGAGTGGTTATTCTTGACATGTCGAGCTTGTACTTGAGTGTATTCAAATTTTAATCTGGATTTACACCCAAGGTGGGCTTAAAATATTCGACCCAAATTCATTTTAGCAAAGTTCCAGATGCATGTCTGAGCCAAAACTCCCATCTGAATATTAATCCACTGTTTTAGGGCGCGGGGGAGGGAAAAGATCAGAAATATGAAAATAAAACAGAAAAGTTGTTGTTATGGATTCTTTATAAACGAAACAATATCTGTAGCAACCAATCCCGAAAGATGTAAGCAATTGTGAGCACAAAAAGAGAAAAGAGGACAGGGGGAATAAAAAGAGGGGATCACTAGGGTCGGACTAATTATAATCACGTTTTGTCTTTTTGGGGTGATTCCAATCTCGTCAATTGGATCTGTGGTATGTTGTTTACAAGAAGTTGGCATGTTGTTTACATGTTACAGGGCACGTTCGAGTTTCCCCAAACTGGAGTTTGTTTGTTCAATGGCTCGGGTATCTGAACTCAATGCTGAACCCAATCATATATACACTCTTCAACCAAAACTTCAGAAGGGCTTTCGTCCTCCTCTGTCGATTCAAATTCAAAGAACTCAAAATGCAGAAACCCAAAATGATCACAAACCAGTTACAACTTGCAAGGCTTAACAGTAATGTATACCACCAGAACAACAACAACAACAACAACCACAATAACAATAACAACATAAATGGGGGTACCCGGAATTTGGGGGCTAACAAACTGAACTTGCCCAAAGGGTACAACCTTACCCAAGTGACGGTGCCGCATAGTCGGGCGCCCGCGGAGTGTGCGGTAGCTCTGCAATCTCCCCGAAGCCAGAACATTGCCAAATTTCCATGCTACAGTACAAGTTTGGAACAAGATCCTAGCAAGTCTGGATCTCTCCACGCCAGTAGTTGCCATGGTCGCAATGCCAGCAGTGAGGTCAAAGTTTACAGTTCTAGTACAGATGTCATTATGAACCAATTATCATCCTCGTTTACATGAAAAGAAAGCAAAAATTATAAAATTATGAATTAATTATTTGATGAAATAGTTAGTATTTAATTTAAAATTGCTCCCCGTTATTCAAGGAAAAAATTGTTCATCCGTATTTTTGCGAAATAAATTTTCATATGAAATTATTTTTAATCCTCCGGGTGTTCACAGAAGGCAAATAAAAATAGCAATATTTTATGTGATTTGAAATTGGAGAACTACAATTGAGTTGATCTGATATTTTTGGTACCAGCTGTGACTCATTTTGAGATAAGACATCACCACTTATTAGAAGAACGTTTTTAGTAGAACTTACTGCATTCACCAGTTCTGCTCCATAGCCACAATAAGGTCAAAGTCCATTAATTGAGCTTTGCCAAATTTGCTTGAGGCAATTAGATGGCAACTTAAACAATTTACAGCTTTGAAGATTATCAAACATTTCGCTGAACTGTTAAAAACCTCTTATGGAACCTGGAAAGGGTTCTCCACCAATGAAGAATAAGTGGAAGAGTCAGAGCATGCATTTCAATGACAATTAAATTTATTTTATTACCATGTCCTTGTTAATTATTATCATAACTGATCTTGAAATTCTCATAATCTAATGTTTATAGAGTCTTGAATTGTGTCGTCAACTCTAGTCAAAATACGAATTATGTTCTGTACTGTTACTAGTATCACGTTTGCAACTTGCTTCCAATATAATCCTGAAAACGTGGCAATTTCCAAAATTTTTTGAGTTTTTACTCGGATTTTTTAAATAAAAAATAATTTCCATTGGGAATCAGTTTTCCAGTGTTATTAAAGTTTTGGCCTAGACTTGCCAGACTTGTATGACTTTCATTTAGTTTGCCCAGTATTGATATAGACATCAGGTTCGGTCTGCAAATTGTTGTTATCGGCACAAAAAGGAAACACTATAATTTTGGGAAACCACAAAAACCATTGATTTGCACCCAGGAGAAATTGTAGAATTCTATCAAGATTGAATTGCAAAACGCTGGTTAGTATGCGAGCTTCATTGTATTAGCTCAAGCAAAACAGTACGGTCAAACTAGTTTGAAGTTCATCTAGATATAGCCATAGTATCTTTGATTAATTTTGGTTCCAAACGCAATTTGTGGACAAAAATTTATATATGGGGCTAATTTTTTATGAAGACGTCTATGGTTGCTTGCTCTGTTTCCCTTCGTTCGGAGAAGCAACTCTCTTTGACAACATGTTTCCGACTTTTATTGAAACAATTATATTGAGAAACCTTGAAGACAACTTATTTCTCAACTACAAGAACCAGAAAAAACACGATGCTCATTTTAATCTGATTTCTAACAGACATTAAACCACATTCATTGTCCAATATCTTGAAAGATAATGCAGCTCCTCCGAAAATTGACGTTCAACGAAAATAATAAGTTGCTATGAAAACTTACACCAAACAAACACTTAATTTTTTTGGTGAAAAGCTCCGAAACAGAAGATAAGCGGTCAGTTTACACGTTAGAAGTATCTAACAAACAAATGGTTGATTTTGTCTCTTCTAATATTATTTTAATTGCAATTGCCAAAAAATTTCACCCATGTGATGCTCGTAAGTATAAAAAATTTTATCGGGAATTTTTTTTTAAAAAAATGAACTTTTTCCTTGGAATAAGTTTGCAAGTGTAATTAAAGTTTAGAACAAGACTTACCAGACTCCTAAAACCCGTTTTTCACTTGCTAGAGCTTGTATAGACCCCAAATTTAGTTGGAAAATTGTTCAGATTGCCATATACGAAAAACCATAGTTTTGGGAAACAAGGAATGTCATTAGATTGCACAAAGAAGACTTTGTGGAACCCTATCATGATTGAATGGCAGCACGTTGGATAGTATTTGAGCTTCATTATGATGACTTGAGCCAAATAGTACAATTATACTAGTTTGAAATTTATCTGGATGTATTCATAGTAACCTTGGTTACTTTTAGTTCGAAAAGCAATTTGTGTAGAGAAATTTTCCTATTTCGGGTTCATTTTTTAAGACCTATTTTGCTGAACTGTTTCTCTTCGTTTGGAGACGAAACGCTCATTGACAACTAGATTGGGTTGTTTATTGAAACAATTTTTCAGAGAACCTTGAATACAACCTATTTCTTCAAAACAAAAATCAATACAAAAACAAAGTTCTCACTTTCATCTGACATCAACAGAAAAAGACAACATGCATTGTTGAATAATTTGAAACACAAGGCAGAACTCCTCAGAAAATTGATTTTCAGCGAGGGCAATAAGTTGGTAAGAAAATTTACATTAAACAAGCACATAAAAAATGTTGGCGAAAAAACTTCGAAACAGAAGTTAAGCAGTCAGTGTACTCATTAGAAGTAGCTAACAAATGACTGACTTTGTCTCATCTAATATTAATCTCATTGCAATTGCCCAACTGCTAAAGTAATTACCAATGTGGTACTCGTACTGATGAGCATTGGATGAGTAGACAGAACGTTGGAGCTGTAACAGAGAAGATTAATCGCGTTTGTAGAGTTAAAGTTTTACATAACGAGAGCTTTGCTGACGTTACATTAACTTTACAGTTCATCTAGAAATAAAATAGGGAGCGCAATTGAGACAAGTTTGCAAGTAAAACGGATGTTGGCATACTCATATTGACGAGTAAACGATTGGTAGTCAACAAGAAGAAGCTTTAACTGAGACGAGCAATATTGCAGTGAGATTGTAGATCAAAATCAATGTTTACGTAGACAGTGCGAATTGAGATGTGCAAACTTCGTAATTACAATTTAAGAAGTACAAGAGAACTTGTCATAACTTGGTACAATTGTACCATACCCTTCCACCGCTACGATAATTAAATTTTTAATTAACAGAAAATTAAAATACGGATAGTTTTTGCATTATAGACTTTCTATAACTCGTTTAGAACGTTGTGTGGTCTTCCTCGCCAACTTTACTTCTAGGTTACTTGTCTGCGGGTGGTATGGGGTTTTGCAGATTAGAATTCAGAATGAATTTTGAAACGGATAATTCAGAAGTACTACTGTAACTTTGCCCGGCTTCGAGCATTGTTCCTGGCTTTTTCTATTGATATGTCGATTCGTTCTCTGGTACGTCACGATTCGCTGCCGAGGTGATCAAAATCAGGAACACATATAAGGGACCAATATAACTTCATAATTTAACTTAGATTTTGCTTGAATTATTGCTTAAGGGTGTGTTTGGTAACCCTCCGAAATTTTCCAAAAATTTGCCAGGAATTTTCAACCTGGAATGATTATCAGCAAAGACGTCTTTTCAGTTTTTAAATTAGTCTTTCTATTAATCCAGTTGATCTGTATCAATTTGTGGGTGCAAAAACATTATTTATGTTGTCAGTTTTAGAAAAGTGCTTTAACTTTAGACCCAAAGAGAAGTCTTCCACGGTCTAAACAGATATTTGTTGGATCACCACAATTGTGAAATAATCTTATAAAATTGTTACTAATTTCTAGCCTTTTAAATATTAAAGCGTTTTTTTTCTTATTTTAGTCTATTTAGAATATCAATTAAGACATATTAATAATTATAATTTTGTTTTTTTTTCCATCAAACATAGCCCCTGTTAAATCTTTTTGAATCTCGTCACAGGTTCAACAAAAGCTGTATGGTGTTTTTAAAATTTCCACGGCTTGCATATGACCGTTTTTGCCAGAAAGCCTATAGCGTTAGAGAAATCATCACCAAGCTACCTTTGTTTTTGAGTTGTAGGGACCCAATGACCGTTGCTTGTATGAATGAGGAAAGAGATACTCTCTCGCAAACACAGACACATCCTGAGAAAATATGTAAGTCGCATCAGAAAGAATGCATTCACGCATTTACATTTTTCTCTTCTTTGTTTTTCAAATCCTCTTTAATACACAACCCCTGACTAAATTCGGGACGGCGAGTTTTGAAATCAGAACTTCGAAGAAAGAATTTGCGGTAAATTGTGCTAGATTTTGCTCGAACAGTTGTTCTTCCTATGTTGTTACTGGGAGTAGGCACCAGAGGCAGCCGTATTGAGCCATAGATTGTCGTCAACGTTAAGTGCAACGTTTTTCTCCTTAGTTTGACTGATTGGGTAGTTGTTGTTCTGTTTATAGCGCTCATGCTAATGTTTCGTTTGAATGTAATTTCGATGCGATTGATGTAGAAATCTGAAGCAACTGATTTGTACGGTTTTTGACCGCAAAAAGCAATTTTTAATTGTCTATATGCTCATCGTACATGCTATGAAATCTTCCTCATAAAAAAAATTTTAGCTGTTGTTCGCAGATTTTAGTTGAAACAATGGCGTCACAAATGCGACGCCAATATTTGTTGCAACCAAAGAAGCTTCATGATAATGTCTTTAACTGTCGCTGTGTGGTTGGGTCGGCTGGAAACAAAGTCTTTCAGTCCAACTTTAGCATCAGGATTATGTTTAATCAAAAGGTAACAACCGATCCATCCAGCCTGTCAATCTGCTATTATAAGAATTCTTGGAATAAGGTTCTTTTTATTATTGATGCTACTGCCCAATGATCAGTACTGACGGTAATTGTTTTCACAAATGTTTTAATTAAAGTATTCCGTTGAACAAACCACCCCTAGATTTTCCAAATCCTTGAGGCTATACCGTTTCTATTGTTTTAGGTTCAGTTGATGCCAATGCGATTGTTTTTCTTCAACAGTGTCCTCGATGCTCGAATGCTGTTACAACTAATGAACGCGAAGCATCGCATTTGAAGAGCTTTTCCAGTCTAAAGTTTTGTTGTTTCTTCTCAATTGGTGCAGTAGACTGTCTTAAATTACTTCGTACGTTTTTGTTCGGTCAAATTTGTCTTGTGTCGAGTTTTTAGATAATGTACAAAGTGGGGGACATAGTTGAGAGCTATTAAAAAAAATCCATGATTAAGTATTGATCCTATTGAAATATCTTGGTTGTTTCAAATTTATCTGTGCAAGAGGAAATCAGTTGTTTTTTCTTTAATGAAAAACTTTTTTTTATTCTTCAGTTTCAAAACTACTGAATTTCTGTTTTTTTTTGCGAAGTGCCATTTATAAACCTATTTCCAGATGGTTTTGAGCAAATCTTGTAAATTATTTGTATCAACTAGGACGCTCGGTAATGTGCAATCGCGCATAAGTTTCCGAAGCCGTAAATCCACATTTTTGGCATAATTGTACCAAATGGGGAACAGACCGAAAAACCCAAAAATTCAAGCATTTTTCAAAAAAAAAATTGTGTAGAAACGAAAAGATAGCCTCCAAAACAAATCAATCAGTGAGGTAAAAAAGGATGCATTAAATTGATGAGAAATGCCAAGATTCAGAAAGTGAGTTAAGACGAACAGCAAAATCAAACAACAACAAACATTAATTACATCAAATATTTAAGTCCGTTTAAAAAAACAAAAGTTAACATCAAAGTCAACATAGCGTCAGATAAATTTGAAACTAAACAAAATAACTTTTATTTCACCAGAAAAAAAATGAAACGATTACATAATAAGCATTTGATAACAATTAGACAAAAACAACAAAAAACAAAAGAGTTAAAAGTTTGCTCATTTCTTATAGAAACAATTATTTTCAAACTACTGAAAACCTTTAGAAGTCAACTAAAATATCCCACCATAGGGTTACGTATTACCACTTTTTCTATAGAAGGACAATAAGTCCTGTCCTCTTTCAATTTTTTTTGCGGTTAAAAAGGACAGCAAAAAAACAAGAAACAAAAATTCAATTAAAACTTGCCAGAAGACGCTGTCGAAGCCGTAAAGCCATAATTTGGCCCTCAAAATATGTTCGCTTGCGCCTTTTTTGAACACCAATAATGTAGTACGTCACTTCTCACTAATGAATCCAGGTAAAAAGTAGAAAAAAAGAAAAAGGCAAGATTAGGTAACAATATTGTATTTTTTTCCGAAACAAAATAAACTCCAAAGTAAGGAAAGCCATTAACTACAAACTGAAATGACTCAATATGTTCGTATACTCATCATAAGGAAGCCTTCGAGACGTCAAATTATCCAGATTATGTCTTACTCTACAAAAAGAACGTCAATTATGACAAAAATCAAAAATGAATTTTTTTATGAAGAACTCGTTTCAAAGCCAGTAAAGTCACAACGAATTCTTTAAAAACATTAGTTTTTGTGACCCAATTTTTTTGACAGCCTTTTTTGACACTAATTTTTTCTTACTTGACTTCTAATTTACGAGACTAGGCAACAATTAGACAATAAAAAGAACAAAATTGCTACGTTAAAATTTTTTTTTTTTTAATTTGGAAAACAATTGTTTTCAAAGCCATGAAAGCCATCAGCTATCTTATAATATCAGAATATCGGCTCCTCTAAGTTTTCATGATAAAGCCAATGAAATCTGTCATTGTACAGGGAATATATATCTCCTAAATTGAAAAAGTATAATCGACAAAAAAAGATAAAAAAAAAGTTTAAAAAAATTCTTCAAGAAAGTAATGTCGAAGCCCTCAAAAACATAACATATAGCTTTCAAGAACTAAATATGTGCTATTGTGAACTTTTTTGATCGGCAAAAGTGTGATGTATGAATTTTCAATAATATGATAAGGTGAAAAAAAACTAGAAAACCTGGAAAATGTGCAATTATCTAAAAATACAAAAAAATCTGAAATCTCGTAGTATCAACACCAGAAAACCATAACTTAAGGCGTAAAACCGCAATAGAGATGAAATTCAGAAACAGTAGAACGAAAAAGCTTTATTTCTTTTCTGACACTAAGCTACAAGTTGAAAAAACTAAGATAAAAATAGAGACAAATTTGAATAAGCCATTATTCATTTAAAAATCGAACATTTTTGAAAGTGATAACGACCACAAGCTTTCAAGTAAAAAACTAGATGCATTTAAATCAATCTGCTTAGGAAAACAATGGGATCTATCAATGCTGAGCTTTGGTTTCAATTGTTCTGTTCTTTAATCAATGTAATAGAGATCAATTTTTTATAAAAAGAAACTAACTGATTACAATCCGAATTCTTTTTGGATTGTAAGAGTCCAAGTTTGGTCCAAAACTAAACCTTCTAATGTTGTTTCTCATAAGAAACACTTAATGTTTTGAATTTCGAATATTATAGATATAGTTATTTTGTGAGTTTAAAAATTGAAAATAAACGCTGCGTTTTTGATAATCAACGAGTAAAAAAAGCAAATAACGGCAAATTTTAAATTACAGAGCACTCTCAAATGACGTTGAAGTAAGAATAACCCCTTTTGAGCTTAAGACTCTATATTAGTTGTGTATTCTTGTGTACTATCGGCAAATTTTTTCAAAGTGGACTAAATAAGCTTATTCATTGCTGTTTTTGATGAAAAAGTCTGAATTTTGAAATGTTTAGCCAGAATTTTTGACAAAAAATTTACATGAAAAAGTTGAAAATAATCTTGTGTGTTTAAAAACGAAATCAATAACACTATTCAAAATGTTAACAAATATTAGTAAAATTGAAAAAAAATTTAGGCAAAAATTACGCAAAATAGGAATAAAAACAAGGAAATTCCTTTTCTTCTCAAAAGTTTAAACCTCGATAACTTTCTGTAAAAAACGAGAGTAAAAAAACACTTTGATTCTATTTTTTATGCTGGACGAGTTCTCTAATGATACAAGTCTCAACTCTCTACGATGAAAAAATCGATATACGAAACTTGTCTGAATTGGTGCAGCAGACTGTCTAAAATTACTTCGTACGTTTTTGTTCGGTCAAGTCTGTTTCGTGTCGAGTTATCAATAATGAACAAAATGGGGGACATAGTTGAGAGATATATTCAAAAAAATCCGTGATTAAAAATTGATCCTATTGAAAGATCTCGATTGTTTCAAATTTATCTGTGCAAGAGGAAATCAGCTGATTTTCTTTCCTTATTGAAATAATTTTCCTATTCTTCAGTTTTAAAGCTACTGAATTTCTGTTTTTTGCCAAGTGCCATTTTATAAACCTATTTCTAGATGATCTCAACCAAATCTTTTAAATTATTTGTATCAACAAGGAGGCTGGGTAATGTGCAACCGCGCATAAGTTTCCGATGCCGTAAATCCACATTTTTGGCATAACTGTACCAAATGAGAAACAGATCGAAAAACCCGAAAAATTTTGCGTAGAAAAGAAAAATTGGCCTCAAGAAAATCACTCCGTGGAGTAAAAGATGATGCTTTAAATTGATGAAAAATGCCAATATTAAGAAAGCGAGTTAAGGCGAACAGCATAATCAAACAACAACAAACATTAATTACATCAAATCTTGAAGTCCGTTTAAAAAAACAAAAGTTAACCTCAAAGTCAACATAGCGTCAGTAAAAAAATGAAGCTAAACAAAATAACTTCCATTTAAACGGAAGAAATATGAAATCAGTACATATTAAGCATTGATAACATTTAGACCAAAAAACAACAAAAACAATAAAGTTAAAAAATCGTTCATTTTTTTAAATAAAAACAATTAATTTCAAACTACTGAAAACCATTAAAAATCAACTAAAAAATCTCATAGTTTACGGTTACAAATATTTCTATAGAAGGACAATGAGACCTGTCCTTATTAAATTTTTATGCGGTCAAAAAGGACAACAAAAAGGCAACAAACAAAGATTCAATTAAAACTTGCCAGAAAACTCCGTCGAAGACTGAAAGCCCTAACTTGGCCCCCAATAAATTTTCGATTGCACTTTCTGCGAACAAACATAACCTAGTTTGTAACCTCTATTTAATGAATACAGGTAGCAAGAAGAAAAAAAAGAAAAAAAGGCAAGATTAATTAATACTTTTTTATTTTTTTTCGAAACAAAATAAACTCCAAAGTAATGAATGCCAATCACTACAAACTGAAATAATCAAATATGTTTGTTTATTCATTCCTCCCAAGAAAGCCTTGGAGCACAACAAAATCCATAATATGTATTATATCTACAAATAAATTTTTTCAATTTGGAAAACAATTATTTTCAAATTCATGAAAACCATCAGCTATCTACTAGTATCATAATATAGGCTCAACTGATTTCTCATGAAAAACCAATGAAACTTGTCATTATAGAAGGAATTTTATTTTCTAAAATGGCAAATTAGATACGACAAATGAAGACAAATCTAAAAAGTTTAAATAAATTCTCCAAGAAAGTAATGTCAAAGCCGTTAAAAACATAACCTATATCTTTCAAGATTTTAATATGTTAAATTGTGTATTTTTTGAACGCCAAAAGTTTGATATGTGAACTGTCAATAAAATGATAAGTTAAAAAATCTAGAAAACCTGGAAAAAGTGCACTTATCTGAAAATTAAAAAACATGTAAAATCTAGTAGTTTCAAAACCAGAAAACCATAACTTAAGGCATGAAACCGCAGTAGAGATGTAATTTAAAATCATTAGAAAAAAGCTTTCTTTCCCTGTTGACAATAAGCTACAATTGACCCAATTAAGATAAAAATAGAGACAAATTTCAATAAGCCATTATTTATTTAAAATTCAAATATTTTTGAAATTCATAATGATCAGAAGCTTTCAAGTAAAATACTAGATGAATTAAAATCAAGCTGCTTAGGAAGACAATGTGACCTATCACTGCTGAGCTTCTGTTTGAATTGTTCTGTTATTTAAACACTATATAAGAGATCAATTTTTTATAAAAAAGACCAACTGATTACAATCAGATTTTTTTGGATTGTAACAGTCGAAGGTTGGTCAAAGACTAGCCCTGCTAAATTTTTCGAATATTGATTGTTTTAGATATAGACAATTTGTTAATTAAAAAATCAAAAATAGACGCTGCGTTTTTGATAATCAACGAGTAACGTTGGCAAAAATCGGCGAAGTTTTAATTACAGAGCTCTCTCAACGGTAGTTGAAGTAAGAATAACCCCCTGTTAAACCTAAAAAATCTGTATTAGTGGCGTCTAGATTTGTATTTTCGGCAAATTTAATCAAAGTGGACTAAAAAAGCTGTTTTTATTGCTGTTTTTGATGAAAAAATCTGAACTTTGAAATATTTAGCCAGAACTTTTGACAAAAAATTTATATAAAAAAGCTGAAAAATTCTTCTGTCATTAAAAATTAAATAAACAATACTATTCTTCGAAATTTTAACAATTTTTAGCAAAATTGATGAAACATTAGGCAAAAATTCCGGAAAATAGGAATGAAAACAACGAAATTCACTCTCTTTTTCTCAGAAGTTTAAACCTCAATAACTGTCTGTAGAAAACGAAAATAAGAAAAATCTTGTTAATTTCATATTTTATGCTGGACGAGCTTTCTTATGATGAGTCTCAACTCTCTGCGATGAATATATCGATCAGAGAAATTTGTCTGGACAAAAAAACTCACCTGAGTATATTTTTCCTCCCCCCCCCCCCCCCCCAAGAGGGGTCGGAACAAAAATTTGTTTGATCTTTTTGAGTTTGTCGACTGACAGTGATGATATGCTTTTAAAAGCAATGGATGTTTTAAACCGAAGAACGTATAGTCCTAAGCTTTTCTAAAACCTTAAAGCTTGTCAATGAGATGATAGAAACCGTAAATGAAATCATAATTACCTGCAGATTCAACCACACGATAATCCCCAAATTTGTGGTCTCTAATTTTTTTTTGTAAAGTGCTTGAAATCCGGTGATCTGAAACTTTAAATTCAGTTCCTTTTACAGTTTTACTGTTTTTTTTGTGTTTGCATTTTGATAGATTTCCAATTGAATTGTCACCATTTTCAAATGCTGTTTCTTTTTTTGAATCTATGCATTTAATTTTTTTGAATCAAGTGCTAAACTTATCAATTTATCTCGTTTTGCTGTATTGACCATGGGAGAAGTAAATTTTATATCAGGGCAGTTATTTAAATTGTAGATGTGTTTTTCATCCATCAGTTTTTGAATACATTTTGAAGTAAGATTTGTTTTATCTGTACGACTTTTTTGATGTTTACGTGGTCAATTTTTTTAGATGACTACTTCGGCAAAATGTGTATTTGGATTATCAAACCGTAAGTAAGCGGTGGTAGAGGTTAAAAGTATTTTATTTTATATTGGAAATTGATTTTGAGACCCATTTTTGATTATAGGATGTGATTCATAAACGGCTGGCCTGGTTTTTGTATAGAGATCTCATCCAATTAACAAAGAGGGTTCGATCACAATTTTTGACCACTGTAGTAGTAAAATTCTTAGCCATCCACTCTTTTGCAGGTGACTGTAATGTAAGTGTCCTGATAATGTCAAAACCTTCATTTGGAAACGTTTCCAAATCTTTTTAACCTTTGTCCACTGGATGGGATTATCTTTATTAGTGATTGATCCTCTAGAGACTCAGTTTTGAGTGTGCAAACGCTCCCTGAATCCACCTACTTTTTTTGAAAGAACGATTTGAAAAAGATTGAGTATAGTTAAGGGCTCAAATGTTCTCAGGTTTTTATTTTCAAGATTCAAGCAACTAAATCGCAATCTTATTTCTAATAATTTTATTAAAATTTTGCTCTACTGACTTTTTGTTCTTACATTTAAGAGCTCTGAAATTTGCTTTTTCGCCCCATAAAGCAGCAGTTTTGTCGTATTGAGATTTGTCTTCATTATTTACTCGCATTTTTGGTTTTCCGATTTTTTTTCAAACAGATTTGCGAGATCTGGTTCTATTACGATATACTTTTTCTCTTTCGACTGGATAGTAGTTTCGATGATCTGGTGTTCAATGGGAGCCACAATTGGGTAACGGATAGGGGTTGCAATGACTATGTAATTTGTTCACTGCTGCATTTAGGATTCCTGTGTTTTCATCATTCTAGGATTTGATGTTCCTGCTCTCCGAAATTGTTTCTGAATGTTTATACCAGTTTTTATTGCACGCTCTAACGTTCGTTTTGGTGCAGTCAACTCTTCAAAAATCTGTTGTTTTATTTCGCCGTCTAACTTGATGAAAATGAAAACGTTGCTTATTATGGACTATTTTCAATTCCCCGAGAAGAAACTGATTGAAAATTTTAGGAGAGTTCTATATATTTTTTCAACGGATTCATCGAGTTGTTTGCAAGTCAAAAGAAAATATCTATCAAAACTGACATTTCGTGTTTGATGAAGGTGTCAAATATCGCTCAAGGCTTTCTGTTTGCCGTATTTTGGATTTTGTAGGTCGCAACTTGAGTGAAATTTTTTTTTCTAGCTTTGGCTGCAGGACTAGCATACAAATGAGATAATGATTTGCCGTCACAAATCGTACGTGGGTTTCCCTACTCTGAAATCCATTGGCTTTTTTTTTACCTGTTTGCAGCCATTCTTTCATCAAAAGCCAAATTCGGATTCCGCAATCTCTCTTTCTTTGGGCAGGTTTGTTGTCGACATTCTCTTCGTAAGTAGTAGAGGCACATTCAGGGGGAAAAAAAATTTGTCACAGAGCTCTTTTCATTGGACAACTATCAAAATCTCATCTTTCGCCAGCGTAGCTAACGTAAAACCAACCATAACCTATGATATAGCTGATATAGAGATCTGAAATGCTACGGACAAAAGCGTAATACCTCAATGAATTTGCATTGGTTGGATAAAACTGGTCAGTTTAATTTTCTTTGCGAAACGAATAGGAGGGCAATTGAAGGCAAAAAAAATATTAGACCCCAATTTTACTCCCTTAACTATGTGTAAATTTCAAAAGGAGCGCAGTTCTACTATAGAAGGAAAATATAACGGATTGGAAGGTAAAGAAAATTGACCATTTACGGTTTCCGCCAGGTTCATATTCGAACAGTGAAAAAAGTAGTATTATCGCAACGGAGAACATGGTATGGACCCTTTTGCATGAACTATGTGTTCTCTCACTCTCAAAAGCTTACTGAAACTTGCTTTGCGGGGTACTCGCTACCTAATAATGATTCAAAATAATTACAGTCACGGAAGCGTCTCATTTAATCAACAAATTCTCGAACGAAACTTTTTATATCATTAGCTGGAAGGCACTGGAGGCTGTTTTATTAGCTTTTTGAGTGCCTACTTAACAATTAAAACTGTGTGTGGATAGAACAAAGCAGTGAAACGGCCATTGAATTTTTTTCAGGAAACGAGGTTTTCGAATACGATTTTGAAGGCTGAAATTATATGAGAGTTTCTGCTTTGAACGAGAGCTCCGTTCAATGGACTGAACTCACAAGACAATTTGATCTTTGAGTAAATCGGTCTTTAGAATTGTATTTTCCTCTTCATCCCTTTCGACGTTTATCTTGCAAGATCTTGTAGGGTTCTTGCAAAATAGGCGTGCGGATCTTGATTTGTGTGAGATAAGCGTCATTTGCGTCATTTGCAAGAATCTTGCAAGATCTTGCAAGATAAGCGTCGGAGTTTGTCTAGGTGCTAGTTTAATTGGTAAAGTGACAAAGGAATTGGACAATAAACAGAGTAAATATCCATTAATGACTGTGCCATGGGTTCAACAAAGCAGAAGCAATGAAAAAACCAAAGTAAAAAATATGAAAAGAAGCTGAAAATGCGAATTAATGAAGCTGAAATGCGGTGTTCAGTAAGAACTGTGAAGAAAAGCCAAAAGTGAGCTTTATTCAAGAGCCTCAACGGTATCAGAATTAAAAATATTCCAGGAGAATCAGTTACAAGAGTTAGTCAAAAGGATTATTACAAGAACTATACCTTTTTTGCGAGCCATAAATCCCCCCTCAACAACTTGTTTACAAACGTGAGGAAATTCTTAAGCAATCGCAGCGTCGAAGCATGTTCGAGCTCTGATTAAAAAATTTTTGTAACGAACTGCAGCTAGTGAAATAGTGCAGAGAAAGACATTCATTGGACACAGTTTATAAAAAAGGTAAGCAAGCATGATGCATTGAACACAGAGCAAGTCAGTAATTCGAGTCCAATAGCAAACGAAAAGCACCATAGTAAGATTCATCTTCAGTTGAGCGAAACGTGAAAATTGCTTAAAGAAACTTAGGTTCGAAATTAACCAGAGATTCGAAGAAGAGAGACTCAATCTAAGGAAACAGGGGCTCAAGCACAGAGTGAAGAGAACAGCATGGGCGAACCCTTAATTCCGTCCTCCCTAAAAAGAGATGTCTATAATTCCATAATTAATCAGTGGACTGCTGACAACAGAGAAATTAAAAGAAAGAGCTACGAAGCTGCACTAACCGGATCAACACAGCCATTATTGAACATCTCGAAGCTAAGCTCGCTCGAGAGCTCCCCAAGTATTCGAGTTTCAATCGAAGCTGCTGTGAGTTACACTAGTGAACAGTAAAATGGCAGTGATTTACCAGATCTTTTTGTTGGAAAACCACTGGAATGTTGTTACTAGTCTGGTTTGTTCATCTAGTTACGTAGAAGAATCTCAAAAGACGCAACTCAGAAATAATTGATCACCAGACGACTCTCTTGACAGGCGGAGCAAAGTAGAGCATAGCTTGGAAGAAAGAAGAATTACGTTATCAAGCAACGCATAAAACCACTCTTCGAAAAGACTCCAAAAAAGAGATCTCAGATTTGTTAAACAATCACTGGAGTTCTGAGAAAAGAGAGATTTAAAAAGCAGCTACAAAGATACACTACTGGATCAACATAACAATTGTATATGATATCAGAGCTCGCACGAGTGCTCCCGAAGTTGTTTGGAGATAAACCAGTGGACTGTCAAGTAGTAGTGGTCTGCCGAATCTGAAGTTCAAAAATTTGAAAAACCGGGTTGTTGTTAATTGTCTGACATGTTAATCTCGTTACGTTGAATCAAAGAACACTACGCAATTGAAGGAGAGTTTGTCACCAGAAAACTCTCTTGACTGGCCAGAGCAAACTCGGATTTATCTTTACTGAGGCTTTGATAAAAGTGAGCACGGGATACATGAAAAAACATTGTTTTCATATATATATATATATATATATATATATATATATATATATATATATATATATATATATATATATATACAATGATTTTTCATGAACCCGTGCTCACTATTATCAAAGCCTCATTAAAGATAAATCCGAGTTTGCTCTGGCCAGTCAAGAGCGTTTTCTGGTTGACAAACTCTCTTTCAATTGCGTAGTGTTCTTTGATTGAAGTGGCTGTAATTTTTCTTTGGTTTCTTTTAAATTGGCTGTAAAACTGGCGATCGCGTTTAAAGGATGTTCAGCAGACAGAAAGGAAGGAAAGAAATAAGACCAACGACTCAAAAATAAATTGAGATAAATTGATTTCTAGCAGAACAAATATATTAGAGCAACTCTTTGCTCGTTATGTTGATTCTATGTCAACACCATTCTAGTGAGAGTAAAGTTTGGGACCTTTGCGGGTTGTGACGCCACAATCTCTTAATTGATTGCAATCCTGTGCTCTCTACTGAGCCAACTGTTCCACACTGCGAGAGTCTTACTATGCTCTCTTATATTGAGCTATCATTTCATTATCCATCTTATGATCACAATTTATGAACTAGAGTGTAAACTCTAACAGAATAAATTGAGTTTCAGTGCGACTTACACCGTGAGCAATATGAACAAATAAGCAACAACCACTGACTGCTAACTGTTGACAAAACATTTTCCACAACTGTTTTTTAATAAGAAAAATTAACTCCAATGATCGCTGAGCAGTAGTGGAAGCTCATTGCATATATAGCGATTGTCTGGGAAGAAGATCGGCGTGATTGTAAAGTCGTTTAGGTGGCAGAAATATTTCATATAAAATTATAAGTTGCTGCTACGTAGAGAACTGCAAACGTGCGAGTGCCAAAAAGTACTAAGTGCAAGCGCAGTAACAAGTAAACAACGTAACTAAGTTCGAACACTGTTCTGACAACTGCTCCGGAAGAATCGCAGGGGCAGAAAAACTCTTGTTATTTACCTTTTTTATGACGGTTTATTTCGTCAATCAAAGCGTTCAAGAAAAGTTACATGCACAAGGCCACTATGCCTAACTTGTAACAAAAGGCCCACTTGTAACAAAAGACCTGAAGACAAAAGTGCCTATAATAAAATGTCTTTACACACTCGTCAATCTCTTTTAGAAAAGAATTTCAACTTCAACACGTCAAACTAAACTTTAGTAGTTTGCGTTTTCCTAATGAGAAGCTTTATCTGGTAGGAAGTTGGCATCATCATGGAACTAGTGATGCGACCAAAAAGCATTGACTGCAAAAAAGAAACACGAACATTTAAAGTCGTTTCACCACTAAACGGGACTTCGTTGGGCCATCAGTGGAAAAATTAATGGCAGAAGCTTCACTTTCACATAAAAAATGATATTGGGTGAGAAAAAGGGCGATAAAAACGAATACTGCAAATTATTCATTGTCAGTCAAGTAACGAAAGAACTCAAGGCCCAAAATGTCAGAGAATAAAGAAAATTTTATATGGGCTGTGTTATAAGTTAGCTTACCGGATAGAGTTGTAATTGTGTTGCGAATACACTATCTCGAAATTATATTGGAATCGCGAAGCGAATACGAAAATTAGTGAGCGTGGCTAAATTTACTTATTGGAATTGCGGAGCAAATCCAAGCAAGACTTTGACGTGCGTAAATTAGAAGCATTTGCAGAGCAACTTGAATTCAGAATGATAAACGAGATTATGATTACTTATAATAAAATACTGTGAACAAATTATGAAATAATTTATTAGACTAGCGGGAATATATTTATACGTGAATAATAAAAAGTCATAACCTTAGTTATGATATATTTATGATTTTTATATAAAATAGAAGATAGATTGATAATTAAGTGCACATACAACGTTCGATATATAAATAGGTAATCATATGTATCACATTTCCCCCGTGACAAAAAAGTGAAATGTATTTAAAATTTAGAAATGAAACAACACCAAGTATCAAGAAGTTAAAACATAACTAAAAATAGGTTGGAGAGACGTCGCAAATGCTCAATTTAACTGACAATAAGAGTAAACTTGTGTATATGCAAAGCATATGTGAAGAATTATTGAAATGAGAAATAAGAGTGACAATTACAGCACATTGAATTGGAAAATCCGAATAAAGTTGGATTTTCAGAGCAGATACATTGTAAAATGAAAAGATGTATATGAACAAATTGAGAAGCATAAATTAAATTGCACATACGAATATGAGTGGATTCGCAGAGCGAGTACATGAATTAAATTAAAATTGGAATAGAACAACAAATTGAATAAATTAAATTTGGTATACGCATTGAAAATTGGAAATACAGAGCGAATACATAATTCAATAATGAAATTGTAGTTTGTTTCAGTTTTCAAAGTTTGACTTTTTCATTATATTTCAATCTCTGCATCCCACACCGACATTTCCCGTTCTTGCTCATACTCATAATATCTAATTCCGGGATCAGATGGTGAAACTTGCCCCAATTGTAGATCAGGTCGAGGTGGTGACGGGATTCTTGACTGTTCGGCGTCTTGAATAAGGGCTACTACCGAATTTTCTGGTTTTGAGGTTTTCTTGTCTTTCTTATTTTTTCGCTTCTTTGGTTTAGCTGAACTTGAAGAGGCCAAAGAACTTGTTGGGGATATATCCGCATCAGTGAATCCATAAAATTGAGGTCGATTGCGCTTGCGGCCTTTTGTTTGATCGTCCTGTGCGGGGGTTATAAGTGATGATTGTGTGGCTTTTGAAGCGGGTACAGGTGGGGCCGGTCCAATCGAAATTATTGGTTGATCCGGAGCTGGCACATTCTCGTGAAATTCATCGGAGATGACATTATGGCGTCTTGTGAGCTGTGGCTTTGTTGGTTTTCGTACCATCAGCGCACGCGATACATTTGAGTTTACTGACGAAACTACCGATGTAGTATCTTGTGGACGGTGCCTGATTTTTATCTCGCCCCTCTTTTGCTTTTTAAGGTCATTGCTATGTTTTGCAATTTTAGATTCCGTTGTTTTCTCGTAAGGACAAGGGCGTCGTTGGGCATATACCCACAAACTTGTGGATCTTTCAGCTTTTGTCCCAAATTTGGCTAGATCACTATCTCGAACCTTTACTGGGGATCTGCCAGGCTCGTTGATGATCGTTGTCGTGGGTGACGACTTCGTAACGAAAGATCCAGGCTTGAGTACTTCATACAGGCTTGCCAACTGTCTTTTTGCTCGTTTTTTGTTTGGGAGTTTTCGTGCCAGCTTGACTTTAAGGGACTGTTCCGTTCTCGGTATGGGATCCGTAATTTGCGGGTGTGTTATAAAGCGAGACTCTTTGTTGTCCGATTCCCGGTAGCGCTGACCTGCGTCTAAAGATGCCTGACACATCTTCTGTTCGATTTCGGTATCGCTTCTGTTAACACTTAGCCACCCAGCTTCATCCAGAAAGTCATCCGCAGGAACCGTTTCAGCATCTAAATAGTGAATAACATTTTCTCATAAGTTAGATTTAAACTTGATGGAAGGGTGCTAATATTCCTTAAAGGAGTATTTGCAGGGCGGCCGAAATGAGCTTCAAAGGGTGTTATCTTTGTTGTTTTCTGTTTAGGTAGTCGTAAATCAGAAACTATTTGTTTAATCGCTTTAGATGTTGAAAATGTAGCTTTATTTTCAGCTTTCATACAGGATAAACGTCTTTTAATTGTTTGTATCATTCGCTCTACCAATCCAATAGGTCTATGATCCCCAACCGGAGCGTCGAGAATGTTAATATTATTTTCATTAGAGTAATTCGTAACTTGTTTACCTACAGGACAAGTTGCTTGGTCTAAACGTAATGTTCGCGGGATTCCGTGAGTATATGCGTACTTTAAGTCGATCGTTGAGAAATAAACGTTTTCGCCCTGATTAGAGTCATTAATGTGCTGTGAAATCGAATCGATAAGGCTGTCTATGTTTGGCATTTGGTATTCATTTTTATGTATTGATTTGTTTAAAATTTTTGAATCGAGAGCTAACTTTACAGATTTGTCCTTCTTGACTGTTATTACGATAGGGGAAATAAAATTTTTATCGGAACATTCTTGTAACTTTTCAATATGTCCTTGTTGAGAAAGTTTTTTCAATTCGTCAGATACTTTGTCCAACAGATTTATAGGAACGCGACGGCTTTTTTGTTGTAATGGGGTGTAATTTTTATGAAATTTTGAACGAACAATATGTACTTTGGACTTACCGATTCTGGAGATTAAATCAGGAAAATCAGTTGCAATTTGTTTCTTGATTGGACAGTATTCTTGTTCTACCTGGTTAATTGTCGTTTGGTTATCTGACTGTTGGATTGAGAGTCCGAGTACAGGAAACAAATCTCTACCTAACAGTGGGCGGTGGCCATCCGTCACGACTTGAATTATTATTGGATTAGCGTACCAATTGTTACTTTGAATTGAAGTTTGAAGAATGCCTAGCGTATGAATAGGTTCGTTGGAGAAAGTTTTCAATTGTTTGGGATTCGCCTCGCGTATCCACTTTGAATTTGAGTCTTGGGAAACAATTGAAGTTGCCAATGATTCGTTTACTATTGTGCATACGCTGCCCGAATCCACCAAAACATTCGTTGCTGTATTTCCGATCGTTACGGGGAGATTGATTGCCTCCACTGAAGTTGTGAATTCCGTCGAAGATACTGCAGCCACGCAATTATCTCCATCTGATAAATAATTCGATTCCAAGTCAGGATCAAAATCAATCGAAATTTGATTAACGTCTTCAGCTTGATCATCTTTTTCGACATTATTAACCCGTGGCCTAGGTTTTGGGTACGAATTAGGGTTTTTTGGTTTCCGACAGACTTTTGCGAAATGATTTTCAATACCGCAATTATTGCATTTCTTTCCTCGAGTGCGACATCTATTGAGATGCTCAGGAGTCCAGTTCATTCCACAGAAATGACAAGTTGTGGGCTTTTTCCGTGCCGTAGTGTTCATGGTAGAAAAAGGAGTAGCATTTGCGAAGCGAATCCGCTGCACTTGATTGACGGTTGAATTGAGTTCATTCTTATTTGCATTCATTTTGAGCTGGTTGAGGTTACCCATTTCGATGTTGATTGCTATTACCAATGCTTTGTCAGGTTCTACCGTTTCTTTTAGAAGTTCTTTTTGGATATATTCATTCTGCATGTTTGCGATAAAAACATCTCTAATGATCGTATCCCCATTTCGCAATTTTCCGAAAGTTCTTTGAGACCATAAAATTTCTCAATTGGCTCTCCCTTTTGCTTTTTACGTGTAAGGAAGAGATATCGATCGAAGGTGATGTTGTGAATTCGGATGAAAAATGTGTTCAAGACATCCCAAAGATTTCTTGTTGTAATTTCATCCAGATCAACAGTCGAGTTTTTTGAACTGAATATTCTGCGCCATTCTGTTTCCAGACTCAAGTACATCAACGACGATGCTTTTCGATCGCAGAGTTTTCACGGTTTGTCTCCGCATAGTATGCCTACCGCTATAATGCGTTGACAATTATTTTTCCATGCTGTTTTTGCCTGTTCATTACGGGTGCGTCGATCTCGCTCCGATTGTGCCGTCGGATTTTCAACTGCGTCCTCATAGGCTGGTTCAAGAGGTAAAATTACGCTTTCGGGGGATCGGCTAATAGTAGATCCACTTCAATTCCTTCACGAGCAAGGATTGCAAGTTTGAGCTGTGTCCTCCAATGTTCCCATCGAAGTGGAGGCTCAAGGGTTGCCTTTTCCCAGAAAGGCTGTATTCCAAGTGGAGATTTGCCACTGTCCTTTAGTGCTGACTGCGCCATGTTATAAGTTAGCTTAGCGGATAAAGTTGTAATAGTGTTGCGAGTACACTATCTCGAAATTATATTGGAATCGCGAAGCGAATACGAAAATTAGTGAGCGTGGCTAAATTCACTTATTGGAATTGCGGAGCAAATCAAAGCTAGTATTTGACGTGCGTAAAGTAGAAGCGTTTGCAGAGCAACTTGAATTCAGAATGATAAACGAGATTATGATTACTTATAATAAAATACTGTGAACAAATTATGAAATAATTTATTAGACTAGCGGGAATATATTTATACGTGAATAATAAAAAGTCATAACCTTAGTTATGATATATTTATGATTTTTATATAAAATAGAGGATAGATTGATAATTAAGTACACATACAACTTTCGATATATATATATATATATATATATATATATATTATATATATATATATATATATATATATATATATATATATATATATATATATATATATATATATAGGTAATCATATGTATCACAGGCTGTATGAATAACCATGGCAGTGGAGTGAAAATTTGCCTAAACTATCATAATTTTCCAGTTCCTCCTTCGGTTAGCGCTACTTGCAACAAAGAATTCATAAGTGCAACAAACTAATTATCTTATATCAACAATCAATAGAAAAACATCGTGAAAAAAGGACGCTAAGCGATTCGTGAAATGTGCGTTTCAAATGACATCTGCTCAACGCTCAGTATGAAACTTGAACAGAACCGTGAACCTGGCTCCTCTTGCACTGTTGCATCAAAACATGAGAAAATCTAAACGAAAAAGGAATTAGCAGAACTTTGTTCAGGACACAATTGTAGCGGTACTTAGATTACAGAAAGCACCATACGCGATGGAACTTAATATTAAATCAAAGTTTTTACACGTAAAATTGAACAGGAAAGAAATTGCTCGAGATTTTCAAGGCGTTCAGAAAGCAATGAAATTGTTCGAATGCAAAAATATCAGCATCTATATCACATTGAACCGTCGGAGCAAAAAATATAGCACCATTTTTTGAATTTTATTGGCTTTTTAGTGCTCGAAGCAATTAGGTTTTTTTGAGTAACAAGAAAAACAATTTGAGAATCCTACCCCTCAGAAGAACTATCAATATAATCTTTAGCATTGTATTCAACTGAATTGTTTTCTCCAGCTAGTGTTCACATAAGACAAACTCTCAAAACATCCAGACTGTGGATAACGTTAGTTCAATTAAGTAG
This sequence comes from Convolutriloba macropyga, assembly GCF_964194025.1. Classification (NCBI taxonomy): domain Eukaryota; kingdom Metazoa; phylum Xenacoelomorpha; order Acoela; family Convolutidae; genus Convolutriloba; species Convolutriloba macropyga. Next base: position 39,283,466 of record NC_134478.1, on the reverse strand, counting down.
ATTTGGTTAAAGGAACTGCAACTCCAATTCAGAAATTAAAACTTCCAATTGAAACTTGCATAGGAGGAATCACTCCAATATACCCGAGGACAAAGCTGTGTTCATTGACTCTTTTCATATTCACGCGCTTCCCGATTGTTAGGTTGTTCTGTGCATAAAATAAGCTTGACACAGCTTGACAAGAAGCTCTACTTGTTCAACGTATACTTGGCTAGAGAAATGAAGCCTTGAGGAACAAGAAAGAACATGAGAACGGGATATAAGAGATGCCCAAGTTCGAGAACTTAAGACCAGTTGGTGTAATTGGGTAGCACACTAGGCTTGCAAATAAGAGATGCTGGTTCGAATCCAGTACTGGTCCATTTTCACAGTAGTTGCGCTGCTTAGACCCCCTAACACCGATGAGCGGTGGTCTATCTAAGACCAAGGCCGAAGAAGAACTCCGTCAGACATAATCTAATGTAAATGCTGAGCGAGGGTCACCTTGACATGAACTCATGCCATGTCAAGGTTAGGCTGGCTGAACTTCGGTCAGACGCAGGTTATCATATGCTTATGATGAGCATTGTTTTCACAGCAGTAGCGACCAAATGGTTAGCGTAGCTACAGACTGATAATTGAATGCCGGGCATAAACAAATTTTTGCAAAGCTCTTGCTAAAAACTTGGTCAGATCGCTTAAATTTGTCCTGTAGATTTTTCCATGTCCAGCCCATTTCTTTCACATAAACAGAATATGATGTATTGGAAAAAACGGAAACATAAATCTCCATTGGCAAAACCTATATTTGTTTGACTGCTAGGTCAAGTAGCAATAAAAACTCCAGTTAACTGATTGTGATTGTTTTAAATCCGATTGATTTTGTAATTACGAACAAATTTGAATTCAGAACCAGCTTGATTTGAATTAATGAATTAAAGTTCTTTAATTTGTCGAAAAAGGAATAATTCAATATTTCAAGCTGGTTCTGAATACAAGCTGGTTCGTGATACCCAAACAATTTGGATTTGAAACAATCACAATCAATTAGCTTGAACTTTTTGTTAATGCCAGATCTAGTGCTTGAATTTTTTATTGCTACCGGATCTTCTTTTGAAGTTTTTATTACTACCGGATCTAATTTTTATTGGGTCAAATTATTGCACCATCAGTTAAAAAATTTTGCCTGATACGCAACAATTTAATCGTGATTGGAAATAAACCTTCATTTTGATTAATAGGCTAGACTTTCGCTTTTTACGAATTAAGTTTTCAAAACAGATACAGCTAAGACTGACTCACTAATATTTCATTTATGAAACCAGAGCTGGGATCCTATTTCATTAGCCAAGACCTTGAGATTTCTTACTTTGCCAGACTTACCTCAATTTTTAATTTTCAGTTACCCTAAAAGTAAATGCTGACTACCTAAGTTCTTGGAATGAAAAATTGATTAAACTCCTGTTATGACAAATTCTCTGCAATTAACAATATCCGGAATGCCCACTGGCTCAAAATTTTAAACCAGTAGGGATCCTCAAGGAATTTTTATTTTCCTATAAAAACTGACGAATTTGTATAAAATCTATTTCCCCAGATTTTTACCAATGTAATGTAAAGTTAAGATAATAGTTTTAAATTTACTTAGCCTGCCTGTAACTTATACTGTTGGGTATATCTCCTTGATTTTTTTCAATTGTAGATTTCTTAGCTTGGAATGAAAAGAAGTGATGAGAATTTGTATTTCTGAAGGTTGCACTAACTTTTGGATGATAAATTATAAATAATTGAAACAGACAAAAATAAAGGAAACGTTACTAACAATCAACTGGAGCAAGTTCATTTTTCTGTGATGCAATGTCTGTCACATTGAATGCAAAAGGCATTTTTAGCTGTGAAGGATTAACCGCCGTGTGCGTGGAATTGGTGTTTTTGTCAACGATGACATTGATGTGTGACTATGTCCACCACCGGTGTGTTTAAAGAATACGAAACATTTTGGCAGAACTGTTTTGATTTTATAAATCTGATATGAAGTTCCGCTGAAATTACGTTGAATTCATAGAGATAAACGGTAAAGCAGAAGGGTTAGATAATCGTTTCATTAACTATGTTTAAGCATACTCCAATTCAAATGTACAGTTGTTTTTCTTGTTTATACTCTTGTAACTTTGAATAGAAGAGGATACTGAGTATCTCCGGGATTAGCTGCTTTAGTAATTGAATAATTGTAATTGTTAACACTGACAGTAACACTTGATTGATTGTTCCAGTTGTGTTTCACAGGACTACTAAATTGCAAGCTTTGAATATAGTACACAGTATAAAAATAGGAGCCATCTGCAGAGAAAATGAAGACAGCGTTGTAATTGAATGATACACAACTGATGCGTTCAATGTCAGGAATTGTGAATCGAGTCTGTCTGTTACTATTAATGTCTGCCACTATAACACTGTTGTCAGATGAGATAAAGAATAGCCAATAGTAATAAAGCTGTCCCATTCTAACAGATGGAATTGATTCACACTGAACAGTGAAAGAAGCATTGTGTGTGAATTTAATCACTCCTCCTTCCCAGTATGACCAATGTGGTTGACTACTTCCATAATAATACGGACACAAGAAATGAGTTTTGGTGGGATATTGAACATTGGAACGTGTCATATTTGCATCTGAGGGATTAAGCACGTAGGCTAAGTTGTTGCTCGTCAGAATAACGATATTCAATTTATTAGAAGTGTCAAAAAAAGAGAAGCACTGAGTGAGTTCATTGAGCAATTGAGTTCTACAGTTCGTATATGAGACACTTCCAGAGTTATCAAATGTGACATCTTCTACCAAAAATTCTCCTCTTCGAAGAGTAACCCTATAGTATCTGCCGTTTTGATCGCCACAAAAGTGACATGAAACAAAGAGGACAGATTTCAAATCTGCTGCAACTGAACTATGCAATTGCTCCACTTTTGCGACAATGCTTTCAACATCACAAGTTAATATAACAGCATTTTCTTTCTTCATCTTGTCACTCGCAATTCGCAGCTGTTTCATTTTTTTGTCAACTTCTCTGAATTCATTCACTAAATGGTCGTTTGGTACTGATAGCAAATCACGCAGTTTCTGCTGTATCTCGACCACGTCATCAACAGCCTTCAAATGCTCCTTCATTATGTTACAGTTGTCTTCAATTGTTTTCAATCCTTTCTGCTTTAATTTTTCAACTTCAGCCATGAATTTTTCACGAAGACTTTTCTGCTCCTCTTCATGTTTTTCTACTTTCTCGGCAATTTCTGCTTTTACGGCATTCATTAATTTTTCTTCGTATTCAAACTCGCTCAAAGATTCAAATACTTTTTTCCGCACTTCAGAAGCTCTGACATCCAATGGACCGAATTTATGTCCACTATGTTTAGACGTGCACTCCCAACAAAATGGCGAATCACAAGTACGACAATACTCGTGTTGCAACATCTTATGTTCAGAACAAATCAGAACCTTGTTTCCCTTCCCGTCCGTCAAAGTATGATCGCATTGTAGATGGGGTATAACACACCTCTTGCAAAGTTTTTTCCCATCTGAATTTGTGCCTCTTTGATGTCCACTACAATCTTCACAACGGAACAATTTGTCCACTACTTTCTTACAGAATCCACACTTCTTGTCATCAGTGATGTCATCCGCCATTTCGATACAGCTGTGCTTTTATGAGGCCAGTGTTACCTTTGAAAAAAAGAACTTTACGAAATTTGGGCTAAGTTAATGCAAATTAAATTATTTGCAAACGACTCTCATCAACAGCCTGTTTATAGGTTCAACGAAGTAGCCAAAAAGGCCACAATCACTGCAAAAAGTTAAAGATTGACGTTATTGTTCCAACCCATTTTACTGGGGGGAAGTGTGGGGGGGGGGGGGGGAACTGTATACTCAAATGGGTTTTCTTTTGTTCAGTCAGTTTCGGCCGATCGATATAATCATCGTACAAGATTTTGAGTGGTTTCATTAGAAAGCTCATTCAGCGTAGAATATGGAATTAAAAAGAAATTTTTATTTTCGTTTTTTACAGGGAGTTATCGAGGTTCGAATTTTGTGAATATTAGACGGATTTCCGTTGTTTTTATTCACAATTTCTAAAATTTTTGCTTATATTTTTTGTCAGTTTCGCTATATTATCTTGAAAATGTTTTTTAAAAAGGATTTTTTGGTTCGTTTTTAAGATAGAAGGGGCTTGATGAGATTTAACATCTAATTTTTTGGATTTTTTGGCTCAATTTGTCGCTACATATTTCAAAAATTATCCTTTTTTAGCTTTTTTAGTCAACTTTGCTTAAATAAGCCGAAAAAGAACACCAAAAAACTGTTGGCGTAATTTGCTTCAACTCAAAAGAGGGCTAGTTTACTTCTCTACTCTCTTTGAAAAATTACTGGGTTCGAAACTTAGCGAATTTTTAGCTAAAATAACTCCATATTTATACAAACAGCATCAGTTTCCGTTGATATATTAAATTTTTTGTAATATTATCTATGCCCATTACATTGAGCAACATTGCATGTTCTCAATGACCGGATAGTAATAGCGAGGCTTAACAATTGCCAGTTAACGTATCTAAAGTTTTAGTCAAAAACTTACTGTCGTTTTAACCGTTCAGATCATTTGTTTTCAAAATACACAATGGCATATAGAGCTTTGCCACTGTTTTCACCATATTTTTGGTCAACTTGTAGCTTAGTTTCAGCAATGACAGAATGCACAATCTACCTATTTATATGTAATATCTATTGCAGTTTTACGTTTTAAATAATTGTTTTCTGGCCTTGACGGTCCTAGTTTCACCAAAAATTTGATTCTGGGAAATTTGCCCATTTTTTGGGTTTTTCGTTTTTGTCTTCTTACAGAATTATTGATGGGTTACTCGTTATTTTTTTTGATGGGCAAAAATACGCACAGTGAAAAATATAACTTTTTAAGAAATATGTTATGCTTTTAACGACGTCAACACAGTTTTCGAGAAGAAGTTAATAGAATCTTTTCCACTTTTTTAATTGCCTTTCTTTTTGTAGTCGTATGAGAATTTCTGAATCTTATGAGGTCTAAGTGGCTTGTTAAGATGGGAAAAATGAGTCTGCTTACTAATTTTAGGTGTCAGCTGATGGTTTTAACTTCTTTGAATTTTTTTTTCAAGAACTTTGAATAAATTTTCCAATTTTTAACATTCTGTTCATTTTTGTCAATCTGTTACCTTATCTGATTAATTACAAGCCACATGTCAAGTTGCTGGCCTAGAAAGGACGCGATTTTAGGCAAATGTAAGGTTTTAAGTAAATTCACATGGCCGTAACGGCTTCAACGTTACATTTTGGAACAAAAATGATTTTTTTCAAACGTTGGAAATGTTCTGATCATAAAAGTTCTCAATAGCACCGTTTAAAGGAAAAAAAAACAAAAGCAAATTTTTATGGTAATTTATAGCTGATGATCTTCATGACCTTTAGAGTAATTGCTTTCGAAAAACACAAACCTTGTTTTTAACTTTGCTTTTTTTCTTAACCTGTTAGCTAGTCTCATTAATGAGTGGCCCCATATCACTTTATTGGCGTACAAAAAACGCTCAACCAAACATTGGCTTCGACATTATCTCGCAAAAATTGTTTGTGTTTTTTATATCTGTTAGTTTCTTTGTAGTCGTATGAACAAAACCTTAATAATAATAACAATTTCTTATCTTTTTTGAGTTACAAATGATCATATTACAACGTACTTATTGATTTTAGTTCATATCTAATAGGTTTCATTACTATGGAACCATTTTTTTTCTAAAAATGGGAACGTAATTTGTAAATTAGCCACAGTTTTTGTTTTTGTCTTCTTGTTACCTAATCTCATTAATGACTGGTTCCATTTTTGCACGACCCTCTAAAGCGGCATATTTTAAAAAACCACTGGTTTATTTTTTTAGGCGCCTCTTTTAATTCATACACCTGTTATTTTTGAAAATTACTTGAATTTTTGAGAGTTTTCTATCTCTTCTCAATTGGTTGACAATTCAGCTGAAAGTGTGGCTGAGCGGGGCCAAAGCAATATGTGCGGACGCACATTACCGAGCCTCTTGTTTGAATATTGATTATTGATATTCAACTGAGATTTTAAAGTCTGCATCATGAGACTTCATAAACTTGAACAAAAGTTTGGATCACACCAGCGTATGGTCTTCTTAGGTCTTTTCATAACTTCAATGAGCTAAAATCTTGATCGGATCCTTTTTTTTGCTCTGATGGGTCTCCTCATAAATACTGTTAAACGAGCACATGCATGCATCGACATTTTGAGCGAGCCAACGTTTAGACCATAGCTGATTGGGGTCTACCTGGGTAATTTCATAGGCGAAAGGGTCTAGTGTATTCATAAGTCATTTTGAACGTGGCCCTCAACTCAACCTGGGATTTACGTTCGCAACTTTTTCCCCATCATTGTGTTAAATGTTTTCATCACCAATAAACACAACTGCGGATCATTTTCAGGACAAGAAGCACAATATAACAAATCCACATACACCTCCGCGAACCCTATGACCGTAATTATCGCGAACCCTATGAACCCTCAATATAATCATAATGAAGAAAGACTGCACATAAGAAAACTTATACTCTGGAGATGCAATGTTTCAGGAGTGAATTACGTTTTTACTCTTGAAAAAAGCTGGTTCAGCGTTGAAATGCTCCGTGACTCAAGTCCGGGAATAGTCCGCATCATATGCTCTTGAAACGATTAATTTTTTCATACTTCAAAGTAAAAACAAGCTCAAATCAGCATTTTGGTGCTCAATTTCATGTCTGGAGATTTTTGAACGTTCTACTGGTTTGCTTGGATCTTCATTAGACTGTTTATAAATAGTATGCATTCGGCCATTTTGATGCGGAAAAGTTTTAGACAACGTTTGCTCTTATGTAGAATGTATCACCAAGTTCAAGCACTGGCGAACATGGCAGTGTCGCTTCCATTTCAAGTTTATTAAAATCACTATATTTAGTTCTGTAAGTAGAACGCAAGAGAGCGTTCAAAAGATTCCAGTCATGCACAAAACATCAATATGTATAGCGTGTACCACATAGTTGAAAGACGCGAACGTTTCAAAAACCACAGATTAGAGTTCAAATGTCAAAGTTCAAATTTAGTACATGTAGCACAAATGATGAATGAGAGCTTAATGGGGCAATCGTTGACATTCAAATGACCACTCTTATGCTCAATTGCACTTTTCGGCGTTTTTGGAACGTTCGCTTATCTCAACCTTATGAGACAGACTATATAGTCAGTCACATAAAGTTGCAACGCTATAGTCAGTCCCATAAAGTTGCAACGCTATCGAACGTTTGAAAGGTCAAAGTTCATTTTTAAAACATGCAGATGTATGGCCAAAAGATGCTCATTTGCATGCCTCGAGCTTTTCGAACGTTCGCTTGCGTTGCAACTTTATGGGACTTACTATATCGAACGTTTCAAAGGTCAAAGTTCAAATTTAAAACATGCAGATATCTAGCAAAGCACTACTCATCTGCATGCCCGGATCTTTTCGATCGTTCGCTTGCGTTGCAACTTTATGGGACTTATTATATATTTCTGTATGTTTTTATGTGTTCGATAGCGTTACAACTTTATGAGTGCAACGTTAGCAGTGATTTGTTTGATTGTCTGTTTGGGACAAGCTAAATGCCATGCATATAGCCTTATTTATAGCCTGTCCCATAAAATTGAAATAAAGGAACGTTCGAAAAACGCCAAAAAACATGAAATTAGGCAATCAATTGAGTAATATGTACAGTGTTTTCGAAAGGTTTGCTTATTTCACTTTATGGGGCTATACACTGTTTTAAGGTTGTCCCACAAACAAGAAAAATCGAACTGTCAAAAAATAGCGTATAATTATGGTGGCGTAAGTGTTTCAAACCGTGTTTTAAGGGCACAAATAAGGTCTGTGTCATGAAGTTGAAATAATCGAACGTTCGATAAACAGCAGGCCGGGAAATTAAGCAGCGTCGTGATCATTTGAAAGCCAACGCGCCTTCCTGTGGCTCCATTCCATCTCTTTTCTTGGTATATGTTTTAGATTTGAAACTTTGAACTCTGTCCAGCGATTTCTGAAACCTTCGCTGATACGCTTGTTTCATTTTTATGGGACAGGCTATAAAAATTGAACTGTATATAAACGTTTTAAAAGCATCCCCTGGCCAGAAAAAACAGATTATGTGCAACCAAAAAAGAGCAACGCAGCAACAGTTGGTTCTTCTTTCGTTCTTTTTTTGAAGTTCGAACTATAGAAAACAAACAATTGCTTGCCTGAATTCCAACTTATCTTACAACACGCATGACAAAAAACTTCAAATTGAATTTTTAGAAACTCACAAAAAACAGTGCTTGAAACCTTTTTACATCAGAACGTGAACCCTATTCCCATACAAAGTCGCATTATATCTCAGTTACAACAAAAAATTTTGAATTTAGAAAATTGTTCTAGGAGATTTTTCCCATTTTTTGTTAAGTAAGGTGCATTATTAACTAAGTTGGGAGTAACAACGTCGCGGCATGAACAATGGAGAATCTTCAAATAACTAGGCAGACGACACATCAAGTCTGAGTGGTGATATAAATCTGTCAAAAAATCTTGATGAACTATCAAAAAGTGTTGTTGGTCTGGTCGAAACTAACAAGTGTCAGGAATCAAAACTTCACGAGTTGGAGAAAAATCAGCAAGCAAGAACAATCGCTTGAGAGCACAGGAACGCTATACAGGAATGGACTGTGTGATCTTTTGTCATCTGCCTTTCGAATCAGAGGAGAACGGAAAGTGCTAGATGTTACTTCGATTTTTTTTATTTATCTTGGAATCAAACTTAGGCAGGACCAAAAAAGGCCTGTCATATTCTTTATGGAATAGGGTCACATGTCTGGCCTGACTCAGTAATCTGAAAATTTATGTATTTCGGCTAAAAAGATGTAGTACTTGGGGTGAAAAGCAGATTAAAAAAGTTTAAGAACCCCTTGAATAATTTGAACATGTACATCAAAGAAAGGCTACCAAAGTACGAAGCGCAAAACAACAGTGAAGCTGAAAAAGATGGGTATCATTACGTCTCTGTCAAGGTCTCAAACTCCTGAAACCAAATTTTTTTCAAGCTTTTAACTATATCAACGACTCAACGACCTCAATAAAGTCAAAACTGCCGTGTTGAGACACACAGCCAAAAAAACAAAAAATTTGCCACAATTACGATGAAACACCAATGTTAAACGATCAAGAGAAATTTTCACCGGAAAAAAAAGCAGAAGAAAAATGAAACTCGGAAAATCTGCCACTCTTCAAAAACTCAACTTCTGACATCAATTTTGTTCACACTAATTTGAAGCTGTAATTTGATTGGAATTCAGTTCCAGTACATCACCTGATTGTAGAAAAGTGATTCCTATATAATATGTACGTGGAAATTAGTGCAACTGATTAACTAAGATTAACGCGGTCTGTGTTTTTATCACTGAAGGTTTTTAAGTTTTATGAGGTTTTCCTAAAACTTTAAAAATGTTCTGCGTTAGTGCTCGTGATATCTGCAGCTTAAGGCGGGACATGATTAGTCAACATTGAGGAGAAAAACGTGAAAAAATGCTTGCAATATACACAGATTAGTTGTAACAGCTTGAGATTTATTTCATTCGCTTGAAGTTTGTGATAGTCGCAAACAACGAATGACAACTGAACAAGAGTCCTCGGAAAAATCGGAATGGTTTATCAAGAGATCAAATGGAGTCATGTTTTTTTAATGATACTCGCGGGAAATGTGTCAACCAGTCAGTGTTCTTTCTTTTTGTTTTGATAACCGTGTTCTATTTCAAACAATGAGAAACTTGGTTTTTATATTGCAGAATGTCAAGGCATCCTTTAAAAACTTAAGCGCTTTCAAAAAATTTTCGGCGCTACATGAAATGAGAAATCTGCCCAACCGAAACGTGTTTCAAAGATGACAGCAAAACAAAATTCTTATCTCTTCGTGGTTACCAGCTACATGAAAAATGCACTCGACAAAAAAAGGAGGAGGAGATGCAAACTTGTTGGGGGAAAGCGTGATGAAAACGGTTTTGCATTAATTTTGTAGTAGGAACTGTCAATTGCTAACAATCAAAGCTGAAAATAAAAATTACGATAAACGTCTGGTTTTGACTCTTGTGTACCTCAAATCCAATACAAGCTTATCCTTTTCGTCAAAAATTTTAAAATATTTAAAAAAATGACACTCAAGCCAAAACAGATGCACCTAATTTGGAGATATTTAAAAAGTGATCACTCAAAATGCAAAATTGTGGACGTTAAAAAATGTTCTCCGAGGGTATGATCTTTACAATATATCTCCTACAGGAATCACCAGGGAGAACATCTAATCTCGAACAAGAACTGATGTATTCTGTTGGCCAAAAGAAGTGCAAGTTGACATTCTTAAATGTACTGTAACTGATCACTACACTGTTCAAACTGAACTAGATGAAGTAGTGAAAGAAACAGGGCTAAAAATGTTTACTACAAGGTCAAGTGTACTACAGTAATTGGGCTGTTCTAGAAAAAATACTGTGTTAGAAATCTAGTATTCAACCTGAAGCACAAATTACAATGTTAATAGTATAATTTTATCACCTGTACTGTCAATCAGCATTTATAAGTTTTCAACAGACTCCCATTGATGAAAATCAATTCTGTACCAGAGAAAAAAAAATCAAAGCTCGTCAGACATAAGACATGGATTGATAACTCAATTAAAAATCTTGCAGCAAAAAAGCAAAATTTTAATCGAGTTTACATGCACCAGAAAGCAATTGAGAACAAAAAGAGATACAATAGAATTAGTAATTTCCGACAGAAAAGAGTGCTCTTAAAAAAGAAATTATTAAAAGTATTAAAGTTTTATTAAAAGTAGTTAGTTATGAGGGCTAGGCTTACTTCCAAAATTTCATTGATATTATGAGTTTTTTAGGACGAAACACACAAAAGCAACAAGCTTCTTTAACGCAGCAGAGACCAAATGTTCAACAATTTTTTTGCCCCTATTGGAAACAATTTAGCCGATAAATTGCGTCCAGATGGAAAAAACAACGAAAAAATACAAACGTCAAAACAATTTTTTAACACAAAAATGTCCAAAGAAATCAACCGTTTTATTTAGGAAGCTGAAAAAGAAAACAGCTCAGGTTATGATGAACTCAACAGTTTTTTATACTCAAGAAATTACAGCTTGCTATTATTCCGACTTATACCTCTTTGGTTAACAAATGTTTTGAAAACAGCGTTTTCCCGAATTGCATCAATATATCAGTAGTCATCCCATTGCATAATCATGGAGATCCTAAAATTGCTGAAAATTACAGACCAAACAGTTTGCTGCTAACAACATGAAAACTAAATGAGAAATTGGTTCAAAAATGAATGCTAATTGTTTCTGAAAAACTAGATATACTAAATAAAAATCAATTGGGATTAAGGCCAAAGAAGAGCACTATTGAAGTCTTTTTAAGTTTTATTGAGAGCGTCAAGCAATTTTGGGAGGATGGTTCTGCAGAAGCAAAAACTGTGTTCTCGGAAACAAAAGAAACGAATTCGATCTGAAAAAGCGTTTGATACAGTTAAACATAATATCCGTTTGAACAAACTAAACAACTTGGGATTGAGAGGTCACATGCAAATTTTTTTGCAATCTTATCTAAGTAATAGACAACAAGGTGTAATTTCAGCAAATTGTATACTCCAATTTTGCAGAAGTCGATTATGGAGGACCACGGGGATCAGTATATGGACGACTTTTTTGTCTTGTGAATATAAACGGCAGAGACAATTAGTGTAGTCAGAACTATTCGGCCTTATACGCAGACAACACTGTTTTTGAAGTAAAAGGAGAAACATAAACTGAAGCTTTCAGCCAATCTTTAAACCTGGTAAGTGATTACCAAAAAACAAACTGACTATGAACTACGAAGAACATTCGTTAAGAAAATGAAAGCAGGACGAAAGAGTTTAAAAGAAGGGAACTTGACAGAGCAACCATCACTAAAAGCTTAGGAATAGATATGGATGACAATCTTGATTTCGGCGAAGATATCAAAAAACTTTTGCAAAAACCTGAACAAATTTTTTGGAGACTTATTTCCCGGTTCAGATCGATTATGAATGTTAAACAACTAATATTAACATACAAGGGGTATGTCCAGCCTTTTGTGAGCTATGGCTCACTAGTCTATGGAAAAAGCATCAAAACCCTAATTTTGCATTTGGAGTCAAAAACAAATAAAATGCCAGAATTCTTTTGAAAATGCCTAAATCAAAGTCCAATTGCCGAAAGTCAAACCTTGTTTACTCCATAAAAGTAATGCACAATTTTGAGCTGCTCAAAAATTAACTGAAATTTTGGGAACAAAATTCTTAATTGATTGTCTCAAAATTGTATTTACAATGAAACAAATAAATACACTGCGAGCAAAAAGAGTCCAGCCAAAGCAACCAAAAACTGCAAGTAGAAGCAGCGGCCAAATTCCTAACAAACTAGGCTTGAGAATACGAAAACGGCTTAATTCATCTTGCATTTCTATCCCTATTTTGTTTTGGAAATCCAGTAGATGAGTTTAAAGAGAACTGAAGCGATTCTTATCTTGTTTCAGGGAAATTTTTTGTGGACAGCATTGAACATTCTGCTTTGTTTTATTAACAGAACGCGATAGATCTCATCAAAGTTGGAATTACATACTGAGGTTTTCGCCCTTTTTCCCTCGCTCTGATTTGCCACTCATTTACACCATTGATCATAGTAATGGTACTGGTCATCACTTTACAAGGACCTCCCAGACCTATTGATGACTTGTCGAGTAGATTTAATATTGTGTTGCAAAAAATGCCCATCCTACTTGAGAAGAATTTATTATTATATTATTATTTTTTTTCTTGATAACATTAAGTTTTTTCCGCGTTGTATTTTTCTCCAACTTACTTGGTGTTCATTTTGAACCTGGTAATTTGAACTTCATATAGTTGTTTTTTATATATTCGGCTATAGTGAGTCCCATTGAGTTTCAAAGCGTGTGAACCTTTACAATATCAGTCTAGCTATTGAATATCAACACCCTGCCAACTGCATGTCATTATTTTTCCGACCTTTGGACCGTTGGTTTGCGATTTACCTATCAGTTTTAGAACTGCGTCTCATTTTTGCGTTTTCTCCATGAAAACAGTTGGGAGTAAGTGATATTGAATCGCTATAGAAAGCTAGGGCTTTTGAGCGCCGGGTTTTGTGACATTGATGGGACCTATAATCGTCAATTATAAGTGTGTAAAGCAAGTAAAGCACAAGCCATGAGTTTGAAGCCCAATCGAATGTTTTTATTTTTTGGAACTATAAAGTTGCTTTAAATAGTTTGATGCGTTTTAGAATTTTAGGATATGATCAACTAATGTCGGACAAATTGCTCTCAAATCGACAAGCGTGCGATGGGGACATTTAAAAAGTAGCTTTCTTAGAGAGCGGATTACTTGAGTTGCTTCTATTAGAGTTAAATCACACAGTTTAAATTAAAAACATGGTAGAAGCTTGGCTCCGTTTCGTTAGATCTTTAGAAATAAACTGCCGCAAACTGAGTTAAGCCATGAGAGAAAGGGAACCCGCAAAAATCAAGAAATCAAGCTCGCAAAAAGTTACTTGAAAAGTAGTGGGCAGCACAAACAGTCAGACGAAAAATTAATTAGAAGTGTCAAGAACTGCATTTTTTACATTTCAAACTGAGGCTTTTAAAGCTAATTAAATATAATTTAGTTCATTTTAAAGTCTTTTTATACCTTCAATAATGCAATACAATAACCCAGTTCTGATGAAATTTGAGCATTTAAAGTTTTCGATAAATATTGAGTTCACTGACCTAACGCCAAGACAATTTCAGTGATGGGCAAGTCCAATTACAAGTTTCAATTCATTACTGATTCAAAGCTATGATCGTCACTTTTTACACTTGGCAGTCTAAATCCAAGTCTGGGCTGAGACTTGGCAAGCCTAAATCCAAGTAGGACTTGGCTATTTTAAATCCAAGTCTGATCTAAGACTTGGCATGGCAAAATTAGGTCCGCAAAATGTAAAAAAAAGCCAAAAAGTTATCGAAAACAAGTCCCGAAAACGTCAAAAAAGCCGGGAATCGTCCAAAAAAAAAATCGGATAATCGTCAAAAAATCGCTGATTGATTCCGATGATAACTTGCCATTGGATCGATATTTGTACTATTAACGATTTCAGTAACAGTGGATAAAACTATTAGAATTCATCAACGCGATTAGCGCCCGCAGTATTCACTGGTCTAAAAATGCGAATATAGTAACCAAGTAAATGGTCGTGGATAACTTAAATGGGAATTTTTTTGGGTCAGTGTCTTGACTTTTGGTCAATTGGAGACTGTTTGTCGCAACACACGTGTCCAGTTTTGGATGAAACTTTTTTTTTACTGACACCGAACGGAGAAAGATCCTGACTTAATTTATTAGTAATCATCGACTAATCATAAACAGTTTCGGTGAAGATAAGCAATATATATCACAACAGTTACAACTATGGTTTGCTTGTTGAGTAAAAATATTGCATTGATACATAAAACGTCAATGTGCTTCAAAAGTTCTTGTTTTATATGGAATAGACTTAAAGTAATTAAATTAAAAGAAATAACGCAAACGCTATCTTGAGACCTAATGACCAGGTACTAACGAAAATGTGTAGCAATTATAAATTACAAAACTATTTTGGAGTTTGCTTATAGCGAATTACAGTAATTAAACTCTTTCAGAAGTCTGGCTCGATGTCTAGATTGAAGAAATAATTTTTCGAAGTACTCTGTCTTCTGTTTTTTTTTCAAAAGCAAAAAGGTTTTTAAAAAACAAGTAAGGTTTATGAAAAGCAAAAAGAAATAAGCAACTCTGGATGATTGAACAGCGTGCTTTAATCTTTTTGCGTCCAAATTAGCACAATTAGGTGAAGATGATTGAATGCTCAGCTGAGCTTTCATTTCCAGTTAGCTTTGAGTTGTCTGTTTTCAAATTACCGATTTTTGCTGTGATTTGCTCGTATTTTAAAAATTATGAATGTTTTCGTATTTGTGATTGAAATACAAATGATATTCAATTTTCGGAACCAAACATAGATCGGTAAATTAGGCTGCAACGGTTTTTTTTTCGAGCAGAAACAACTTTGAGCTCTCAACATATATGCAAAAAGCGTGTTCGTATAAACCGTCAAAATTTGCTATACCCTTTCGTGTGTCTAAGTGTAGGATAGAATTCGAACTCAGTTTGATTTTAATTCCAAAAAATAGTCTATGCAGAAAAATAGGCAAACAGTTTTGAGCAAAATTTATATTTATTTTATATAAATATATATTTTCTGGCAAACTGGTGTGGTATTTCTCAGAATGTAGATTATATGGAAAGAAATAGACGTATGATTTTTCCTCAATGATACTCGAAAAGTTTTTATTTCTATTTTTAAAGTTAATCCATTTATTTACTCTGTAAAAATTACTAAAACCGCAACCGCTAATTTTTGGAGCTCTCTTTTTCTAAATTAAAAATTTTGAATTATATTGCCGCCTAATGTAGTGTTGATCAAAATAAAGTGTTGGTCAAAATTTGCGAGTGCGATTAATCTTTTTAATGCAGTAAAATGAGCAAAAAGCTTTCCGCATCTTTTTTTGACTTGGTGGGCCTATTTTGCCCCGATGATGCAATACGACTTCCTTTTTGTCTTGGTTATTTACTTGCCATTTTCTCAAATAGGCTTCTAGTGTCATCTTGTGGTACTTAGTGTCATTTAATGAGAAGTCTTTTGTTTCTATGATTTTGACAACGTCCAATTTCAAAAGAAAAGAGTCTTGAGTTTGTGTGTTTTTTCTTTTCTTCTGTTGTTCAGCAGTAAAAGTTAATGTAAATTTATCTTCATTTACTTTAAGTTATAACTTTGTTCGTTCAACCTGTTAGCGTGCCCAGGTAACGATTTGAACTACTGCAAAACTTTTTATTTTGAAAAACAATTAGAAATTGTCTGATGTTCTAAACGTTTTGTTTTTTTTGCCGTTTTTTTAGGTGACCTAATTGAAAGATCGTTTTCAAGTTTCATGTGTTGTATACTAAATTCATTCACTGAGAAAATTTAAAGAAGTGAAGCTATTGTTTTTTGAATTATGACATATTTTATTTTAAGAGAGGGTTAAATTTATAGATTCGATTTAATTTTCTTTGCTAATGTTCAATTAATTATTGGTCAAATTTTCCTTGTAACCTTTTATATTATATTCTACAAAATTCTGATTTTGAAACTATATGTTTTTTGCATTCTCAAAATTTTTGAGCGAGTTTTTCAAACTTGTTTTTTTTTCTGTTAATCAGTTAAATTGTTGCTGTAACCAAACTGTCTACTTGATTTGCAGTACTGGAACTGTTCATTTTTTGTACTATATGACTTCAGTAAGCTCTCATAATGACTTTGAAAACAGATAAAAATAAAACTTTTGTTTGGTATTTTGATTTTGTCTAATTTGTCAATTTTTCAAAGATTTTGAGCTTTCATAATTTGTATGCGGTTCATAAAGCGCTTGCTTCCTCGTTAGACATAGTTTGCTCCTTCCTAAAATGTAGATAATGACATGTTTTATCGGTTGTCTCCTTGAAATCTCTATAGAGAATTTCTGCTTCAATTGTTCCATTTTTTGTTAGTGTTTCATAAGCTATGTCAAAGCTAATTTTGCTAATGTTTGCAATATATGGCTGTTGTTTAGCGTCCCTAGAGTTAGTTATTTTTCCATAAATCTTTTCAGAATCTAATTCAGGCTATCGTAATTTAGTTTTCTTTTACTCTTACTTCGTTTAGTTGTTCTGCACCATTCCGAAGTTCAACTTTTGACTTACTCACTATTACATCTGAATGGGAAGTAGAGCTCAATAATTGTCATTGTGATTACTCTCAACAAACCGAACGTACAAAGAATTAGCCATTGAACACCAAGAATTAAGTTTTTTTTTTGAAAAAAGTAGCAAACTTTGTTAACTTTCGACCCTTTTTGAAATTTATAAGAAAACTAGGATGTAGTTTTTGTCTATGTACTCTACCTGTTTAATTTCCAACATCAATCACTGATCATCTAGCGCGAATTAATATCGATCAACTTACTGGTTGCTTGTCAAAAATTAGTCAGTTACAAAAAAATGTCGGTTGCCACGAATGAGTTTTTGAAAAATTGGTTATTGAAAAGTTAATTCTTTTTTATTCCATTTTTTCCAAAATTTTTGTTGTTCTTGTGCGTGAACTCAAGTTTCAAGTTTTTCCTTTGTTCTAAAGAAGTACATGAAAAACTGTTGCATGTTTTGGGTTTTCTGATTCTGGCGGAAGAAGGGTATTTTCTGCATTTCTATTAAAATCATTTATTTAATTAAAAAAAAACAAAAAATCAACAAAACGGTTTGGCTGGCCGAGCTTCAGTTAATATTTGAGTAAACTCTTTACTATATGTATGGATTTCTAGCCTTTTTAATTTTTGAAGCGCTTAAAAAGTTTATAATAAAAGAAAATCACGGACGATCGAGGGGACAGAACCAACAGTTTTCTTTTTTCAAAATACTCTTAATTTTTTTACCTGCTTCTTTATAATTCCAAGAAATGGGAGTGTTTTGTTATTGTGAAAATGTCGGGTTTTCACAAAAAAAATTTAAAATTGATTTAAGTTTCAGAAGTTTTTACTAGAAATTGGTAATATAGGAGATTAAAGCGCTCAATTTGGCATGTGGCATTATTGTAACAGACATAATTTCTTCTCAACGTTTTAAAACTAATATTTTTTGTTTCATTTTGTGCAATACGCTAATATCAAGTTAAGCTGGTAATTATCCATAATCTGGTGGTGGATGGTTTAGGGTTCCATTCTCGTTGACTCCAGTGAACGCATTCATGATATATAGTGTGACTAAAAGTTATATGCAAAAAAAATTGTGAAAAAAACGTAGATTCCTCTCTTTTTTAAACACCAACTTGACAAAAAAGACAACTTAACCTAAAGCGTTTCTTATCATTTGCCTTCAATGAAGGGCGCCTGATCTCATGAACAGGCCTGATCTCATGAAAAGATTAGTAATCTGCGTGATGAAGAAAATCACATATTCATAGTTCTTTTAAGAAGAATAAAACAAAAAAACCATTTCTGAGATAGTTAGAAAAACTAAAAGGTACTTGCAAAAAATTGTGAAAAAGAGTTATTTCCAATCTTTGTTTATCAAAATGACCCATTTGAGAAAAACAAACTTAAATTAAAGCATCTCGTCTCATTTGCGTGGTCGCTGATTCAATAAGTCTAGTTAGGTTTCTTTGGCAATCGAAAGATATAGAGTTCTCTCTTCACTGTCTTCGGTGAACGTCGCCTGATTTCATGAAAAGATTAGTAATCTGTGTGATAAAGAAATTTACAGATTCATAGTTCTTTGAAAAAGAAAAAAATCCTATTCTGGGATTGTTAGAAACGCTGCGATCTCTTTAAATTTTGGCAAAAAATATTAATTTTTAACTTAAAGTGTGAGGACAATTTAATTTCAATTATTAAACATCCAGATCCTATAATTATAGATCATGTAGGTCTATGCTTGTTTCATAGACAACAAAAACAGTAAAAAAAGAAGTCTAGATCTAAAACTAGGCAGAAAACATCAATTTACGGACAAGTATTTCCTTTCCTTCATTTCTGAATTCTTTTAGCATCATTGCTTTTAATGCTAAGAATCATAAAAAGCCAGAAATCAAAAAAATTGAAAAAAATTATTACAGTTTGAGATGAGTTGT
This sequence comes from Convolutriloba macropyga, assembly GCF_964194025.1. Taxonomy (NCBI): domain Eukaryota; kingdom Metazoa; phylum Xenacoelomorpha; order Acoela; family Convolutidae; genus Convolutriloba; species Convolutriloba macropyga. Next base: position 39,264,616 of record NC_134478.1, on the reverse strand, counting down.
TATTATCATGTGCAATTTCTAATTAAGTAAATTTTTCATCTGTTAATTTTTTTCTCGTATTAATTAAAATAATTCATACTACATGGATAACTCTCAATATCATTATCAAGACCTTCTACCCTTAAAAAAGGATGTTGTCTGGGTTTAATGAACGATGAGGTTTCATATGTTCTATAATCTCGGTCCCTAATTACAACCTACCTTAATCACACATTTTACACTAAATTATTTCTCTTAAATATGGCTTACTTTTTTATTACCACATAAGAGTCGTTTTTACCTCATAGTAACTTTCAAACCTGCATATTTTGTTTCCAGTGTTAATTTCTATTTTAGGCTGTACTAGTAAAATATTTCTGACCTCTTGTTTAACTACTGTCATGCTCTCACGTTTAACTTTAACACAAAAATACCACTAATACGTTTACCACTACATCTGTTAAAATTCACAAGATCCAAACTTTTGATTCTTTTGATTGTATTGATGATAAAAAGTTTTTCACATACTCAAACAATTGTAATTGTACATATCCACAGTCTAATTTTTTCCGACGAAAGTTTCAATTCTTTTTTAAAATAAACATACACAATTCCTCTAATTCAGAACACCCTTTTTAATTTACCTTATGGTTTCTTCTATCAATCAACGGACTTGCTTTGTTGAGTAGACTCTTATTATTTTTGTTAACAGTTGAGAAATCAGTTTCTTCGGCTGTAAAATCAACATGGTGGTGGTTTTGCTGATATAAATGCCCCAGTCGAGACCAAATCGTAATCTTGCAATATTCTGCCAGAATTTTGCAAAATATGGTTAACTTGCAAGATTCTGGCAACAAAAATGGCTATCTTGTAAAATTCTGGCAGAACAAAATGGCTATCTCGTAAGACTCTGGCAAAAAAATGGCTATTTTGTAAGATTCTGACAGCAAAAGGCTATCTTGTAATAAAATTTTGGCAGAGGAAATGGTTATCTTGCATGATTGTGGCAGAAATCTTGTAAGAATATGCATATTCTTACAAGATTCTAGCAGAATCTGCCAGAATCTTGCAAGATAACCCTTTTTTCCGACTCGGGTACTTAATTATGTATAAAATAACGCATTTAAAAACCCTTCTTCTCAACTATTGTGTTATGGAAGTATCATAAACGTTTTGTTATAAAATCCATAAACCTTCATAAGCCCAATCTTATCTAAGACTTCTTTCTTTCGAGAGTTCAACTTCTTCAAACTGACTTTTATGCCAATTGTTCTCGACTTTTGCTTTTGATGAACCTGTAACTCATAAAAGACTTTTCTTTGACTATCAGGAAAATTGCTGTGCAGATCAACTCTGGGATGTAGTGATTCGATAACTTTCCTAGAAGTCCTTGCAAGACTACCAAGTTTTCAAACTTTTGAATCTAATTTTGGTAAAAGGTGAGGATATGAAGATGAAGCCACTAATGACTCCCCAAAAATCATTATAAACAATACATTTCAACTTCAAATATTCGTTAAATTAAACCTTATAGTGATCTTTGTTAACAAATTTTTATCTTCATTTTGAAATTATAGACCATATTTAGCATCAACAACAATGAATGATACGTGTCTTGGGTCATATTTAATCTTTTTCAATTATTTGGATCACATTTGCTAATAATTGGAAAAGAACTGATGACACTTGTTTTCACAACCAATTGTACCATAAAAGTTTTCGAAAAAGCCAGGATCATTATTAGTAATAATGCAAATTAGTTTTATAATGCATTATAGTACTATATTTAGTATTGCAGTTTTACTCTTGACAAATAGTCTGTTTTTGCTGGTGTATGACATATAACAACAATTGAAAGACTACCAGTTGTAAAATACTGACCTAGCCTGCGTTTTAGATTACTCCAATGACATCTATTATAAGTACACATTAAATTTTAATTCTTCAAATTATTTTTTGAATCCGTAACCCAATGTTGATATTAATCCAGTTAAGAAGCATAAAATATTCTATTCAAAAAAATTTAAAACACAACAATTGAAACGCAAACTATTTTGTCATTCAAATGTTTGGTTTTTTCTGGAAGACTTTGTTAAGAAGTAAAAAATTCACATTGAAGCCATGAATAATATCTAATGAGTGAATATAGTTGATTCAATAAACTTAACACCAATTGATGTTACAATGAGAAATCAATCACCTCAAAACTATTAACAACCTATTTCAGAACAAAAATGTAAAATTACATCCGCAAAAATGCACACATTCGGGTTTCAGTCCTTTTCAGCAAAGTGTTAAAAAAGTGCAATTACTTCAATGGTTAGGGAACTGGAACACCAACGTTATTTTTACAACATCTTATTCTAGAATCAGATAAAGTAAAATTAGACAGTCACTAAAATTTTGGGTTATAAAGTTTACAAAAGGTCTATTTTCTTTTAATTATGTGGAGGCCTGCGATATCCGCGGTCATTCACATTCACATTCAGATTCATACATTAATATTGATTTTTTTTGCTCTATCTGTTGTCCAAACTTTAAATATTAGATTTTATTAGATTGGACCAAAATGCATTTGAAACCCTGATAGAAAATTAAAAATTGGTAATGTGTTCGAGGAAAAAAAAAGAAAAAAAAGAAAAGAAAAAAAGGAAAAGGGGGAGAAAAAAAGTTTCAAAATGAGTGCAAACAAAATAATCTTGCAAAACATCAGATCGATCGACAAAAATTTGAACGAGTTTGAATTGTTGATGAAACAACAGGAGAGTCAGCCTTTAGCAATATGTTTGACGGAAACGTGGCTCAAGGACCAATCTAACACAAAGTGCATTAACCTTGATGGCTACCAGGAGATTTCTACAAGCAACCGTAACACCTCTAAAGGAGGAGGGGTTGGGATCTTTGTAAGGATGGATTTACAACAAACATTTATGAAAAAGTTTGGCTGTACCAGTATTCAAATTTTAACTGTGAAAATCAACACAAAAAATGGCAAAAGGTTTTTATTAACAGTGATCTATATCAATTCGAATACAAGTATATATGAAAAATCGGAAACTTTTCAAATGTTTTTTGAAGAACTGACTCCTGAACCGGAACAGTTGCACATTGTTTGCGGAGATTTTAACATTGACCATAGTAGCGAAAACATCAAGCTTAAAAAATTGAAAGACATTTTTAGTTCTTACAACTTAAGCAATATGTCAAACGTTGGGTATACTAGAGAAAGCGCAAAATCGAGAACTAATATTGACGTAGTTTACTGCTCGAAGACAGAAGAAATTGAAATCACCAAGTCAGCTGTAACGGATCAGGATACTGCCCAAATCGTGTTTTCTGACTACGTCGGAAATACTCTACCACTGAAAAACAAAGCTTAGAGGATTGAACGGTTCTTGAAAACCACTTAGTTTTAGAAAAAATCATTTTAAAATAAGAGACAAATTAGGCAGACTTATTTCGCTCTTTTATGCTTTGGATTGTGATCTTGCTTTTCAAAAGTTCCAAAAGGCTATCATTGAGGAGGTTGACAATTATATTCCATTGAAAAAATCAAAGCCTTCTCAGCAACGAAATTGGGTTGACAACAGCAAAAAAAAGTTTAGCAGCAAAAAAACAGCTTTTTCCAGACCTTTTTGAGACACAAAAATAATAAAAACAAGGAAAAATGCAATGAAATCAGGAATAAGCTGAGAGAGAAAGTAAAAGAGAACAAAAAATCTATTATCAGAAAATGTTGCACAAAAACACAAAAAACAATTCCAGCAGCTTTTTTACACAATAAAAACGTTGAGTGGAAATACACGAAAAGAACAAGAATAGTTGTCAGAGAAACAGATTGAAGGTTTTAACATTTACTTCACAACTATCGGAAAAATTTTATCCAATAAATTAATTGATCCCGAAAAAAATGGAAGACAAAAAAGAGTTTTAAACAGCATGTTTTTGACCTCAACAAATGAAGCCGAAAAATCACTAGTCATTAAAAAATTGAGAAGTAAATACAGCACTGATTGTCACGGTCTCAATAACTTTATACTTACAAAAATAGAATATGCTATAGTTCCTACATTGACGTTTTTCGTCAATAAGTGTTTCGAAAAAGGAACCTTCCCAAAATGTTTGAGAAAAGCAGTAGTAATTCCAATACATAAGTGCGGGAATGCTTCCGAAGCTCAGAACTACAGGCCAATTAGATTATTACCAACGATTGAAAAAATACTAGAAAAAATACTTTGTGATCAGATTACCACATTCCTCGAGAAATACGATTTGCTTAATAAAAATCAATTAGGGTTCCGACAAAAAAGAGGGACTACTGATGCACTAGTTAATTTCCTCGAGGGAATCAGAGAAGACTGGGAAAATGGATTTAAAGAAGTGAAGGCTGTCTTCATAGATCTGAAGAAAGCATTTGATACAATTGAACAAAATATGCTCCTGGAAAAGCTAGAAAACATAGGAATGAGAGGACCTGTACATAAATAACTGAAATCCTATCTGAGTGAAAGAAAACAATGCGTCAAATCGGTTGAGTTTAGGTCGGAATTCTTACCAATAGAATATAGAGTGCCGCAAGTCTCGGTGCTAGGTCCACTGCTCTTTCTAGTTTATATAAATGATATTCAGGAATTCTGCGGTGACTCAACTGCAATTTTGTTTGCTGACGACGCTGTTTTGAAGCAAAATGCGTATTCAAGTAAATAAAAATTTGAGAAGTCAATCGAATCTTTAGCCGACTATTTTTTGCGAAACAAACTGACGCTCAATTTAGAAAAAACGCACCTTGTGAATTTGAACGCAATAAGAAAATCTTCTCAACCACAGATAATTTTGCAGAATGATGCGATCAGTCAAAAAACGTCTTTTAAATACTTAGGAGTAGATATTGATGAAAAGCTTAATTTTAATCGGCATATCCTCGAATTATGTGCGAAACTGTCCAAATTTTCTGGATTGTTTTATAAGTTGAGATCTATTTTAACAACTGCACAGCTTCTTGTAACATATAAAGCTTACGTACAACCAATACTAAATTATAGTGTTTTAGTATATGGAACCAGTAGCAAGACAACAATTCAGCCTCTAGAAGCAAAAGTAAAATAAATTGCCAAAATCATGTTTAAAAAAAAGAAAAACGGAGTCAACACTTCAAAATCGAGAGAACTATAAAAAGCATTCGATCAAAGTTTTGCACATTTTTGACCTGTTTAAAAAATTAACAGAGAAACTTAGATCGGAATGCGAAATAAATAGTTTAAAATTTTCTTTAACAAGGAAAGAAATAGAGTCAGTTAAGTTAAAAAGAACATCGTCCCGTCAGTTGAAAATTACGAACGCGGTGAGTGGACTTAGCCCTAAACGATTAGGAGTAAGAATAAGAAAATTCTTGAACTTTATATTAAAATTTAACCCAAATTTCTTTTCAGAAGTACAAAACTTGAATAAAAAAGAATTGAAATGTTATCAGTATAGTTTTAGAGACAATTACATTAGCAATATCCAACAAATAGTTTTGTTAATATATTGAGCTGATCATCTCAAATCCTTTGCATCTTAAGCATCTGACAATCTGTCTTTTAAAGTTTCATAGTACTGCTACTGGCATCACTTGACGAGTACCATCGGACTTTTTGATGACCTATCAAGTAAGTGGCGGTTCTGTGTGGCCTAGTTTGTACAGCAATGCTACCTTACTTGAAAACAATTCATTATTATTATTATTTTTTCTATTATCATTATTATTATTATTATTATTATTATTATTATTATTATTATTATTATTATTATTATTATTATTATTATCTTGAAGACATGGGTTTCTACAATAATTACGCTCTGAATCAATTTTTCAACATTCTAAGACGTAGAGACAAAGAAGAAAAAACTGAGCAAAAGTTTGAAAACCAAGACGAATATAAAGACAAAGATCAAGGTAAAGACGAAAATGAAAATAATGTTTTCATCAGAAAAACGATGTTAGAGATCATAGGAACCTATTTATTTTGTTTGAACCAAGAGGTAAAAAAGTGAATGCTGTTTATAATTACTTCACCAATGTTGTTTCAGATTAACTACCCTACTTGGATTAGGGGGTGAAGTTAGGAAGTCACCTCAAATTTCATTATTATTGACAAACCTAAACGTAAAGACATTCATGGTAAACTAAGAGTATTTTCGAATGAGCTGATTCATAAAACTTAACTAAAACCTACTAAATCAAAATTACGTTATTTAAAACTGAATAATTTAATTTTAATCTTCATTAAAGCAAAAAATTCAGTTTTCAGAGGAAATTTTGATTAGACTCTCAGTTTATAATTGTTCTTAGAGTAACTGAAGAAAATAATAAATATCAGCTGAAATCAAAACCAGATGGTATTGTTGGTAAACCTGATGAGCTATGGATTATATACTTCTATTTCCTTGGAATAACACCTGGTGAGGCATTTTCACCTCAATGGCGATGAAAAAAATTTTGCTTTACACTCAGGCCATAATGTTCATTTTTGTTCTTTCTTTAACATTCTTTCGCTTTTTAGTTAAAATTAACTATTACCTTTATTTCTTTTACTTTTTCTTTCA